>NC_134083.1:133559927-133872176 GCF_000715075.1 Nicotiana tabacum
ATGGTGGATCGTAGCGCGCAAGTGATCCTTTTCGCATAGTGGAAGAGTATTTTTGACCCTTTTCCCAAAAAATAATGCGCCATTGCCCGTTGTTTTTCGGAGTATTGAACTGGTACTAGTGCTGTTGATGAGGTCAAAAATCTTCTCAAGGAATTATCTTCACACTACCTACAATTTTTATGACAACCTTGATGTCACCTACTTATGTGAGAATAACATTCTACGTAGCCGCATAAAGCATGTAGTTGTTTACCTCCACCACATTTGCCAATAGGTTAACGATACCACCTTATCTTCAAGCACATTCCCAGTTCGACCAGTTGGCTTATGCCTACCAAACCGCTTCTGAAAAACTCCTTCCATCGCCATTTGTACAAGCTATAGGTGTAGTTGCACATCATCTAGCTTGAGGGGGTGCACTAGAATGGTTCTATGCTTAGGTGTAGTTGCACACCGTCTTCCTATAGGGGGTGTATTTCCCCCATAGGAGTTCTCTCACAGGGACTCTGTTATTATCTTGTGTATATATTTAATTCATCATCTTCTTGGCCAAATTATTATAGTTAGAGTACACTTGCAAGATGTCAATTAAATGAACTAAAGATTGGGGGAAGATGTATATTTCAAAGAAACAATTTAAACAAGGTATTTCCTTGTTATTACATTGATGGAAATGGATTAAGCCTAGCCACTGGAATACAATTCAAAGGATGAGCTCTAGGAAGAGTGAAGCCAGTTCCCTCTTCCATGTCCACTTTACCATTCACTCCACCAGTAACCTTCCATTCAAAGCACTGAATCATGACAGCAAGGCTTGTTTGAACTACCTGCAATGCTAATGAAGTTCCAGGACAGCCTCTGCGCCCGCTCCCAAATGGCATAAACTGGTAGTGCTGTCCCCTGACATCCAATTGACCTCTTGTGTTCCCCTCTTCACCGAGAAATCTTTCTGGTTTAAATTCAAGTGGAGTTTCCCAATAGTTTGGATCCCTATTAATAGCCCAAACATTGACAAATAGTCCAGTTTTTGCCGGTATACGATAGCCACCAATGGAACAGTCTTCACTTGATTCTCTACCAATTATAGGAGCAGTAGGATGTAGTCTCAGAGTTTCTTTAACTATGGCTTGAAGATAGGGGAGGTTTGTGATGTCTGATTCTTCGATAAGTCGGTTCTTTCCAATAACGGTATCGATTTCTTCTACTGCTTTCTGCATAATGCTTGGATGGTTAATCAGCTCTGCAAGTGCCCACTCTGTTGTGATTGCTGAAGTATCAGTGCCAGCAACAAATATGTCCTGTTAAAAAATAAAATCCAATCTACAATTTTAGTCTTGTCGAACGGGAAAATTAAGTAAGATGTATGGAAGTAACAATACAGCAAATGATTTTATCATCATCAGGACTTTTTAAGTTTTCTGAATAGTCTATAGGTTACTGATTTTCAACACAATGAAAGAGTTTGAGAAAGACGCCAACTTATGAATTAACAATTCAATGATAATTGGTGACAACTGGCAACAAAAAGCATATTCTGTTCCTAAATGAACTATTTGATTATTGTGATATTTTCAAGATATTTGACATTTATCTCATTGCTCAGGCGGCAAAGTAGCTATTCATCCCAAGAGCTTAAAGTTTAGATGCAGTTGATCATTGTTAATTGTTGTTCATGAACAGATTATAAATGATCTTCAAATATTTCATATTATACTGTGTAATCAAGGTTATTGATCTTTAGTCGTTTCATATGAACATTGGCAGTAACTACTCTTATTTTTCTTTTTCTTCTGATGCATTTAAAAGGAGCAGCCCGGTGCACTAAACTCCCGCTATGCGCGGGGTCCGGGGAAGGGCCGGACCGCAAGGGTGTATTGTATGTAGTCTTATTCTGCATTTCTGCAACAGACTGTTTTCACGGCTCGAACCCGTGACCTCCTGGTTACATGACATCAATTTTACCAGTTTCTTCTAGTGCATTAAGGGCAACAAAACATTTAGAGTTAATTTCGCGTGTGGTCATTGAACTTTATCCTCTATAACATACTAGAAACTTACCAGAATGAAAGCCTTGATGTTCTGTCTTGTCAGTCTCATCTCTGCGTGTTCATCATCTGCTATATCGAGAAGTATATCAAGAAGATCTTTCACGAATTCGCTTCCATCGTTGCTTTGATATCTAGTCCTTCTTACCTCTTGGTGTTCGTTAATGATCCTATCAATCATCTGATCAAACCTGCCGCGAAGATCCTTGACCCTCTTTCCAAAACCTTGCAAATCCAAGTTCTTGCAAAACCAAATATAATCCGACAGATTAAATTTCCCAGAGAGTTCAGCTATCTCTTGAATCAGCTTCTTTACACTCCCAGCTTCATTTTCATTTTCCGAACACCTTTCCCTCATTAGCATTCTTGAAATTACATTATTTGTGACCCTCAGAAGCTCAGCTTCTACATCTATTGCCTCCCTTGCTTTAGCCTTTTGTAACAATAACTCGACGAAACATCTTATTTCATCGCGTCTTACAGGAAGAAGCAGGTCTAACGTACGACCACCAAGGAGTTCAGACATGATTATTTTTTTCATGAATTTCCAATAAGGTCCATAAGGTGCAAATAAGAAGTCTTGTGAGCCATAAGTCAAGTAGTCTACAATAGCTGTTTGTGGTCGATTTAGAAAGGATGTTTCATGAGTTTTTAGGAAAGTTTTGGCCATTTCAGGTGATGAAACAACAACATAAGGCACAGAGCCAAGCATTATGTGGATCAATGGTCCATACCTGTTTGAAAGCTTGTGAAGTGCCTGGTGAGGAATTGGAGCAAGAAGATGCAGGTGACCGATGATTGGCAAAGCAAACGGGCTTGGAGGAAGGCGACAATTCGCTCTGTTTCTGAATAGAAACCAGAGAAATATGCAAGAAGCTAGCCAAATATAGAAGATCAACAAGTAGCCTTGGATATCATCCATTCTTTGCAGCTTAAAGAAGAGTCATAAGATTGACTTTGCTATTGCTTCTGCAGCTATTTATATGATCAAGAGATGATGAATTGCTTATTTTCTAGGGTCTTTAACTTCTTGCATAACTTCATATTTCTAGCTTCTAAAATTTGAGGGCACAAAGCTCCTGCTATGCTCGGGTCCGGAGAAAAACCGGATCACAAGACTCTATTGTACCAGTCTTATCCTGTATTTCTACAAGAGGTTGTTTTCATGGTTCGAACCCGTAATCTTCTGGTCATAACTTTACCAGTTACGCCAACTAACGCCTCTAGTTTCTAAAATTTAAGGCAAAGACAAAAATAAAAGAAAGAGCACGCTACTCTATAGAAGCTGTCAACTAGGTCATGGACAATCACTGGTATTTGTGAGATTGTTAATTACCAAAAAGTATGACTACACCACGGTATTGACACGTTACTGCATAAACAAATACTATATAAAATTGTCTTCTAGTGTTATTTTAATATTTGCCAATAAGCAAGTTGATCACATCCCCGTAGGACAAGGTCAACTCAGTAAAAAAAAAAAAAAAAAAAAAAAAAAAAAAAAAAAAAAAAAAAAAAAAACATAGACAACCTCACAACGTGATTGAAGGAAAATTGAGGAATTGAGAAAATAAAAGGAAAGACAGCAACATTAACATAAAAGAAAATACTAAAATTACTGATTAGACAATAATTAAAGTGAGACCCTTGCTTTTTGATAGTGTTCTTGTTAGAAATTTCGAGTAGGGACTGGGGAGCACTTCAATCAGTCATTTTCTCATGAAAACAAATGGAGAAGAGTATTCTTTTATATTTTTTCCAGCTTGATTTAAATAGAGTGTGTAGAGTATCTAGATAATAATAGATAACGTGTGCTAAGCAAACTTATAAAATTACCCTCGTACAAGTTAAATTATATAAAAGAATTATTGTCCCAAGGATTTTTTTTTTCTACTAAGCAAATTGATTTTGCTTGATTACTATATGATGCCAGAAGTTCTGCATTACCGCCACTTGATCACTATTTAAAGAAGCTTTCATAGCTATTTTTTTGACGAGTAGTAGGATGGATGAGCTTCGACCTAAATTCCAACGCTTAAACATGGCACCATTTTGATCCCCAAAATTAGTTCAATCCGTCCATTTGAGACCCCCGCTCCTGCCCAATTCCTACCATACAATGTCTAATTAAAAATACTACTTTCGGTCATGCAACATCCATCACAAAATCTCTCCTCTTAGTTAAGTTTAAGTTTTGAATTAAAAGTGATATGAAAAGTTACTGCAATCATAAAGCTAAATCACTCTTTCGGTTAAGATTTAGCAAAAACACATCAATAAAAATTCATTTATATATATGACAACCACTAAATAAAGAAAAAGAATTTGAGTGTGAGAAAAGGGCCACAATGAATGCTTGAGAAATAAATGGGCATTAATTTTGGGGGGGGGGGGGAAGGGGGTCACAGATGGGATAGAACAAGAATGTACACCTCAACCCCTAACATGTTTTAAGTATTATTAAAGTAACATGTTGAACTCTGAATTCAGGGATGAGAATTTGAGTGTGTGAAAAAAAGCTAATATGCGCGAAAAGGTAAAATTAAGAACTCAATAACCTGAAAGAGCTAAAATTTTGAATTCATACACTTCAAATTTTGAATCAACCTATGTGTTCTCCGTTAAACTTTCTAATTAACAAAATCTGAAAATTAACGAAACAAGTCTGCTAGAAGACCGTATCTAACAACCATTATGAACCTTAATTAAAGAGACGCTATCTGATGTCCCTAAGGCACCAAACTTTCATCCTAGCTAAGACAAGACCCTCCTTGTAACTATTTTCTAAAGACATTTCTTTTACATTCTTACCTTCTTAATTAGGCTAATATTCAATTTTGGATAAAAAAGTTTTTAGTTCAACTAATGATATTCCCACTTTAACAAAAGTTTAATTTGGCCAGCACCATTTTAAAATGCCTAATTACTACATCCTTCTAGACTAAGTAATAAATAGATAAATCGAAGAATTAACCCAAATAGCCGATCACTTAAACTAAAAATAGCCGGTGTAGGTATAATATATGCACAATTTAGGTATTATATGTGTATAATTATATATAATCAATGTATTGGCCAGCACCATTTTAAAATGCCTATTTACTACATCCTTCTAGACTAAGTAATAAATACGCATTAACCCTATATGCCAACCGCCTAAAAATCCTATAGATACAGCATACATATAGCTCGCGAAGCTCTTTAGCTCCTAAAACTTAAAGAGACCACATTGTTTATGTTACTGAGTTCTAAATAAATAATTTATACGTATTCATTATTTTCTTTAAGATAAATATAGAGCTTAGACCAAAGTTACTGAATTCGGCCGAACCTGCAAATTCTATGCTAGCTCCGCCCCTGCATAGCTCACCAAGCCCTTTAGCTCCTAAAACTCAAAGAGACCACACCACGTTTGGGGATACAAATCGGCCACGATAGTTGAATATCGAAGTTGTTTGCGTTAAAATAAGCTTGAAACCGAGCGTCGATACCTAACTGTTTAGAAGTGATTTTACTCAGATGATGCATGTTCAATTTTAAATATTTTCCAATTCATACATGAATATTTTAAAATGTTATTTTGTGAACTCATGCATGAACGAACGAGTGTGTTACACCATATTTTATGTATACAATGCATTATAGTGTGTATACGGTCAAAACCGAGTTTGTCATTCGTGTGACTAATCAAGATTGTAGCATGATGGACCAAGGTTCGTCATTATAATATCGAGCGGTGATGTGAAGTTGGGTTGTCGAGTTCGAGACCCAGAGACCGATCAATATCGAGATCGAGCCAAGGTCAAGCTCGAGACCCAGAGACCGACCAATGCCGAGATCGAGTTAATATCGAGCTCGAAACCCAGAGACCGACTGATATCGAGACCGGCCAAGATCGAGACCGAGCCAAGGAACAAAAAAGCCTTTATAGCCGCATTTGGGGAGAGAATATCGGCGGAAATCACTGCTTGAATCAAGGAAAAGCTTATTAATTAATCTATCATGGGATCCCCACTATGTATTTTTAATTATATCTAAAGTAGGATTCCCCCACTATATTAAGAGTGGTTATCATCTGTAAAGGGAAATAAACTTGCAAATATCAAATTCTAAACAATTTTTGTTTCCTAATACAATTTGTTTACCCTTAAAAATGGACAACAACTAAACTTATAATGTGTTCTAAGGACACGTGATTTCACTTAATACCAATTGATAAATATGAAGATTAATAACAAAAAAGAACTATAAAGTAAAGCAAACCAGTGTTAGAATGAAACTCAGCCCTCGAGTTTGGATACCCTCGAACTGGTTGATGCAAGAACAATTAAAATATAACAAGCTAATGAACAATAGTATAAACGAGAAAGAGAATTATATTGTTTTGATATCTGTGAACAATGTGTCTTAAAAATGATTAGAACCCCCCTTTAAATAGTAGAGGAATTCCACTTATGGTATAATTCTAATTACAGAAGGAAATCCCATGATTGGATAATTAACCGTTTCTGATTTGATTCGTTCCGAGATTTACGCCATGATCCTCGACGAGTCACGGATATCTCGTCTTTCTGTTATTGTGCTATCTTCAATCTTGCTCGATATCTGTCTTATTTGGCTTCGATCGCTACTAGCCTCGATCTCGACAGGTTCCTCGATTCTGAACTCGGTACCTTATCCTCGTGATTTAGTCTGTTCTATTAGGAGGCTGTCCTTCGATGCAACCTTCTGATCTCGGTCAAATAGTAAAATCAGGTGGGTCCGGTTTTAACCGTATACAGATAGTCCCCTCATTTTTTGGAGTGAAATGACAAGAAACGAATTGAGCCTTTGATTTTCTACCTTGACATATCATGACGTCATCCTCGTGACGTAAGCGACGGGAGTGACCGAAACGTCCCGTCGGTACAGTTCCCCAAGCCATTAATGAGTGTCAGTTGGTGGTCGGCCACTAGTGCCTTTGAACCGTCGCCGTTAATCCAATAAATAGACCCCTTTCTCATTGATTAAAACTTTACTTTCACTTCCTTCTAATTTCCAAAGCTTTTACATCTCTTAAGTTCTTTCCTTCTACAAATCTTCAGGTTTTGCTGTTAATCCTTTCTCAAACGTCAAGTCCTATTATCTTCCTCTTCTTCAAACTTACACAAAAATGGCAAAAACATCGAAAACGGTACCACAAAAAGAAGCTACTTCATCTTCTCAACCGGCTGGTGGGAAAACGCCGGTGGAACCCCGTCTTGAGGAATGCATTCCTGGGGGGTGCGCGCTATACTCCGATTTCAAGACCGATAAAGTCTCGTCGATTCCTGGTCGATGTGAGCCAATGTCAAGGTATATATGCTCGATAAATGAGGGATACCTTAAGCAGGTAAAGAAAGACTGCATCTGGGAGTGCAAAGAGGTGGTGATCCCGACCCCCGAAGAAGAAATCACCACCCATGTAAAAGAGTTTCTAAGTGTTTACACTTACCCTTTCACGCTGGGCGCCCTCGACCCCGTCATCGTTGATTTTTGCCGTCAATATCAAATAACCCTAGGCCAAATTCATCCTTCCTTTTGGCGAATTGTTATTCTGCTCCGATTCTTCGTGAGCAAAGTCGAGGGGCTCCCTTTCACCCTCGATCACCTTATCAGATTGTATAGCCCCCGCCTCTATCGAGGCGGGTTAATAAAACTCCAACGTCGGGCTACCAAAGTGTTGTTCTCGAGCATAGATGAGGACAAGGATCGAGGCTTGTATGGGCCGGTTCATTCGAGTGAGGACTTCCGATCTAATCCCAGCCGAGAAGATTCCATTTCCTGATAAATGGAACATGAATCGTAAGTATGGTCTCATTGTTAGCTTCCATGTATTATTTGTTCCTTTGTCTTTTCTCATTGATGTCTTTTTCCATGATGTAGCGGTCGCTTGGATGCCTCGTGCGATTCCCAACCTCGAGAGCTGGGTTCAGAACCTGGCCTCGACCTCTACATACGCCGAGCGCTCATGGCGCGATTTAGCAAAGGGCCGATGGGATGCCAAGAATCAAGGTAAGCCCACTTTTTGTGTATTTGATGGTTTGATTAAGATGCCTTTCTTCTACTTATTCAATTTTCTTGTGTACAGGCCTGGGCAAGGATACGGTCATGAGGCCCCCGTCTGGTGAGGAGGAGACTTCGACCCTTGTTCCGAAGCCGGCGAAGGAAAAGAAGAGGAAAAGGACCTCAACCTCCGAGGATCCAAAGCCTAAGAAGAATCTGGTTAGTAAGCCGAAGAAAGACACTGTTGCCCTGCATGCGGATGTGATAAACGGCTAAGGGAGGAAGAAGAAGAAGATGAAGACGATGTCTCGGAACTGGTGGCCCGAGTGAAGAAAACCATCGAGGCCCCAAAGGCCACTGAGTCAGTGGTGGTTGAGGAGATTCTGCCTCGAGTCGAGAGGGTCTTGGAAAAGGACTCGGTCAAAGTCCCCGAGTCGTCAAAGATCGAAGATACCTCCTGCCGAGATGAGCAAAAGGTGGGTATGTCTGAAGGGGCCGGCTCCGAGGCCCTTCGCAGCGAGGAGAACGCCCCAAGTGGCTCACTTGGGCAAATAGATCTTGGAGACTCGCCGATTCTCCCTGCGTTTTCCAAGGAGGAAATTTGGGAGGCCCAAGCTACGAGGACTCCCGAAGTAGACGAGGCCCATAGAGGGGAGGACCCCTTCCGTGGTTACTTTATCGGGGTTGAGGATTCTACCAACCTGAGTGAAGCATCGAGTCTCCTCGATGAGGCTCAACAAGCCTTGAATTGGGTGAGTCTCAACTCCCTTTGTCGATATCATACATAGTTTATTTCTTCTCTTCCTGTCTAATTTCCTTTCTTTTTTCCGTATAGGCTTTGGCATTCTATCAGGAGGCGTTTTCAAAGTCCCGAGCAGAGCTGAGCCAATGTGAGGCTGACCACCGAGGGCTCACGGAGGAGAGAAATGCCCTTAAACTTCTCTGTGGGCAGAAAGAAGAGGAGATCAAGGACCTCCGAGCCAAGTTGGCCAAGGCTCACCAAGATCAGACCGACCTGATCGAGCAGGTAATGAAAATCTTAAAAGCTCATGGTCTCGATTCGGGAACGGTGGCTAACATTTCAATCTCACAGCTGTAGCAGAAGGTCAAGAGGATCGAGCAGTTCCGCGAGGAGTTCAACATGATGAAGGCGGAGACCTTGGGGTGGAAAGAAAGTATGGACCGCTTTGCTGCTGAAAAAGAGGCTGCTCGAGCCTAATTGTCATCAGTCGAAAGTCAGCTTCGAGGCATGAAGGAGAAGAGCTTAGCTCAGGCAAAGAAAATAGAGGAACTCGAGGCTCGGTTGGCTTTCGAACTTGCAAAAGCCAAATATGAAGCCGAGAAGGCAAAGGACTAGGCAAAGGCGATCGTGGCCGTTTACCAGGACGATGCTGAAGCCGCTCAAGTCCAAGAGAGAGAGGCAGCCGAGACCGCTCAAACTCGAGCACATTGGATTGCTGAACTCGCCAAATGCCGATCTCGGAGGGAAACCCTCGAGGAGATCCATGCTCGAGGTTTCGATCTTACCGACGAGATAATAACGGCTAAAGAGCATGAAGCTGATGCTAGAGTGCTGGCCTCTTCCGATAATGATGATGATGATTATGGCAGCAAGAGCGGGTCCGAGAATGGGGAGGAGCTCGATGGAGAAGAACATGCCCCTGAGGAAAATTAGGAATCTTAGGCTTTTTCTTTTTTGATTTTTTGTGCGGGACCCTGATCGGTCCTTGTAAATATTTTCGTATATATAAAAGATCTTTTTTCTTTTTGACTTGTCTTTATTCTATTTCCTGCCTCGTGAAAATTCTATTTCATTCATGCCTTCATGCCTTATGGAGATTTTTCTCACAAGTTTGGGATTTTAGGCAACTTGACCGAAGTCGGACCAGTGTAGTCTTTAAAATCGAGTGGGTACTTGCTCGAACTCGAAGTAGAGTGACCCTTAGGTTTTAGTTGAGTAAGGACGATTTCTCGAACTCAAAAAATAAAATGGCCCTTAGGCTCTTGAATTAGGCCAATATGGCCTTAAAAGAATGGTTTTTCCCCTTTTTCGGCTTGAAAAATTAATCATAAAAATTTGTCATGCCTTAGCACGAGATAAATTTGTACCCATTAGGTTTTTCAAAGATTGGTGTTATCGAAATCCATTGCTTTGTTATGCCTTGGTAAAATTGTCCGGGAGTTCAAACGATTCGATACCCCTTAGGGTTTTTTGAGGGTCGATATTATCGAGACCCTTAGTAATTCAACCGAAGGTTGCCTTTTTTAACCGATTTATGAGAATATTTGAAGGCCTATTTTATAACGGAATTCGGACGTCTCCGAACCGTGTTAATTTGGCTGTAGCCTTTAGTTTGGGATTTGCCCCTTAGGCTTGTTTCCTTGTTACACTTCGAACTTTAGTCCCCGAGTGGGGTGGCCGTGGCCTATAAAATTAAGGATTGCCTTTTTAAGATCTTACGATTTCGAGGTTTAGTAATTCGATCATGTCAATTGTTTGGACGGCAGTCCCCGAGTATAGGGTAAATTGTTTGAACTTCAGTTGTGATCGGCCCTTAAGCCAGTTTCCACAATAGATCATAAGTATGAAATTGTAAAGTATAAATTTCTCTAAGGCATGGAACATCTGGTAAGGAAAAATACTTCTTTCAATATATTATACATGCGTACATGTTTTGCCATTAGGGCTCGAGTAATCTGCATGGACACGGTTTATTTGACCATTTGGTCCTTTACCTATCGAGACCCTGTCGACACGAAGTACTTTCCTTGTAACTATCCGAAGGTGATGCCCCCCAGTATTCGAGGTTGATTGTAAAGGAGCCTCGGATATTGTTGAATTTCTCTAAGTTAGCACGAACAATGGTTGCCTCGTTAAAAATTTCGCCAGAAAAACCCATTTGGGACAAAAACCGATCTAAGGGAAAAAGAGTGCAACTGTGCTTTCAGACCTAAGGACTTTGTGTTTGAAGAATCCTTTGGTGTCTTCGATTAAACACCTGTAAATGGTTAGTATAAAATATAAACGAAAATGGAGAAGGTCATACCTTAGCAATAATATCGTTTGAGGAGTGATATGTTCCAATTGTTTGGTAATTGTTCGCCGTTCATCATGCCAAGTTTATAGGATCCCTTTCCGATGATATCGAGGACCTGATACGGTCCCTCCCAGTTCAGCCAAGTTTTCCTTCGTTTAGGTCTCAAGTATTGAGGGCGACCTTCCTCAGAACCAAGTCCCCGATTTTAAAGTGTCAAAGGTTGGCTCTTCGATTGTAGTACCTTTTGATCCGCTATTTTTGTGCGGCCATTCGAACGAGGGCGGCTTCCCATTTTTTATCTAGCAATTCGAGGCTTGTATTCATAGCCTCATGATTTGACTCTTCCATTGTATATCGAAACCTGACGCTAGGTTCCCCGACTTCAATCGGGATCAGAGCTTCAGCGCCATATACTAAAGAGAACGGTGTTGCCCGGTACTGGATTTTGACGTTGTTCGATACGCCCAAAGGACTTCGGGCAATATTTCTCTCTATTTTCCCTTAGCGTCGTTCAATCTTTTCTTTACATTTTGAATGATGGTCTTGTTTGTCGATTCGGCCTGTCCGTTCCCACTAGGATGATATGGCGTCGACAGGATCCTTTTTATTTTGTGATCTTCGAGAAACTTTGTCACTTTGCTGCCGACGAATTGCCTTCCATTGTCGCATACGATATCGACAGGCATCTCGAATCGGCATATAATATGGTCCTAGATTAATTCTATGACTTCTTTCTCTTTAATTTTCTCGAAAGCATGTGCTTCAACCCACTTAGAGAAATAGTCAGTCATAAATAAAATAAATTTAGCTTTACCTGGGGCCGACGGTAAAGGGCCAACGATATCCATTCCCCATTTCATGAATGGCCATGGGGATAAGACTGAGTGGAGTTGCTCTCCGGGTTGGTGAATCATCGGCGCATACCTTTGACATTTGTCGCACTTTCGAACAAACTCTTTTGTATCCTTTTCTATATCGGCCCAATAGTATCCTGCTCTGATGACATTGTGAACCAATGATTCGGCACCGGAATGATTTCTGCAGGTGCCCTCATGGATTTCTCGTAGGACGTAGTCGATATCTCCTGGTCCCAAACATATTGCCAATGGTCCATCGAACATCCTTCTATATAGTGTTCCATCTTCGGCCAATATGAATCATGCGGCCTTCGTATGTAGAGTCCTCGATTCCTTAGGATCCGATGGAAGCTTCCCGTTCTTTAGGTACTCGATATATTTGTTCCTCCAATCCCATGTCAGACTTGTGGGGTTGATTTTGGCATGGCCTTCTTCGATTACAGACCTTGAAAGTTGTACAATAGTCCCCGAGCTAATCTCATTATCTTCGACTGATGACCCCAAATTTGCAAGGGCATCGGCCTCGCTGTTTTGTTCTCGAGGCACATGTTGTAGGGTCCATTCTTTAAACCGATGTAGAGTCACTTGTAGTTTGTCCAAGTACCTCTGCATTTGATCTTCTCGAACCTCGAAGGTTCTGTTGACTTGGTTTACCACAAGCAGGGAGTCACATTTGGCCTCCATGGCCTCTGCTCCTAAACCTTTAGCTAGCTCGAGACCTGCAATCATGGCCTCATACTCAACCTCATTGTTAGTTAACTTGGAGGTTTTGATAGCTTGTCTAATTGTATTACCCGTGGGCGGCTTCAAAATGATGCCTAGCCCGGACCCCTTCACGTTCGAAGCGCCGTCTGTGAAGAGGGTCCATACCCCCGATGATGTACCCGACTTTAATAATAGTTCCTTTTCGACCTCGGGTATGAGGACTGGCGTAAAGTCGGCCACGAAGTCTGCTAAGATTTGAGACTTAATGGTCATTCGGGGTCGATACTCGATATCGTACCCACTGATCTCGACAGTCTATTTGGCCAATCGGCTCGAAAGTTTGGGCTTATGCAAAATATTGCGAAGGGGATAAGTAGTCTCCACACAGATCGGGTGACACTGAAAATATGGTTTTTATTTCCTAGAGGCGCTTATTAGGGAAAGCGCTAATTTTTCTAAGTATGGGTACCGGGTTTCGGCCTCACCTAAAGTTCGACTAATATAGTAAACAGGAAATTGTGTACCTTGCTTTTCTCGAACTAGGACCCCACTTACCGCGATTTTTGAGACTGCTAAGTACAAGTAGAGTTGCTCGTGCACTTTCAGAGTATGAAGCAGTGGCGGGCTCGAGAGGTACCGCTTTCATTCTTCCAATGCTTGTTGGCATTCCGGGGTCCATGCAAAATTATTCTTCTTTTTGAGCAGTGAGAAGAACCTGTGACTTTTATCTGAAGACCTCAAGATGAATCAGCCTAGGGCTGCTATGCGGCCTGTTAATCTTTGTACAACCTTAACATTGTCCACGACTGTGATGTCTTCGATTGCCTTGATCTTATCGGGGTTGATTTCGATCCCCCGATTTGATACCATAAAGCCGAGAAACTTGCCCGAGCCGACCCCGAATGCACATTTCTCCGGGTTGAGCTTCATATTGTATTTCCTTAGTATATTGAAGGTCTCCTTCAAATATGTCAAATGGTCCTCTGCTCGCAGGGCCTTAATTAGCATAACGTCAATATAAACCTCCATTGATTTACCTATTTGTTCTTTGAACATTCGATTTACTAAGCGTTGATAAGTGGCACCAGCATTTTTTAGTTCAAACGGCATTACGTTATAACAATAGGTGCCATACTTAGTGATGAACGAAGTCTTTTCCTGTTCCTCCGGGTTCATTTATATTAGATTGTACTCGGAGTAGGCATCGAGAAAACTAAAGATCTCGTGGCCGGCCGTGGCATCGATCATGCGATCGATATTCGACAGAGGAAAAGAGTCTTTAGGACATGCTTTGTTTAAATCTTTATAGTCTACGCAAATTCTAAGTTTATTTCCCTTTTTAGGGACTACGACTACGTTTGCTAACCATTAGGGATATTTTACTTCCCGAATGGATCCAATTTTGAGAAGTTTGCCTACCTCTTCCTTGATGAATGCATGTTTTACCTCGGACAGGGGCCTTCTCTTTTATTTTACCGGGCGGAACTTCAGGTCCAAACTAAGTTGATGTGTAGTGATCTCCAGCGAGATCCCTGTCATATCTAGGTGGGACAAAGTAAAACAATCCATATTATTGATAAGAAATTTAATGAGTTTTTCCCTGAGCTCGGGGGTTAACCCCGTACCTAGGTATACCTTTCGGTCGGGTAGATGCTCGATCAGTATGACTGGCTCCAGCTCTTCGACTGTCGATTTGGTGGCGTCGGAATCCTCGGGGATTATGAAGGATCGAGGGGTCAAGTATCCATCGTCCTCATCCGTTCCCTGCTTCTCCGACTGAGTCGAGGCTGGTGGCTGTGGTTGCTATTTAGCTTCATGTTTTCCTTTGTACTCCGATCCCTTTATTGACCAAAGCGCCGATACCAGTATTACTTCGTCGATGCGGACATCTCCTTGGCAGGATGTTGTTCCCCACATACTATTTTTACTCCATCCAGTGATGGGAACTTCAGCATTTGGTGAAGGGTTGAGGGGACCGTCCTCATGATGTGAATCCAGGGTCTTCCGAGCAGTGTGTTGTATCTCATATCGCCCTCGATCGCATGGAACTTTGTTTCTTGAATAGTTCCGGCCACATTTACTGGTAGGATGATTTCACCTTTAGTTGTTTCACTCTCCATGTTGAAGCCATTGAGAATCCGAGTTGCGGGTACATATGATCTTGTAGGCCGAGCTGCTCCACGACCCTCGATCGAATAATATTGGCCGAGCTTCCTGGATCAATTAAAATATGTTTAACCTGAATGTTATTCATAAGGATAGAGATTACCAAAGCATCATTGTGGAGTTGTGAGATCCCTTCTGCTTCCTCATCATTGAATGATAAAGTGCCTTATGGCACATAGTCTCGAGTTCGTTTTCCCTGGTGATTGATACTTTAGTGCATTTGAACACAGGCCCTTGTGGAATATTGACCCCACCAACGATCATGTGAATCATGTGTTGTGGTTCTTCCTGCTCGTTTTTCCTGTTTGCATCCCTGTCTCTAAAATGGTTTTTAGCTCGGTCGCTCAAGAATTCTCGAAGGTGACCCTCGTTGAATAGACGGGCCACCTCCTCCCTTAGTTGTCTGCAGTCTTCGATTCTATGACCATGTGTACCATGGTATTTGCATATTTGATTGGGGTTTCTTTGGGATGGATTGGTTTGTAGAGGTCTGGGCCATCTAGTATCTTTGATTCTCCTAATGGCTAACACAATACCTGATGCGTCGATGCTGAAGTTGTATTCTGATAATCGTGGTACTTCTGTGAGATCGGCATGTTTATCGAAGCTACTTTTGCTCATGAGCCCTCGAGAGTTTTGTCCTCGATCGTTCCTTCGATCATTTCGTATGGGATTGCATCCTGGGCCACTGTTTGTACGATCTGCGTTGTATGGTTGATACTAATCTCTCTTCGATCAGGGATCTATGTCGATATCTCTTTGAGATCTACCGATGGGTGTGTTTGGATAAACGGAACCGAAAGGGGTCCTCAATTGATCATCCTCGACCCTGATCTTTGACTGGTACCGATTATGTACATCGGCCCAGGTTACTGCTGGATATTCAATTAAATTCTGCTTTAGCTGTCGTGATGCCACCGAACTTCGTTCGTTCAAACCTTGAGTAAAGTCTTGAACAGTCCTATCATCTGTCACCGGTGGTAGTTCCATGCATTCTATCTGGAATCGAGATAAATACGAATTCCCTCAACATTTCGTTGTCTTTTTGTTTCACCTTGAAGAGGTCCGACTTCCTAGTCATAACCTTTATTGCTCTGGCATGCGCCTTTACGAAGGAGTCTGCAAGCATGGCGAAGAAATCGATGGAATTAGGCGGCAAATTGTGGTACCATATTATTGCTTCTTTCGACAAGGTTTCTCCAAATTTCTTCAGTAGAACAGATTCAATCTCATCCTCTTCCAAGTCATTCCCTTTTATTGCGCATGTATAAGAAGTGACATGCTCATTATGGTCGGTGGTCTCATTGTACTTAGGAATTTCTGGCATTCGGAATTTCTTCGGAATGGGTTTCGGAGCCGCACTTGGAGGGAAAGGCTTCTGCACGAATTTTTTTGAATCCATACCCTTTAGAATCGGCGGTGCCCCCAGTATTTGGTCAACCCAGGAGTTGTATATCTCTACTTTGATGTCATTTGCCTCGATTTTATTTTCTCCCGATTCAATTCGTTTAGTGATCTCCTCAAGCATTTTTATAATAGCGGGGCCAGTCCCCGATTCGTTGGCGTTCGACCTTTCCGGCACAGGCACAGGCTCGGTCCTGTGGACGACTTCTGGTTCGATCCTACTCGGTATTCGGTGCTGATTTTGTAGTTGTGCTATAGCAGCCTGTTGAGCCTGTAACATTTCGAATATCAATTAGAGGCTAACTCCACCATCTTCTCCGCCCTGCGTACCTCGACCACCTGATCGAATTTCCCTGCGTATGCTACCTTCTGGATCAACATCCAAATTTGCATTTAGGGAAACATGTGAACTGACATCGACGGGATTTGCAATTGGTACTTCCTCGAGGTCAGCCTGAGGCGCCACGATCCCTGGGGCAACTATATTGTCATTTTTTCCATGAAATCCGAGGCCGTTGTCACCATTTGTAGGCGCTGATTGTGAGTTTGACATGTTTATCCTGAAAATAAAGATTCTTACGTGAATAAGTGTAAAGCAGTGTGTGTTATCGGAATCAGTATTAAGCAATCACTATTATCTTTGGCCCCATGGTGGGCGCCAAACTGTTTACCATTAAAATTGGACAATAATTAAACTTATAATGTGGTTCTAAGGACACGTGATTTCACTTAATACCAATTGATAAATATGAAGATTAATAACAGAAATGAACTATAAAGTAGAGCAAACCAGTGTTAGAATGGAACTCAGCCCTCGAGTTTGGATACCCTCGAACTGGTTAATGCAAGAACAATTAAAATATAACAAGCTGATGAACAATAGTATAAACGAGAAAGAGAATTATATTGCTTTGATATCTGTGAACAACGTGTGTTACAAATGATTAGAACCCCCCTTTAAATAGTAGAGGAATTTTACTTATGGTATAATTCTAATTACAGAAGAAAATCACATGATTAGCTGATTAACCATTTTTGATTTGATCCGTTCCGAGATTTACGCCATGATCCTCGACCAGTCACGGATATCTGACCTTTCTGTTATTGTGCTATCTTCGATCTTGCTCGATGTTTGTCTTATTTGGCTTCGATCGCTACTAGCATCGATCTCGACAGGTACGTCGATTCTGAATTCGGTACCTTATCCTCGTGATTTAGTCTGTTCCGTTACGAGGCCGTCCTTCAATGCAACCTTCCGGTCTCGATCAAATAGTAAAATCGGGTGGGCCCGATTTTAACCGTATACACAACTTTCAATTAGTTTTCTAACACCAGATATAATTATGAGTTTATGATGGATTCTTACGATTTGAATGATATGATGATGCCAAAGGTGTCATTTATGGTATATAAAATATTTTAGGAGTAATCATAGATAACTGAGAGGATAATCGAACATGCGGATTCGATACAAAGAAACCATGTATGCCGGTATGGGGTCATAGAATGGCGGCTATGTTTTACCACTACGCATCAGTGAGAATGTTTAATGGAATATAGATCATCTAAATTGATTTTAATAATTAACAAACGTTTTCAAAAGAATCATGTTGCTCGAAGACTATTGATCTAAAGCTGAAGATCGTCTCCTAGTGCAAGTTGGTTTAAAAAAATAATTTTTAATAATAGAAAGATTTTGTTCGTGGACTAAAAGAAAAATATTGGCTGAAGAAATTTTTGTTCAATATGGAATAGTTAATCATGGGAAGACTTACATAAAAAGAAATATACGTGAAAAAGTTAGTTAAGGAAACCAAAACAAAATCCTTTTAGGACAATTATTTTCCTTAAGGAAGTGACCGAATTGCTTTAGGTCTTGGAGCTAAACTTGAAAAAGAATTACCGCCAACCTCACTCCTATAAAAAGTATCAGTTGTTATTCAAGACTACCGCTATTTCGTACAAATATAGAATTTGTTCAAGGCAAATAGCAAATAATAACAAGAAGGTGTGTTCATAGATTCAAGTTGATCAATTAAAGAACATGCTCTGGAAGACGAAAATGCTAAAGTTCTTTAGTTATTTAGGTTGATTCAATTGTTCTTGAGTTGTAATCTATTTGCTTTTAAAGAAGTGTACACTTCAAGAAATTCGCCAAAAACCGATCACGGTCGACTGAACGATTTTGATCGGTCAATCAACCGGCCGAAAAATCGACCGACGTCGGTCGATTTTTTAAAATATTTTATGTTTTAATTTTTTTATGAAACCGACCAACTTTGATCGATTTTATTTGGAACAAAAATGCGGGAAACTATTTTTGCGTCACCGGTCGGTTATTTTCGCGCGAGAATGCAATTAAAAAATATAAATAAAATAAAAGACGGCCTTAAAATAAAATATACCAATGGTCTAGTGGTAGAATAGTATCCTTCAACAGTACAGACCCCGATTCGATTCCCAGATGGTGAATTTTTTAATTATATAATTAAAATACCGACCGACTTCAGTCGTTTTTTGGCAATTTTTTCTTTTTTGAAATTTAATTGACCGACCGAAATCGATCGAAAAATACCGACCAAAGTCGGTCGGTTAGCTCTATCGACCTTACGATTACCGACTGCCACGAATCGGCCGGTTTTCGGTCGATCTTTGCCAATTACCGACCAACATCGGTCGGTTTTGGCGGTCGGTTTTCCCTGATTGTTTAGTAGTGGTAACAATAGGTTAGCATAAGCTTTGAGTTTTTATTTAACTTTCTAGACTTGAGTTAGTTTGGAAAGGAGTAGATACAATTGAGTTGATTATTGGAAAGATGCTAGATTTAATCTACTTGGCTATTGAGTTGTAACCTAAAATCTCTCTTTGAAGTTAGTAAAGTTTTGAAGGAAAATCCTAGACGGGTAGGTTGTGCTTTTTACTCCCTTGAGTAAGGAGATTTTTCACGTAAATTATTGTCACAACCCAAAATCTATAATAGGTCGCGATGGCACATAATGCCGGCGTTAGGCAAGCCCACAAGTGAAACTACTATTTATTTACCCCTTTTTAACAATTTAAAGTAAAAGTTTTCCTTTTAAAAGAAAAAAAAAAGTAAGATCTCATGCAACTCTACATACTCTTTTCTTAACAAAATACCAGCATAATAAGTACATCCACTGTAGTGATAGAAATGGTAAGTACAACAGTACATAAATGTTAAAAGTCTCCAAATTCCGGTGCCGCAAGTACATGAGCAATCTAGAGAATATACAAAACTAATACAACTACTGTCTGAAAGTGATAGACAGAAATAATAAACAAGGTATAGGGAGACTCCGATGTTGCAGATCGTAGCAACGCAAGCAGCTCACCACTAAGTCTCCGTAGATGATCGACTATGCGCCCGCGTGACCACTGGTAGCACCTGTCTCAGTACCTGCACATTCATTGTAGAAGTGTGGTATGAGTACGAAAAATAACGCGTACCCAGTAAGTATCTAGTCTAACCTCGAAAAAGTAGTGACGAGGGGTCGACTTGACACTTACTAGAGATCAATAATAATATAAATATATAAAGTAGACATGGTGAGTGTACAACAAGTATCAATGAAGCAAATAAAAGTAACTATAGTAAATTCACTCATGAGTCTATATCAAATCACTAAACATATCATAATCGACCGTGAAGGCGCTAACTCAATTATTACCAAACCAAATCCAGTTTCGATTATTAAGCACGAAGCTGCCGAGACGAACGGACCAATCCCATAGGAATAGTGGTACTCAGTACTGCCGAGGCAACGGCCTGATCCCATAAGAATAGTGTTACCAACCTGTCGAGGCGAACAACCCGATCCCATAAGAGTAGTGTTACCATACTGCTGATGCGAATGACCCGATCCCATAAGAGTAATTTATTTCACTGCCGAGGCGAATGGCCCGATCCCATAAGAGTAGAGAAATTTACCTCGCTCGCAAAAATACTTGCGAGATGAGAAGACACGCATTTATAGTTTATCGAGTTTTTCCCAATTTTCTAAAGAAAAAGACTAAGTCGATATCTCTAATTAATATCCTCAATCTCAGTCCTAATCAAGACAATTAATACACATCATATGCATAAAATAGCACAATTAAAGGCATGATGTGATTCTAAGTCTACCCGGACATATCATGAATATAGTTACATACGGACTCTCATCATCTCGTGCATACTTAGCTCCCCACAACAAATAGTACACAATAATTAATACACCTAAGGGGATAAATTCTCTCTTATAAGATTAGGCAAGAGACTTACCTTGGTTCCAAGTCCTCAATCCGGCTCTTCAACCTCACTAGAACTCCTCAAACGACGTCGATGACTCCAAAACTAACCAAAAGTCGTATAAATTAATAAATATATGCTCAAAAGTTCATGATTTACCTATTAGAGTAATTATCCATCCCAATTTTGAAGATTCCTAAAATTCACGCCCGGGCCCACATGCCCGGATTCAAAAAATCTTCGAATATAAATGTTACCCATAACCTCACGAACCCAAATATATAATTTATTCCCAATTACATAATTAATTTTGTGGTCAAATCTTATTTTTACCAAACCCTAGATTCCAACAAAATCTCACAATTTTTCCCTTAATTTCATGTTTAATCTACCCACAATTCGTGTATTTAACTTAAGTATTGATAAGGATCACTTACCTCTTGATGTTGATGAAAATCCCCCACAAAATGCTCTCTCAATCGCCCAAGACCAAGTGAAAAATGAGAAAAAAGAGGATAAGTCATGTAATAAAAACCAAGTCTGCCTAGTGATTTCTTCTTCGCGATCGCGAAAGAAGTCTCGCGATCGCGAAGGCGTAACTGGCCCAAGCAGTGAAGCCCTTCTTCGCGAATGCGAGGTCAGTCTCATGATCGTTAAGGCTTGCCCAGTCTCAGCTTCGCGAATGCGGTCAGTTCTTTGCGAACACGAAGAGCAAACGCGATTGACCTTCCCCTCCCCCCCAAGGCCCTTTGTTCTACGCGAAGGCTACCTGTCCCAAACCTTCGCGAACGCGAAGGGAGAAAATGCACAGTCCCCAATTCCTTCTCCGCGAACGCGACTCCACCTCCGCGTTCGCGAAGAAGGAAACCAGAACCAACATTATCAGATTTTCAGACTTAGCTCCGGGTGGTCCGAAATTCAACCGAGCCACACGGGACTCCGACCAATCGCACCAACAAATCCATAAACATAATATAGACCTGCTCAAACTCTCAAAATACGTAAAACAACATCGAAAAAAAAGAATCGTACCTCAAAACCAACTTGAATCAACTTATGAATTTTAAAGTTTTCAATTAGCTCTGAACGCGTCGAATCATACTTAGACTACTCTGAATGACACCAAATTTTGCGTACAAGTCATAAATCACCATACGAAACTATTCTCAGGCTCGGAATCTCAAACGGACCTCGATAATACCAAAGTCTACTCCAAACCAAATTTAAAGAACTAGAAAATTTTCAATGAACTAACTTTCCACATTAAGCGCCGCAACGCTCCCGGGTTACCCGAACCCCGATCTGAACATACGTCCAAGTCTGAAATAATCATATGAACCTATTGGAACCTTTAAATCCCGGTTTCAGGTTCCGGGGTCGTTTACTCAAAATATTGACTCAGGTCAAACTTGGCCACATTAGGCCACTCTTAAGGAACTAAGTGTTCCGATTTAAACTCGAACCCTTCCAAACCTAAACCAACCATCCCCGCAAGTCATAAAATAATAAAAGTACATACGGAGAGTCTTAATTAGGAGAGCGGGGATCTCACAAGCAAAATGATCGGTCGGATCGTTACAATTATTGTGTTCTTTACATTTCTCACTAAAATCTCTATCTATCATAACTAACGTCAAAAGGCTTCTTTAGAGATGATGCTATAGAACTAAAGGGACAATCGGGGAGCATCTTTTAGAAAATTGAAGAGCTTTGTCAATGTTGGATCCAACGCGTCAAAATAATTCAGTACAATAATTGCTTTGTGGAAATTCAAAAGCCATGAAACAAATTCTTACAACTGACTTTTTTAAAGAAACAAGATGTTCATTTTGTATAATTCATAAAACAATCACCTGTATACTAAAGCTTTTGCGGTCATCCAGAGCAGGTGGTTGGTCTCGTCATTAAGATTTTATTATTCCTCCTTGTAGTTTTGGAAAATTATACAAGTTGTCTAGAGCGAGCATTGATGTCTTATACAGTTCTCTTGAAGCAGTAGCTGCAGCAGGAATTTATGCAGTTACCCAAGAAAGAAGGTCCTTTGGCTTCAAATTTAGCATTTTGTTTCACAATTTGAGCTTTATCGGCCTCGAATGGTTCATCTTCTTTATCAACCCTGAAGCTTGAAAAGAAATACATAAGCTTTGTTTTTACTAGCCATGAGTATACTGACAATGTCAGAAGGTTTATTTTTACTGGCTACAAAAAGCATAAACACGTGAAATGCATCTAGCTAAATGTTCTTGCTAGAATCTCTGAAAAGATTTATAAAAATCCTTAAATTATCCTTTGAGGTGACACAACATGACATCACAACAGAATTTGATTTATTAAATAAAATATCTTCTAACAGATTCCAAAAGCTTTGCATTACATTCGATGACGATCCTGTCATAATTTTCGAAGAGGAATTTAACAACTGTAGACTTGTGGCTGGTCATAAGCTTCTTAAAAATCGTTATAGTGTCTGTACCGACATCAAATTCTAGGATTTGCGTGTAGTCAACAATCTTTTTCAGATTCTCAGACTTCAACACATATCTTGCAATAACCTGATGTCAAATGCGCTCCCTCAACATTCATCTGTAATGCAAAGCAAGACCTGGATTGTCATACTCAGACACCAAATGATCCATAAGGTCCGTGGGTGCTTCTAATTAATAAGAAGCAACCAAGCGTGAATTAACAGGTTGCATTTTCATGTTTGCTATAATTTGAGTGGCATGTTTCCTCCAAGATCATTACTGTCATACAAGATTTTTATCTCATGTATAAGAAAATCTAAATCTTGTATCTTCTCGAAATGCTTGAGATAAATATTATCGCCAAAGGAATCAAGGACGGGTAGCAAGAATGTTGCCCGATGAACAACATCAAGGGGAACCTTAGGAGGCTTAGTCTTGGATTTGACATAGGAGTAATCCAACGTCTTGGTAAATAACTTCTTCAAATTACGCGAAGATTGTTTCATAGCCTTGTGAAACCTTTTCCCTTTATCTAATCTTGAGGTCTTATCAGTATTTTGTATCGCCGGTATCGACATTGTGGTTCAATTGTCGCTGATATCGGCATTGTAGTCCATTGTCAGTGACGGTGCAAGAATGGAATTGTTTGCAAATTGGGTGAGATAATGCAAAGCTCATTTGTGTTCTAGTATGATAAGAAAACATCATCCTACGAGGAAAAGGAAAAAAAGACTTTTTTATTATATAAAAAATTGAATAAAATTGAATTATTAAAAAACATTAGTATAGTTGATAGTGGTTCCTCGTTGAAAAGAAGCACACTAGTGCAACAGTGAATAAGGTCCAGCGGGCTAAGAAGCAATCCAATGGATGAATACTTTCTCAACCACCTAGTAAGAAAACAAAGGAGAACATATTTAAAGTCAAGAAAGCTTCACCCCTGCTTTCTCCATATAACAAAGTGCAATTATTTTCAACAATCTTTAAAACGATCAAAAAATAACCTAACCCAATTTATAAATCAAAGCAAAAAGTTGAAAATAGATAAAGTGCATTGTACGGAAGAGGCAGTAGTAATCGAAATTTGAATTAGATTAAGTGTCTTAATTATATTAGGAGTATTGTCTAAACCAAAAGTTTGGATTAGATTAAGTGTGTTACTTACAGATAATTGCTAAAATGTTTCTTATGTTGTTGATTATTCCTCACTATTATCAAATATTATTATAAATTTTTCTCTCTTCCCAAGCCTTGGAGAAAAAATTTCAATTCCTTAATTGTGTTTTCATAGCTTTTACTCAGTCAGAATAATTTTAAGTTAAATTCAAAAATCGTCAAAGAAAAAGACTTGCTTTTGATAGAAGCTTTCTGCGGAAATTAAAGCTTATTTTGCCAGTACTATTGGGCAATCTAAAGAGACAACACTAGAGCCAAGACATGGAGAATCGAACGATTGGAAGTTGTATATGTATCATAAAAAGAAATATATCCATAATTTCATCGAAAATACTTATATGAAATTTCACAATACGAATGGGCCAAGAAAGAAAATAAAGGAAGGAAAAAAGAAAATAAAAAGATACATGTAACCCCTAACCTAGCTTGAAATAGTGCACACACTGCACCTAAGTGCTCCCCAATTTATTACTAGAAAGAAAGCAGTTATATAAATAGTCTAAGGAGTATATGGGTGCGCTTGAACTCATACCCCTCAATGAGAATCCGCCCCTGAGTGCACCCACTCAACATGTAATATTAGCCGCTATTCTGTGCTCTATCAAAAATGAAATCATAAAATAAAGAAACTGTAATGTGTTCAATGAAGAACCCCCAAACTGCAAACCTAAGGAGTAGAATTGAAGAATTACTCCTGAACAATATAGCAATTAAGAAGAATCGAGAGACCGAGAGAGAGAGATTGATATTATTTCATAAGAATCAAATCAATAAATCCCAATTACATATGAAAGGATATTATATTCAGCTAATTCTCTAACCACCGTTAACTAACTTCCAACAACTTTTATTCCTTCTAACCAACTAACTAACTCTTTTGTCCTTAATGACTAACAGGTCCCCTCATCTTTTCTTTTATACACTTAGGTCCCATATTACAATTAGCATGTAACAATTCCTCCCCCCTCCCCCTTCAAGAGTCCTTGCCCTCAAGGATAATGTCTGGAAATTGCTGTATAAATGTGTGAACATCCAACCACGTATTGTCTTCAATGGGACAGTCAAACCATTTCACTAGGACTTGTGTGAGCACCCTCGGACCCTTTTGTAATTTCCTAGAGTCCACTATGGCTTCAGACTCTAGAACAATATGACCATGAGATGATAAAGCCATAGGTAAATCTGGAACTGTAGGCTTGTCACCAATGTGTTGTTTCAGCTATGATACATGAAACGTACTGTGGATCTTGGCATGCACTGACAATTCTAGTTAGTAGGCTACTATCCCAACCTTCTTTAGCACCTTTAATGACCCAAAATACTTGGGGCTCAACTTGTGATACGAGTGCCCCTTTAATGAAAGCTGTCTATACGGGTGCAATTTGACAAACACCATGTCTCCTTCTTCAATGACCTGGGAGATCTTTTCTTGTTAGCTTGTTCCTTCATCCTGGATTGAGCCAATTGCAAGTGGTGTTTAAGAAGCCTGATATTGCTCTCTCTGGCCTGCAAACTTCTGTTGACCTCCTCAACTAGTGAGCTATGTGCCACATAAGGTATACGAATGGGTGGTTTTTGAGCATATACCACTTCAAACGTCATCTTAATGGAAGAATGAAAAGTGGTGTTGTACCATCACTCAGCAAGGGAAAGCCATTGTACCCATTCCTTAAGTATGACATTGCACATACACCTAAGGTAGCATTTTACACACTTGTTCATTGCATCAGTTTGACCATTAGACTGAGGATGGTAAGCTGAAGAATGGTGAAGTTGAACCCCTTGAGCTTCAAATAGGGCTTGCCAGAACTTGCTCAAAAAGGTGACATATGTGTCACTAACAAAGGTCTGTGGCAACCCATGCAATTTATAGATGTTGTTTAGAAAGAGTTGTGCTACTAATGAGGCAGTGTAAGGGTGCACCAAGCTTATGAAATGAGCATACTTACTCAACATATCAACAACCACTAAAATCGCTGATTTATTATGAGACTTAGGGAGACCTTCTATAAAATCTAAGCTGATATCCTGCCAAATTTTCTCTGGAATAGGGAGTGGTTGCAGCAAACCTGGGTAGTTCACATTCTCCCCCTTGCACTTCTGACAAGTGTCACACTGTTTGACATATCCAAACACATAAATTTCCTCTTCCTCCATTAATAGAATTAGTTGATCCTATGTAAGGTGGCAGCCATGCTAGAGAGGCCCCCATAGCACTGTCATGGAAATTTTTTAGAATGTCTTACCTAAGAGTAATGTCAACACCCACAATAATTGTGCCCTTCCTATACAAGACCCCACCTCTCAACATGTATACCAGATAAGATAATGGTTGTTCTTCCAACTGAGTGATCACTAACTTCAGGTGAGCATCATTGTTATAAGAAGCTTTAACTTTATCCAGAAAATCATAAGTGACAGTTGATAGAGTTAATAACTAAGCCACAGTTAATAACTGAGCCCCAGCTACTAGACTCCTATATTTTCCTCCCCATTTTATACAGTATAGTATAGTCATAGCCTATCAGCTTTGCCACCCACTTTTGCTGACTAGGAGAGGATATTCTTTGTTCCAACAAGTACTTTAGAGGTTGATGATTTGTTTTGATTACAACGTGCCTTCCAATGAGGTAAGGTTTCCGCTTATCAATAGTTATCACAATGACCAACATTTCTTTCTCATATACGGAGAGTGTTGTACGTTTAGAACTTAGTACCTTGCTCATATAAGCTATAGAATTTTCAAATTGCGTCAATATAGCTCCAATCCCATGCCCACACATATCTATATCAATTACAAACTCCTTTGTGAAGTCTGGAAGGGCCAGCACATGAGTGAAAGTCATAACTAGCTTCAGTCCTTCAAATGCTTCAGTAGCCTCATGTGACCAGTCAAACTTATATTTTCTCAATAAGTTGGTTAGCGGTCTAGCTAGGACTACATACCCTTTAACAAATCTCTTGTAATATCCAGTGAGTCCCAAGAATCTCGTGAGTTCTTTGACAGTTTTAGGTGTTGGCCAATCTCTCATAGCTTTAGTTTTGCTAGGATTAACAGTGAAGCCTTCTTGAGTAATGATGTGGCCTAGGTAATCTACTGCAGTCTTCCCAAAGGTACATTTACTTAGCTTCACAAACAAAACATTCTCCTGTAGGATTTTGAAAGTCTGCTCCAAGTGTAGTAAGTGCTCAGACCAAGTGGTGTTATAGATGCGGATATCATCAAATAAGACTAATATGAATTTCCTCAGATGTGGTTGGAATATCTTGTTCATCATACTTTTAAATGTAGAGGGGCCATTGGTTAAACCAAAGGGCATGACCACAAAATGCATAGTGGACATGGTGTGCTCTAAATGATGCCTTTTCTATGTCATTTTTAGCCATTCTTATCTAGTGATAGCCAGATCTAAGATCCAACTTAAAGAAGTATTTGGACCCCCCTAATTCATCCAGTAACTTCTCTATAACTAGTATTGAAAATTTGTCCTTGACATTGTAATTATTCAATTGTTGATAATCGATGCAAAGTCTCCAGCTGCCATATTTCTTTTTAACCATCTCAATAGGTGAAGAGTAGGGGCTTACACTTGGTCTAATAATCCTAGAGCTCAACATTTCATCGATCATTCTCTTTGTTTTATCCTTTTGGCTGGCAGGGTATCTATAAGGTCTGACATTGATTGGAGATGTTCCTTCTTTCAAGACTATCCTGTGATTATGATCTTTGTGAGGAGGTAAGGCAGTAGGGACCTCAAAAAGAGAAGAGTAGGTGTTTAGTAGTGCCTGCAAGTCATCATGAAGTTCCAATTGTTGTGACTGTATATTGATGGTCTGCATGGTGCTCTGTTGGTGACTGGGATGCACAAATGTTGTGAACATCATGCTTAATTGAGCATACTTAATGAGAACCTTCTGCATTTTTTGGTTAGTCACCATCTTAGTCTCTCTTGGTTGACTACCCTTCACTGATATCTTTTTTTCCCCAATTTGGAATTCCATTTTCTGCTGCCTGAAATTCCACTTGATGTATCCTACTTTTATAAGCCACTGTATGCCCAAGACAACATCTGCACCTCCCAGTGGCATAAGTGGCATAAACCAATTGGTATTAAGTGAAATCACGTGTCCATAGAACCACATCATAAATTTAATTGTTATCCAATTTTAAGGGTAAACAGTTTGGCGCCCATAGTGGGGCCAAGGATAATAGTGATTGTTTAATACTGATTTCAATAACACACACAGCTTTACACTTATTCGCGTAAGAATCTTTGTTTTGAGGATAAACATGTCAAACTCACAAGCAGCGCCTACACATGGTGACGACCTCGGATTTCACGGGGAAAATGAAAATATAGCTGCCCCAGGGATCGAGGTGCCTCAAGCTGACCTCGAGGGAGCACTAATTGTAAATCTCATCGATGTTAGTTCACATGTCGCCCTAAATGCAAGTTTGGGCATTGATACCGAAGGTAGCGTACACAGGGAAGTTCGATCAGGTGGTCGAGGTATGCAAGGCGAAGAAGATGGTGGAGTTAGCCTCCAATTGATATTCAAAATGTTATAGGCTCAACAAGCCTCTATAGCACAACTACAAAATCAGCACCGAACACCAAGTAGGATCGAACCAGAAGTCGTCCACAGGACCGAGCCTGTGCCGGAAAGGTCGAACGCCAATGAATTGGGGACTGACCCAGCCATTATGAAAATGCTCGAGGAGCTCACTAAATAAATTGAATCGTGAGAAAAAAAATTCGAGGCAAACGACAAGAAAGTAGAGACATAAAACTCCAGGGTTGACCAAATACCGGGAACTCCGCTGATTCTAAAGGGTATGGATTCAAAGAAATTCGTACAGAAGTCGTTCCTTCCAAGTGCGGCTCCGAAACCCATTCCGAAGAAATTCCGAATGCCAGAAATTCCTAAGTACAATGGGACCACTGACCCTAATGAGCATGTCACTTCTTATACATGCGCAATAAAAGGGAATAACTTGGAAGACGACGAGATTGAATATGTTCTACTAAAAAAATTTGGAGAGACCTTGTCGAAAGGAGCAATGATATGGTACCATAATTTGCTGCCTAATTCCATCGATGCCTTCGTCATGCTTGCAGAATCCTTCGTAAAGGCACATGCCAGAGCAATAAAGGTTGCGACTAGGAAGACAGACCTTTTCAAGGTGAAACAAAAAGACAACAAAATGTTGAGGGAATTCGTATCTCGGTTCCAGTTGGAATGCATGGAACTACCACCGGTTATAGATGATTGGGCTGTTCGAGCCTTTACTCAAGGTCCGAACGAACGAAGTTCAGTGGCATCACGACAACTAAAACAGAATTTAATTGAATATCTAGCGGTAACTTAGGCCGATATACGTAATCGGTACCAGTCAAAGATCAGGGTCGAAGATGATCAATTGGGGACCCCTTCCGATTTAGTTTATCCAAGCAGGCCCGTCGGCAGAACTCAAAAGGATATCGATAGAGAACCCCGGTCGAACAGAGATCGGTATCAACCATACAATGCAGATCGTAGAAACATCGGCCCAGGACGCAATCCCATTCGAAATGATCGAAGGAACGATCGAGGACAAAACTCTCGAGGTCTCATGAGCAAAAGTGGCTTCGATAAACATGCTGATCCCACAGAAGCACCACGATTATCAGAATACAACTTCAGCATCGACGCATCAGGTATTGTGACAGCCATTGGGAGAATCAAAGATACTAGATGGCCCAGACCCCTACAAACTCATCCATCCCAAAGAAACCCCAATAAAATATGCAAATACCATGGTACACATGTTTATAGAACCGAAGACTACAGACAACTAAGAGAGAAGGTGGCCCGCCTATTCAACGAGGGTCACCTTCGAATATTCTTAAGCGACCGAGCAAAAATCCATTTCACAGACAGGGATGCAAATAGGAAAAACGAGGAGGAAGAACCACATCACGTGATTCACATGATCGTTGGTGGGGTCGATATTCCACAAGGGCCCGTGTTCAAATGCACTAAAGTATCTATCACCAGGGAAAAACGGACTCGAGACTATATGCTAGAAGGAACTTTTTCATTCAATGATGAGGAAGCAAAAAAGGATCCCCAACCCCACAATGATGCTTTGGTAATCTCCATTCGTATGAATAAAATTCAGGTTAAATGTGTTTTGATTGATCCAGGAAGCTCGGCCAACATTATTCGATCAAGGGTCGTGGAGCAGCTCGGCCTACAACATCATATTGTACCCGCAGCTCAGACTTTCAATGGCTTCAACATGGCGAGTGATACAACTAAAGGTGAAATCATCCTACTAGTAAATATAGCCGGAACTATTCAAGAAACAAAGTTCCATGTGATCGAGGGAGATATGAGATACAACGTATTGCTCGGAAGACCCTGGATTCACAACATGGGGGCAGTCCCCTTAACCCTTCACCAAATACTGAAGTTCCCAACACCATATGGAGTAAGCATGGTGTATGGGGAACAACATGCTGCCAAAGAGATGTTCGCGGTCGACGAAGTAATACCGGTATCGACGCTTTCGTTAACAAAGGGATCAAAGTCCAAAGGAAAACAGGAAGCTAAATAGCAACCACAGCCACCGGCCTCGATTCAGTCAGAGAAGCAGGGAACAGACGAGGACGATGACTACTGGATCCCTCAATCCTTCATAATTTTCGAGGATTCCGACGCCACCAAATCGACATTCGAAGAGCTGGAGCAAGTCATACTAATCGAGAACCTACCCGATCGAAAGATATACCTGGGTACGGGGTTAACCCCCGAGCTCAGGGAAAAACTCATTAAATTTATTATCAATAGTATGGATTGTTTTACTTGGTCCCACCTAGATATGATAGGGATCCCGCCGGAGATCACTACACATCGACTGAGCTTGGATCCGAAGTTCCGCCCGATAAAACAAAAGAGAAAGCCCCAGTCCGATGAAAAACATGCATTCATCAAGGACGAGGTAGCCAAACTTCTCAAAATAAGATCCATTCGGGAGGTAAAATATCCCGAATGGTTAGCAAACGTAGTCGTAGTCCCTAAAAAGGGAAATAAACTTAGAATGTGCGTAGACTATAAAGATTTAAACAAAGCATGTCCTAAATACTCTTTTTCTTTGCGGAATATCGATCGCATGATCGATGCCACATCCGGCCACGATATCCTTAGTTTTCTCGATGCCTACTCCGGGTACAATCAAATACAAATGAACCCAGAGGATCAGGAAAAGACTTCGTTCATCACTAAGTAAGACACCTATTGTTATAATGTAATGCCGTTTTGGACTAAAAAATGTTGGTGTCACTTATCAATGCTTAGTAAATCGAATGTTTGAAAAACAAATAGCTAAATCAATGGAGGTTTATATTGACGATATGCTAGTTAAGTCCCTGCGAGCAGAGCACCATTTGACACATTTGCAGGAGAACTTCGATATACTAAGGAAATACAACATGAAACTCAACCCGGAGAAATGTGCATTCGGAGTCGGCTCGGGCAAGTTCCTCGGCTTTATGGTGTCAAATAGGGGGATCAAAATCAACCCCGATAAGATCAAGGCAATAAAATACATCATAGTCATGAACAATATTAAGGTCGTAGAAAGATTAACAGGGTGCATAGCCGCCCTAGGCCGATTCATCTTGAGGTCTTCAGATAGAAGTCACAGGTTCTTCTCACTGCTCAAAAAGAAGAACAATTTTGCATGGACCCCGAAATGCCAACAAGCATTGGAAGAATTAAAGAGGTACCTCTCGAGCCCGCCACTGATTCATACTCCGAAAAAGGATGATCAACTCTACTTGTACTTAGAAGTCTCAAAAATAGCAGTAAGTGGGGTGCTAGTTCGAGAAGATCAAGGTACGCAATTTTCTATTTACTATGTTAGTCAAACTTTAGGAGAGGCCGAGACCCGGTACCCACATTTAGAAAAATTAGCGCTTGCTCTAATAAGCGCCTCTAGGAAATTAAAACTATATTTTCAGTGTCAGTCGATCTGTGTGGTGACTACTTATCCCCTTCGCAATATTTTGCATAAGCCCGAACTTTCGGGCCGATTGGCCAAATGGGCTGTCGAGATCTGTGGGTACGATATCGAATATCGACCCCGAACGACCATCTAGTCTCAAATCTTAGCGGACTTCGTGTCCGACTTTATGCCAACCCTCGTACCCGAGGTCGAAAAGGAACTATTATTAAAGTCGTGTACATCATCGGGGGTGTGGACCCTCTTCACAAACGGCGCTTCGAACGTGAAGGGGTCCGGGCTAGGCATCGTTTTGAAGCCGCCCACAGGTAATACAATTAGACAAGCTATCAAAACTTCCAAGTTAACTAACAATGAGGATGATTATGAGGCCATGATTGTATTAACTAGCTAAAGGTTTGGGAGCAGAGGTCATCGAGGCCAAATGTGACTCCCTGCTTGTGGTAAACCAAGTCAACAGAACCTTCGAGGTTCGAGAAGATCGAATGCAGAGGTATGATGCCGTCGCAAATTTGGGGTCATCAGTCGAAAACGATGAGATTAGCTCGGGGACTGTCGTACAACTTTCAAGGTCAGTAATCGAAGAAGTCCATGCTGAAATCAACTCCACAAGTCTGACCTGGGACTGGAGGAATAAATATATCGAGTACCAAAAGAACAGAAAGCTTCCATCGGATCCTAAGGAATTGAGGACTCTACGTACGAAGTCCACATGATTCACATTGGCCGAAGATGGAATACTATATAGAAGGATGTTCGATGGACCATTGGCAATATGTTTGGGACCAAGAGATACCAACTACGTCCTACGAGAAATCCACGAGGGCACCTGCGGAAATCATTCTGGTGCCTAATCATTGATTTACAAAGTCATCAGAGCAGGATATTATTGGGCCGATATAGAAAAAGAAACAAAAGAGTTTGTTCGAAAGTGCGACAAATGTCAAAGGTATGCGCCGATGATTCACCAACCCGGAGAGCAACTCCACTTAGTCTTATCCCTATGGCTATCCATGAAATGGGGAATGGATATCGTCGGCCCTCTACCATCGGTCCCAAGTAAAGCTAAATTTATTTTGTTTATGACTGACTATTTCTTTAAGTGGGTCGAAGCACAGGCTTTCGAGAAAATTAGAGAGAAAGAAGTCATAGACTTCATATGGGACCACAGTATATGCCGATTCGGGATGCCTGCCGAGATCGTATGCGACAATGGAAAGCAATTCGTTGGCAGCAAAGTGACAAAGTTTCTCGAAGATCAAAAAATAAAAAGGATCATGTCGATGCCATATCATCTTAGTGGGAACGGATTGGCCGAATCGACAAACAAGACCATCATTCAAAATCTAAAGAAAAGATTGGACGACGCTAATGGAGAATGGAGAGAAATATTGCCAAAAGTCCTTTGGGCGTATCGAACAACGTCAAAATCTAGTACGGGGGAAACACCGTTCTCTTTAATATATGCCGAAGCTCTGATCCTGGTTGAAGTCGGGGAACCTAGCGTCAAATTTTGATATGTAATGGAAGAGTCAAATCACGAGGCTATGAATACAAGCCTTGAAGTACTAGATGAAAAATGGGAAGACGCCCTTGTTCGAATGGCCACACAGAAACAACGGATCGAAAGATACTACAATCGAAGAGCCAATCTTCGACACTTTAAAATCGGGGACTTGGTTCTGAGGAAGGTTACCCTCAATACTCGAGACTTAAATGAAGGAAAACTCTGAACTGGGAGGGACCGTATCAGGTCCTCGATATCATCGGATAGGGATCCTACAAACTTGGCAAGATGAACGGCGAACAATTACCAAACAATTGGAACATATTACTCCTCAAACTATATTACTGCTAAGGTATGACCTTCTCCATTTCCGTTTATATTTTATACTAACCATTTGCAGGTGTTTAATCGAAGACACCAAAGGATTCTTCAAACACAAAGTCCTTAGGTCTGAAAGCACGTGTTGCACTCTTTTTCCTTTAGACCAATTTTTGTCCCAAATAGGTATTTTCCGACGAGGTTTTTAACGAGGCAACCATTATTCGTGCTAACTTAGAGCAATTCAACAGTATCCGAGGCTCATTTACAATCAACCTCAAATACTGAGGGGCATCACCCTCGGATAGTTACAAGGAAAATACTTCGTGTCGACAGGGTCTCGATAAGCAAATTTTGTAAAGGACCAAACGGTCAAATGAACCGTGTCAATGCAGATTACTCGAGCCCTAATGGAAAAACATGTACGCATGTATAATCTATTGAAAGAAGTATTTTTCCTTACCATACGTTCCATGCCTTAGAGAAATTTATACTTTACAATTTCATACTTATGATCTATTATGGAAACTAGCTTAAGGGTCGATTACAACTAAAGTTCAAATAATTTACCCTATAGTCGGGGACTGCCGTCCAAAAAATCGACATGATCGAATTACTAAACCTCGAAATTGTAAGACCTTAAAAAGGCAATCCTCGATTTTATAGGCCACAACCACCCTACTCGGGAACTGACACTTCAAATGAGTTCGAAGTATAGTAGGGAAACTAGCCTAAGAGGCAAATCCCAAACTAAAGGCTACATCCAAATTAATACGGTTCGGAGACATCCGAATTACGTTATAAAATAGGCCTTCAAATATTCTCATAAACCGGTTAAAAAAGGAAACCCTCGGCTGAATTACTAAGGGGATCGATAATATCGACCCTCGAAAAACCCTAAGGGGTATCGAATTGTTCGAACTCTCGGACAATTTTGTGCTAACACATAACAAACCAAAGAATTTCGATAACACCAACCCTCGAAAAACCTAATGGGTACAAATTTATCTCGTTCTAAGGCATGACAAATTTTTATGATTAATATTTAATCTGAAAAGGGGAAAAGCCATTCTTTTGAGGCCATATCGGCCTAATTTAAGAGCCTAAGGGCCATTTTATTTTTTGAGTTTGAAAAATCGTCCTTACTCAACTAAAACCTAAGGGTCACTCTACTTCGATTTCGAGCAAGTACTCACTCGATTTTAAAGACTACGCTGGTCCGACTTCGGTCTAGTTGCCTAAAATCCCAAACTTGTGAGGAAAATCTCCATAAGGCATGAAGGCATGAATGAAATAAAATTTTCACGAGGCAGGAAATAGAATAAAGACAATTTAAAGAGAAAAAAGATCATTTATTTATACGAAGATATTTACAAGGACCGATCAGGGTACCGCACAAAAAAATAAAAAAGAAAAAGCCTAAGATTCCTAATTTTCCTCAGGGGCAGTTTCTTCTCCATCGAGGTTCTCCCCATTCTCGGACCCGTTTTTGCTGCCTATATCATCATCATCATCGGAAGAGGCCAGCTCTCCAGCATCAGCTTCATGCTATCTAGCCTTTATTATCTCGTCGGAAAGATCGAAACCTAGAGCGTGGATCTCCTCGAGGGTTTCCCTCCGAGATTGGCATTTGGCGAGTTCAGCAATCCAATGTGCTCGAGTTTGAGAGGTCTCGGCTGATTCTCTCTCTTGAACTTGAGCGGCTTCAGCATCGGCCCGGTAGACGGTCACGATCGCCTCTGCCTCGAACTTTGCCTTTTCGTCTTCAGATTTGGCCATTGCAAGTTTGGAAGCCAACCGAGCCTCGAGCTCCTTTATTTTCTTTGTCTAAGCTGAGCTCTTCTCCTTCATGCCTTGAAGCTGCCTTTCGGTCGATGAAAATTGGGCTCGAGCAGCCTTTTTTTCAGCAGCAAAGTGGTCCATACTTTCTTTTCATTTCAAGGTCTCTGCCTTCATCATGTTGACCTACTCACGAAACTGCTCGATCCTCTCGACCTTCTGCTGCAGCTGTGAGATTGAAATATTAGCCACCGTTCCCGAATCGAGACCATGAGCTTTTAAGATTTTCATTACCTGCTCGATCAGGTCAGTCTGATCTTGGTGAGCCTTGGCCAACTCGGCTCGGAGGTCCTTGATCTCTTCTTCTTTTTGCCCACTGAGAAGTTTAAGGGCATTTCTCTCCTCCGTGAGCCCTCGGAGGTTGGCCTCACATCGGCTCAGCTCTGCTCGGGACTTTGAAAATTGTTCCTGATGAAGTGCCAAATCCTATACGGAAAAAATAAAGGAAATTAGACAGGAAGAGAAGAAATAAACTAAGTATGATATCGATAAAGGGAGTTGAGACTCAACCGATTCAAGGCTTGTTGAGCCTCATCGAAAAGACTCGATACTTCACTCAGGTCGGTAGCATCCTCGACCCCAATAAAGTAACCATGAAAGGGGTCCTTCCTTCCATGGCCCCCGTCTACTTTGGGAGTCTTCGTAGCTTGGGCCTCCCGAATTGCCTCCTCGGAAAACGCATGGAAAATTAGCGAGTCTCCAATATCTATTGCCATAAGTGAGCCACTTGGGGCGTTCTCCACGCTGAAAAGGGCCTCGGAGCTGGCCCCTTCAAACATACCCACCTTTTGCTCATCTCGGCGGGAGGCGTCTTCGATCTTCGATGACTCGGAGACTTTTCCCGAATCCTTTTCCAAGACCCCTCCGGCTCGAGGCGGAATCTCCTCAACCACCACCGACTCAGCGGCCTTTTGGGCCTCGATGCTTTTCTTCAATCGGGCCACCAGTTCCGAGCCATCGTCTTCATATTTTTCTACTTCCTCTCTTAGCCGTTGAATCACATCTGCAGGCAAGGCAACTGTGTCTTTCTTTGGCTTACGAACCAAATTATTCTTAGACTTTTGGATCCTCGGAGGATGAGGTCCTTTTTCTCTTCTTATCCTTCGCCTGTTTCGGAACCAGGGTCGAAGTCTCTTCCTCACCATATGGGGGCCTCATGACCGCATCCTTGCCCAAGCCTTTACACGAGAGAATTGAATAAGTAGAAGAAGGGCATCTTAATCAAAGCATCAAATACACAAAAAGTGGGCTTACCATGATTCTTGCCCTCACATCAGCCCTTTGTTAAATCACGCCGTGAGCGCTCGGCATATGTAGAGGTCGAGGCCAGGTTGCGAACCCAGCTCTCGAGGTCGGGAATTGCACAGGGAATCTAAGCGACCGTTGCATCATGGAAAAAAACATCAATGAGAAAAGACAGAGGAATAAATAATACATGGAAGCTAACAGTGAGACTGTACTTACGATTCATGTTCCATTTCTCATGAAATGGCATCTTCTCAACTAGGATTAGGTAGGAATTCCTCACTCAAACGAACCGGCCCATCCAGCCTCGATCCTTGTCCTCATCTATGCTCGAGAACAACACTTTGGTAGCCCGACGTTGGAGTTTTATTAACCTCAATAGAGGCGGGGGCTATACAATATGATAAGGTAATCGAGGGTGAAACGGAGCCCCTCGACTTTGCTCACGAAGAATCAGAGCAGAATAACAATTCGCCAAAAGGAAGGATGGATTTGGCCTTGGGTGATTTGATATTGACGGCGAAAATCAACAATGACGGGGTCGAGGGGGCCAGCGTGAAAGCGTAAGTGTAAACACTTAGAAACCCTTCCACATGAGTGGTGATGTCTTCTTCGGGGGTCGGGATCACCACCTCTTTACCCTCCCAGTTGCAATCTTTCTTTACCTGCTTAAGGTATCCCTCAGTTATTGAGCATATAAACCTCGACATTGGCTCGTATCGACTAGGAATCAACGAGACTTTAATTATCTTGAAATCAGAGTTTAGCGCACACCCCCCAGGAATGCATTCCTCAAGATGGGGTTCCACCGGCGTTTTTCCACCGGCCGGTTGAGAAGATGAAGCAACTAATTTTTATGGTACCGTTTTTGATGTTTTTGCCATTTTTGTGTCAGTTTAAAGAAGAGGAAGATAATAGGACTTGACTTTTGAGAAATGATTAAAAGCAAAATCTGAAGATTTGTAGAAGGGAAGAACTTAAGAGATGTAAAGTTTTGGAGATTAGAAGGAAGTAAAAGTAAAGTTTGAATCAATGAGAAATAGGTCTATATATTGGATTCACGGCGACGGTTCAAAGGCACTAGTGGCCGACCACCAACTGACACTCATTAATGTCTTGGGGAACTGTACCGACTGGACGTTTCGGTCACTCCCATCGCTTACGTCACGAGGATAACGTCATGACAGGTCGAGGTAGAAAATCGAAGGCCCAATTCGTTTTTTGTCATTACACTCCAAAAAATGAGGGGACTATATGTATACAGTTAATACCGGGCCCACCCGATTTTACTATTTGACCGAGACCGGGAGGTTGCATCGAAGGAAGGCCTCGTAACGGAACAGACTAAATCACGAGGATAAGGTACCGAGTTTAGAATCGAAGTACCTGTTGAGATCGAGGCTAGTAACGATCGAAGCCAAATGAGACAGACATCGAGCAAGATCGAAGGATAACACAATAACAGAAAGGCGAGATATCCGTGACTGGTCGAGAATCATGGCGTAAATCTCGGAACAGATCAAATCAGAAATGATTAATCAGCTAAATCATGGAATTTCCTTCTGTAATTAGAATTATACCATAAGTGGAATTCCTCTACTATATAAAGGGGGTTCTAATCATTTGTAGGAGAGATTGTTCACAGAGATCAAAGCAATATAATTCTCTTTCTCGTTTATACTATTGTTCATCAGCTTGTTATATTTTAATTGTTCTTGCATCAACCAGTTCGAGGGTATCCAAACTTAAGGGCTGAGTTCTCTTCTAACACTGGTTTGCTTTACTTTATAGTTCATTTCTATTATTAATCTTCATATTTATGTATTGGTATTAAGTGAAATCACATCATAAGTTTAATTGTTATCCAATTTTAAGGGTAAACATCCTTCAAACTAACTAACTAACTCTTTTGTTCTCAATGACTAACGAGTCCCTTCATCTTTTCTTTTGTACACTTTGGTCTCATACAACAATTAGCATGTAACACAAACTACGGAAATTAATTTTCGGAAAGGAATTGTACTTAAAAGAAAATTTTTTGTGTTTTTGCTAACTCATCAAGAAGTCCAAAAGATGAAGCGCGAAGCACAACATTTGAAAGTAGCTTCTGTTATCTATATCCAATTGAAATTCCCATTACACCTATTGATCGACAAGCAAGGATTGTCTACCTGTTTCCCAAGCCGCTTCTATACATTAGTAAAGTAAAGTTTACATGATTTGGAGTACTTAAATTTTGATGTAAATTTATACAGAGATTCTTCGAGTTTTCAAAAATAAAATTTGTATATTTGAAAAAAAAAATTAAAAAAATACTATAAGTAAAAATAGTTAATAATTTAGAAGAATCTTTTCAACTCTCTAAGTAGTAAATGAGTCAAATAAAGGAGAGCCGAGGATATAGTTATTACTTATTAGTAAAGTAATAGTAACATGCAATTGATAGACTACATACGGTACACTAATCTAATCAAAATTAATTCCTCCAACCCACTTACAAAACAACAAATTTCAGTCCTAGTCCTCTGAAAAAATAGAGGAATTTTCAGCTTCTAAAGAGAACTTGAAGAATCATAAAAAATTATATATATGATGCGTAGGTAGAGGATGATGTAGATAATACCTCTACCATACTTGGTCTCACATTAGACTCACCGTGCAAATTGCAATGTTTCAGCTATTTGAACAATGGTACTGCGGTCCAAATCTGCCCCAAAGGGATTTGGCCCCCCCACCTAATTGTAATGACTTTTCTTACTCCTTAGCAATCACTCTACCTAATTGTAATGACTTTTTATGCCTTAGCAACCACCCTACCTAATTTTAAGGACTTTTTGTGCCTTAGTACTCCTATAAATAAGGAGTTCTTCTCATTCATTGAGACACTTCATTATTGATTAAGTATATCATACTTTGAGAGTTCTTTTGAACCTTTATTACTTGTGCTTTGAGATTTATCTTTCAACCCTCCGTTTCAGTTTATGCGAACCTATTTCCTTTTTAGTCCGTTCAGAAAAGAAGGACCTCTTTCTGAATTTGGAAATAATTTAACTTAAACTTCTAATTCTATCATTAATGATAAGTTTTTATAGCCACACAGAACACTGACATGTTTAACACCATAAGTTTCAAAAGAATTAACTAGCATTTGGACATAGATTTGATTGAAACTTGAAAAAAAAAAAATTGAAGTTGTGTTGAAAAATAATTTTTGAAAGCTGAAGTTATGTTTTGACATATATTTTATTTGAAGTAAAGTTGATGTTTTGTGAGTAGAAGAAAAAATTTTACCTAAAAACTGCCATAAACCTATTTGTGGGAATTTAGAAATTTTGAAATTGTTTTTCCGAAAACATGATTATATTTCATAAACAAACAATGTTTCTAATATTTTTTTGAAAAATGAAGCCAAAATTTATGACCAAACGGGAGCTTATTGTTACACAAATTTTATGACTTGTTTAGGATCACAAGTTCTAAAATTTTTTATTTATTCGTTAAATTTCACACACAGTCAAATAAATTCACATAAATTGAAACAGAGTGAGTAATATTGAATCTTTAGTTTAGCTCATTTTTATTCGTTTTCCTTGATTATATATGTATCATTGGCTTGCCCCTGGAAATCACTTCTTGCAATGTTTTGTAGCACTCTGTTTTGAGGTACCAGAGTAGATCCATAATTCGTGTCTTAAGCAGAGAGTTCACTGGACACTCTAGTGAGCTAATTTGATCCACATGTGCCTTTTTGTTAAGTTTGAAACAGTCTAGTTGTATTATACATTCTAGAGTACTTGCTCCCATATACTCACTTTAGATACTTGTTTCCATCATTTATGTTGAGATATTGGCTTAAGTATTTATTTTGCATAGATAGTGTTGAGTATTAAGATTTTGATGATTAACAAAGTTTGTTCAGACGAAATGTTCTAAGAACCAGGTCATCAACGTAGTTACTTATCTGCTCTAAGAACCAGCTACTCAGAGTTAAGGACCAGCTCCTCAAGATTGATGATTGTACGTCTTGCAAGATAGTAATTTTATCTCAAAATTACCCAGGCCCGAGTTTGTTGGATGAAAACTGCTAAACATGATAAGGATTGTTGTCTAAGGAGATACGCATGCATAGGTGGGAGACAAGAGTCCCAAGACTTGTGGAGGCCTTGGAGAAGTAGGAGTCCTATCAAATGAGAAGCTGACTATGCATAGGACTCCTAGAAGATCTGGGAGTCCAGGGAATTTAAATACTATCCTTTTGGACTGCTGGGATCATCCTTTTACACATCAACTGAAGAACTACATTTTTCTACACTCAAGTTGAGTACCAGTATTGTGTTCTTCTTCAGTCAGTCTAGTAAATGTATTTTAGGAAATCGAGTTGCAAATACATGCAATAGGAGTACTGGAGAGTATTGAGTTACAAATTTGTAATCGATACATTTGGCTCATTGTTCTAGTGAAGTTGAAGTTGAAAATCCTATGTCGTAGGTCATGGTTTTTTCACCTTTTGAGCCGGGTGATTTTCCATGTAAAAATTATTGTGTTTACTTTGTTGCTTATTTTTACTTTACGCTTAAAGAGTAAGGTAAAGAACCAAGTTCTTTAGTAATCCATAAAGGCACTCAAACTAACAATTGGTATCAGAGCTGGTTATCTCACACACAGCTAACACCTAAAGAGATCTTGGAATCAAAATGAGTGCTCCACCTGGAATTAACGAAGGACAATCAATTACCAAACCACCCATGTTTAATGGAAAATACTACAGTTGATGGAAAGCAATAATGGAAGATTTTCTGACAGTTGAAGATTATGAACTATGGACCATAGTGAACCAAGATCCACTAACTCCTATTAAACAAAATGCGCAAAATGAAACTGTTCCTAAGGACCTCTCTGAATTTGTGGCAGCAGATTTCAGAATGATGGAGAAGAATGCAAAGGCTAAGAAAATCTTTATCTGTGGACTTGGTCCTGATGAGTACAACGGGATATCAGCTTGCTCCAATACAAAGGAGATTTAGGATGCACTCCAAATTGCTCATGAAGGAACAAACCAAGTAAAGAGATCAAGGATAAAATTATTTATGAGAAACTATGAGTTGTTCTCCATGGAGGAGTCCAAGCCCGTCCAGGAGATGATGACTAGGTTTATCATAATAACAAATAAACTGAAATCACTTGGTAAGGTTTTAACCTCAGAAGAGTTGGTTAGCAAAGTTCTAAGAATTCTTCCGGCTTCATGGGAATCAAAAGTCACAGCTATTCAGGAAGCCAAGGAGCTGGATAAGATCTCACTTGATGAGTTGGTTGGAAACTTAAAGACTCATGAAATGAGAAAGATAGAACTGCGCAAGAAAGAACCAAAGAGGGATAAGGCCTTGGTCCTTAAGGGGTCTGAAGAAGATGAATCTGACAGTAATGATCCTAACCTAGCAAAGGTTGCTAAGTTCATGAAGAACTCCAAAAATGCATCTAAGAGAGAGAACAACGGTAAGCATAAGCAGATCGACAAAGCTACTTATGATGGGAGCTACAAGTATAGCAAGCTATACCACAGGGTCAAAGACTGCCTAATGTGGTAAATTAAATGGAGGAAAAAATGAGCTGAATAGGAGAAACGGGAAAAAATAAGAGAAAAGTGTCCAAGCAAAGGAAAAATCCTAGGTAAAGGATTCATTGAAGCGATGAACTAGGCCTTTGTAGCAGCATATGAGGACAATAGAAGTGATAAAGAGGAATCAAAGGAGGATGAGGCCAAAAGTCTCTATGATGTAATTGATGCACATGAGACAGTGGAGACAGAACCTCCACTAAAGCTTGGAATGCACATTGGAAGACCTTCTCTATTTGATGGACATCACTATGATGAATGGAAGATGCGTATGGAAACGTTCCTTCAAGCCACTGACTTTGACCTATGGGTAATTTTCAGTCATGGACCAATCATACCTACCAAAATGGACGGTGAAGGTAACTTTTTGCAACAAGACAAAAGAGGAATATGATGATGAAGATCGTCAGCTAATCCAGAAAAATGCCAAAGCAAAGAACCTGCTCTACAGAAGTTTACCCAGAAATATTCTCTACAAGGTGTCCTCTTGTATCTCTACCCATGATATATGGAGGACCTTGGAAGCTGATTTTGGAGATGAAAACATTGAAGTGGCGCTGATGGCAATTGAAGAAAGCCAAACAGACGAAGAAGTGATAAGAATGATGGCCATGAGTGATTCAGAGACTGAAGATGAAACAAATCAGGTAAGTATCTATAACTTGAAAGAAAACATTCATGCTATGTCTAAACAATAACTAATGGCCATAATTGTGACCATGATGAGTGAGATGGACAAAATGAGAGCTGGAAATGATCAGTTAATATTCAACCTTTCATATGTCAAACCTGATCTAGAATAACTTGAATCTACCAAAGCTGATCTTGAAGGACAGGTCAAAGACCTTAAGAACCAGGTTCTTGAGCTCACTTCTAAAAATGAGAAGTCATCTGATACACATTGTAAGGGAAAGATGAGTGATCTGCAAGATAATCTTGAAAAGGAATTAAAAAGGGCTAAAGATAATCTTTGTGATGTTGGAAGTAGGAATAAAATTCTGCAAAAAACATCTAGAAAAAGGGTAATTATGAACTAGCTAGGCTAAGCAAGTGGCATAGATCCTCAGATGCATTAAATTGGCTAAATAAAAATGGCAGCACTAACAAATCAGGAATTAGCTATAGAAAACTTGTTCCCAAATTTGATCCAAAGTATGTAGGAATTTCTTATAACAAAATGTGCACTCATTGTGGAAAGGTAGGACACTTTAGAGATACTTGCCCTGCCTTAATTCATGCTCAATTTAAGAACACTTTTGTTCTTGCTAAAGAAGAGGAACTAAATTCCAAGCCTCTTGTCCAAACTAATTGGACTAAGGTTAACAAGAAAACATTTATTAATCCTCTTCCCTTCTGGGCAAGAAAAAATCTAATTCATCCTTTTTCAAATAAAAAGGAACTCAATTTTGTCTGTTTTCCCAAGACTAACTTATGATTTCTGGTGCATGCTAAAGTGAGAGGGAAAAATCAAGACTAGTATCTAGACAGTGGATGCTCAAGATATTTGACTGGAGAAAAGAAAAACTTTCTCTCACTGACAGCCTTCCAAGGAGGGAGTGTGTCATTTGGAAATGAGAAAAAGGGCTAGATAACATGTATCGGTAAGGTCGGTAAGTCACTCTCTCATGCTATAGAAGATGTGTATGGTAAGTCACCTCAGACAAGGTATGTGATGCCTATGTTAGAGGAAAACATGTAAGGTCACCTTTTAAATCTAAAAAGGTTGTCAGCACCTCCAAATCTTTGGAACACCTTCACATGGACCTATGTGGACCATTGAGAGTGAGGAGCATGGGAGACAAGAGGTATATATTTGTCATTATAGATGACTTTTCTAGGTATACATGGACTCTATTTTTGGGATCTAAAGATGAAACTTTTTATGTTTTTGTGTGTTTGTCAAAATGATCCAACAGAAACTAGGCTGTAATATTTTAAGTATAAGAACATACCATGGAACTGTATTTGAAAACTCTAAATTCCTTGAGTTCTGTAACACACATGGCATTGATCATAACTTCTCTGCACCTAGAACTCCATAACAAAATGGTGTTGTAGAAAGGAATAATAGATCTCTAGAAGACATGGGAAGGACCATGTTGATTGCTGGTGGACTGCCTAAGAGCTTCTAGGCTGAGGCAGTCAATATTGCTTGTTATTTGCTAAACAGATGCATGGTCATACCTATTCTTGAGAAAACTCCCTATGAGTTACTTCGAGGGATAAAGCCCAACATCACTCACCTAAGAGCATTTGGGTACAAATGTTTTGTGCACAATAATGGCAAAGAAGCTCTAGGTAAGTTTGATGACAAAAGTGATGAGGGAATTTTCTTGGGTTACTCTCCACATAGTAAAGCCTATAAAGTTTTTAATAAAAGAAATATATGCGTAGAAGAGAATGTTCATGTTATTTTTGATGAATCTAACAACTTGGTTGAGAAAGGTCTGCACGATGAAGAGTATGATATAGGACTCACTGGTGAATGAGCTTCTAAGGAACCTGAACTTCAATCTGAAGATGGATCAGGAGATCCTAAGGAAGTTGAAAGTGATCATGAGGAATAAGAAGAAGACAGAACTACTCTGACTGCTAACCAGACTGATGAAGTTATACCTATTGACATTGTTCCTTTGGGTCACTCCTTGGGTGAACCATCTCTGGGAATGCAGATTAGGCCATGGAAACATCAAAGTTCACACCCTCTTGAGACCATCATCTCCGATCCTAATGCTAAAGTGCAAACTAGGTCATCGCTGAGAAATCTATGTGCACTTACATCATTCCTCTCATAGATTAAACCTAAGAACATAAAGGAAGCTCTAAAGGATCCATATTAGATTATAACCATGCAAGAGGAGCTAAATCAGTTTGAAAGAAGCAAGGACTGGCACTTGGTACAACGACCCAAGAATAGAATTGTCATAGGTACTAGATGAGTATTCAGAAACAAGCTGGATGAACAAGGAAATATCACAAGGAACAAGGCCATACTTGTGGTTCAGGAATACAATCAAGAAGAAGGCATTGACTATGTTGTAACATTTGCACCTGTATCTAGAATGGAAGCTATAAGGATGCTAATAATTTGTGTTGCACATATGGTATTCACCCTATATCAGATAGATGTAGAGAGTGCATTCTTGAACGGTTATCTGAAGGAGGAAGTATTTGTTAAACAACCTCCTAGGTTTGAGAGTGAAGAATTTTCTGACTATGTGTTCAAGTTAGACAAAGCATTGTATGGACTGAAACATGTTCCAATAATTTGGTATGAAAGACTCTCAAAATTCCTCTTAACCAATAAATTTGTAAGAGGAAAGGTGGACAACACACTATTTCTAAGGAGCAAAGGCAAAAATATTCTGATTGTACAAGTATATGTGGATGACATTATCTTTGGATCTACTAATGAAGCAATGTGCAAATAATTTGCTAAGACAATGGGGAATGAGTTTGAAATGAGCATGATGGGTGTGTTGACGGCCAATTTTGACCCTCCCTTTTAAAATTAATTTACTTGTACTTAATAATTTGAAATAAATGTTTTGAAAATATTTCTTATCAATAAATTTCTATTCTTACAAATTAATTAAGTATTAGTTTTGAAATTAATCGTTAAGCATTGGTAATATGTAATTACAAATGTACTTACTATTTTAATATTATTAAAATAATTTTTAAATATGCCATAGAGGTTTCTATGATTGATTTAACGAATTACTTCTTTAATATTTGATTAATTAGATTACTAGGTTCAAAATTGGTGTTGTAATTCCGAAAATAAAGTATTTCATAAACAATTTATTACAATTATTAGTAGTATATTTGATATTTGTAATTTTACTATATTTTATTGGAAATTATTTAAGTTTAATTAAATTAATTTTTAAAAAGGTTAAAGACTAAAGGCTACAATTGCAATTCCTCAATTTAATACGAAGTGGCTACCATGTAAATCCATTTTAGCCCAAAAATCAAGCCCAATCCGGAATTGATCCTGTCCAAACAACCTCTTCAATCCACCTTGGCAATTCATGCCACTCCCTTTAACCTAATAGCAGTGTGCCACATCACCCGTCTCCAACACACACACAGAAGAAGCACAACGGATCTAAGTCGTCCGTTCCTTGGATCAAAGGCTCACGATTTGTCTCCATTTTTCTCTTTAAATTAAAGCACTCATCAGATTTAATCATAGACGTTGGATCACAACAATCCAACGCCACCAAAATTACTTAATAAAATATTTAAACCTAAAATTATCAGAACTGTCGATCTTAAAGATCAACGACCATGATATTTTCCCCTAACCTTATCCCTAGAGATGGCCTCCCAAACCCTAACCCTAAAATCATTTCTCCCTTCACCCTGCTGCCCTCTTTCCCTAAAATCTCTCTTTTCTCTCATCCTTCTCTAGCCCATCAATCCCAAATCCTTGCAAATATTTGTGCAAGGTCACACAAATCAAACCCCAAACACTCAATCTGCTTCTCTACCCGCAAATCCCGCTGCTATTTTCCTCTTTCAATCATACGAATTGAACGCTCAATTCTGAAACCCTAAGCTCAAAACACCATTAATCTGATTTTCTCCTTGTTCTTTCAAATCAAACATACAGAACCACTCATCTTGTCCCTGGGCTATGAAGCTTGTTGTTTTCTTTCCATTTCAACGATGAAATTTCAAAAGCCTAAATTATAAAATCATAGACCAAAATGTGAAACTGGAAATCATCAAATAGGGGCATGCATGGAACGTCTGCAAAGGTTTCATCATGAATAACTCATTTACCAATGGTCAAACGCAGTGACCTTTGGGTTACATAGTTTATTCGATGGGTCTTCATCTTCAACAACCAACCTCTCATCACTCAGGTAAAATCCATCTCTGTTTCGCCTGATTTCACTCGATTTGCTTGCATCATCCAGTGGTCATCATTCTCCACTACCATCACTTAAACCTACTGAAACCCTAAGGTTCAGCGGTGACTATAAATAGGGGCCGTAAATGCTATCACCAACAAGACCTACCTAACCTAACAAGAATCAAAATCTTATATGAATCAACGATTTAGAAGCCTAGGTTTCTTTTCTGATTAATTTCTATTCTCTTCTATTTTCGAGTTCCTTCACTGCTCAAGAGTTTGAAACTTTGATTTTCATAAAGCTAAGTTAAAATCCTATTTGGTTTGCTGCTCAAAAGGAGGTCAGTACACCTCCATCATTTCTCTTTTAATTGCTTCATTTGAAAATCATGAGCATGCTATTGTGTTCATGTTAACTGCTTTGTTTATAATGTTTATTCAGCCTTTAATCCCTTATTTTTGTTCACTATGACATGTTAATGATCTATGATAGGCTGTTGTATTTGTCTAATGTTAACCAGACAGTTGTATGACTTTACTGACTTCATTTTCTGTATTAAACAACCTATGTGTTTAAGTTGTTTAACCTAGTGATTTCTCACATTTGTTTTGCTTAAAACCTCACACCTTGCTCTAATGTTTTGTTATGATCATCATGTTACATTTCAAGTTCTGTTAATATCTTGTTGCAACTTTCATAATCTTCAAGTTGCATTTTGAGTTTTGTTCCAACTAATGCTCTGTTATGACCTTGATGCAGTCTGATAGATTTGGACACTGCGAAAGGTGTGAGTGGTATTCAGGGGAGTTTCAGTGTGATCAAGCAATGTGGGAGAGTCTCAGGCCTATCAACTTCTCATTAGCACTATTGGGATTATTGGTCTTTCCGCAGAGAAGGTGTTGGATCAATATCAACTTAGTACCCGCCGTTCTGGCAACCTTCAAGCTACTTTGGTGCTGATGGTTCTAGCTAAGATGTTGAGGGCTTTGTCCGCATGTGCACGAGGGTATGATTTCTTTAAGGGTTATAACTTGCTGCTTCAGATCTGGGATACAGAACATTTCTTCCAGCGAGAGGCCACCATTGACTATTTTGTGGACATCACCAAGATGATCCACAGCCACAACGAGAGGATGAGACATTGGGTCTCCCCATATGGGTAAGAAGTGTGGAGGGAAATGCTGACCAATCTAAGTGGAGAATGAGTCAACTGGAAGCTATCATGGTTAGGTGGAAGAGCAATCTTAAGGACTCCTCAGAAATACTTCATTGAGCTGATTAGACTTGATGACATCCAACCATACTCACCCTTGCGGGTTCTCAGATAGATCGAGATGATTGATCGCGGCTAAACTCATACCACAATTAAGTAGCGAGGCGGTCGATGCAATAATAAACCCAACAAAGGTCGGGATCGAATCCACAGGGAGTTAGAATTTCAAGTTAATTTCAAGTTTTGGCTTCAATTTCACTTCCATAAACTTGATTGGTGTTCTACTTCTAACTTTACTCTAAAGATTGTAATAATTGAAACTAATGCAATATTTTTGTTTTTGTTTTTCAAATGTTTAAAGAGACTATGGTAGTGACTTCTACCGAGGTGGATATCTAACGGGTAGCAAAATCTAGGGCAAGCTTGATTAGTTGGGATTGTCATATAGCTATCACACCCGGGTACTCACTCTACACTTCTTAGTAGTTTGAGTTATTTTGCCCAATTTGGCTTTCTCAAGTCCAAATGGGTATTCATGCAAATCAAGTGATATTAGCTCAAGTTGGGTATTACTATCTCTAGGTTTAACCATTTAATTGGGGCTATCAATTTCTTGAGTTCATCCCAATTCCTTGTTAGCCTAGTTTTTCTAAACTTAGTCCCTCTTTCTCAAGTAGAGACTAAGTCATAAAGGCATGAATCAATGTTTGCAACTATTAATTCTTGAGTTCTAGCAAGAACTAGGCTAAATATCACTAACACATTCACGTTCAAGCCCTAAAATTAAATACCCATACTAAGGTTGGATCACAACCCTAGCTATGGGTTTAGCTGCTCATGGAAATAACAGAAATTAAAGATGAAATGAAAATAAAATCCATAATATTAATTTATGGAATGAAAATCTAATGTTAAGAAGTGAATCTAGTACAAAATTTTCGAAAACAGAAAAGTCAGTCGTCTCAGGTGCTCCTAAAAAACATAACATTCCCTAAAATGACAAAAAGTTCTATTTATACTAAGCTGAAAATATCTGACAAAAATGCCCCTACGGAGGTTGTGCGGGCGTGTAATTCTGAGTGCGGTTGTACTTTTTCTTTTGCGGCCGCATAATTCTGATGTGGTCCGCGTTCTTCTCTTTTGGATCTGGGTTGAGGCCCACAACAACCCTAGCTAATAATAAAAATCACAAATGGCTCAAAAAAACCACTCGATGATTGTTTTAGTCAACACAAGAGTCTAAAGGTCACAACTAGAGCTATTCTTTGCCAATCAACTTGTTTCTAACCATAAGGTCGAAGGTAAATGTGTTAATACCAAGTGAAGCCTGCTTGAGACACTTTTATTCATTACTACTATATAAACAAAAACATAAAGAAAACAGACTCAATCCCTTAAGAAGGTTGTCATGCCATCCATCGTTGGGAAGAGCCACCCGGTTCACACAACATCCACCTTTGGAAAGAACCGTGGCATTAAGAAAACCAAAGGCTTATTGTTCACATAAAACGTAAAAAGAATCTAACAACTTAAAAAGAAGCTACTAAAGTAAATAAGAAGCTATGCTACTAAGGAAAAACACAACGAAAGAAGTTATGAAGTAAATTATGGAAAGTAGACTGAATGTGTACAAAATGAAGAAAAGCGAATGCATACATAATGGAAATGAATATATACATACCAAAAGTGAAAATAAATATAAATAAAGATAAAGAAAAATAGTATAATGGTTATTACATACCAAATGTCATCAAATCAAAATGGACCACCCCCCAAATGAAAAATAGCATTGTCCTCAATGCTCATAACAAATAAGAACAAGGAAAAAGGGGTAGAGAGTAGAGAAAACTCCCTATGTGGTCTGTGTCTGTATCGGGTCCTCAACATGCATGGGCTCATCAGCACCCTCCGTATCCTCTAACTGGATCTCCACATCCTCTGACTGGGGGACTACGAGGTTGCTGAGCATCTGAATCAGCTCCTCAGCAGTGTGTGAAGTGGCAGCCGGCTCCTCAGACTGGCCGGCTGCTGCCTTTGATGCCTTGGGAACTGCTGCATGTGTTGTTGGGACTGTCTCCTCCTTGAGCAGTTCCAATGGAATATCACCAGCAGAAGCAATCTTCTCAACCTCATTGCTCAACTTCTCCACTGACTCCTTAGATGCCTGTTTCTTCTGCATCTTTTTCACTTGCTTCCCCAAATCCTTGATAATCCTCACATATTTATCAAGAGTCTCTCGGATCTTTTTCTATTCGTCCAGAATCTTTTTCTGGTTGTCCAGAATCTTCTTCAAAGAGTCCTCTACTGATGGAGGTACCGGAAGCTCTGTTGGGGCTGAAGATTGTGCTGCCACTGCACTGGATATGGCAGTCAGCTTTGTGGTAGCTGCCTATATCCAGTTGTTGAGACTGGATAGTGTCTCTGAAACCCGGAGTGCAGTCTGATGGTAGGTAAAAGATGTGGGCACTGACAGTGGCACTGAGAGGGATGGTCCGGAGAAAGGAGGAGGCATGGCAGCTGCTCCGGCAGAAGTACCGGCTGTTGTGGAGGGCTTGGCAACTGACCCGATGTCCACTACTCCTGGCTCTTCAGACTGGCCAGTAGAGGTAGTGGCTTTACCCTTGAATTTAGGGTTGTCTGCTTCTTGGAGTTTGTATTATGAGAAAGGCTTTTTAGCCTTCACCTCCACATCAAAATGTCTCGTCTCTACCCCTTGATCTTGGAAATACTCTATGAGGAAGTTGGGGTAGGGATACGATCTTTCTTCTTTCTGGACTACATTGGAGATGTTGTAGGACATCATGTTTCCTACATTAATAGGATATCCTGCTATGATGGAAGCTTGCCCGGTGGAGTGGAAGTGCATTCTCATGCTGGTACGGGTCAAGACGGCTGCACACGAATGTTTGCCATCCTTTTGCTTCAAAGTTAAGGGTGGATCTGATAATTTGAACTCCTGCTGTGAGCCATGCAGGTGTTGTCCCCAGAATAGCAAGTATGTCAGCTAGCCATGGGCGAACTGCATCACCCAAGGCTAGCTTCTCCAAGTATTGCCCTGCCTCGACCTCCTCAAACCCTACATATTTGTTCAGGGAGTGGCCATCAAACCGGATTTTCAAGTTCCGGACTTTGTCACCTTTGTACCCTTTTTGATGTGGGAAACATTGGCATAAAATTCCTTGATGAGGTATTCATTGGCATCTTGCAACCGGTTGGTGAACCATTTCCATCTTTTTCTCTTCGTAAATTGCTTTAGGACATTCAGATTGTGCTGACTTAGGTCTTTTGTTATGAATTATCGCTCAACACCTTCTCACTTACAAATCTATCATCCCACACTATCGGCTTCCTTGATCTAGCCAGGCCTCCCACAATTGTGTCACCCCTCTCCCGTCATCTGACCTCATGATCAGCATCTAAATTGATTAGGGTAGCTATTGTGGTAGGTGTTGTAGCAGGTGGGGAAGATGGCTCAGATGCCTGACTACCTCCCTCTGAGCCATCGGAAGAACTAGAGGAGGAGGTAGGTTCATTGACTAAACGGAGTCTATTGGGGAATTGTTGTGATTGTGCCCCCGGCTGTGGTTGTACAGAATCTCCCTCAGAAGTTTCCCGGGATGGGAGGTATTCACTGGTGTCTGAGGAGTCCGGAGGTGATCTACTGATAATAGTCTTTTTGCCCAAAACTTTCTGGACTGATAGTGGCATGTTAGGTTTTCCTCTACCCCGACCTCGGGAGGATTCTGCCCTACATTTGGAAGTATCACCTCGACCACGAGAACACACCATTGTCTGCAACACACAAGTAGTGAAAGTCAGTTAGAATTGGGGTTCAACATGTGTTATTGAATTATAGTTGAAAATAAAGGCACTGCTTCTCAGAACATGGCAGCGCGGATCGTACAAAACTGAGTGCAGTCGCGGACTGCCCATCGAGGACCGTACAAAAATGAGTGCCGTCGCATAATACCCATCGTGGACCACAGAAAATTGAGTGCGGTCGCAGATATCCTAGGTTCAGACTACTGGTTCTCTGAAGTTACCTCAGCGCGGACCGTATACTTTTGAGTGCGGCCGCGAAAACTCATCGTGGACCGCACAAAATTGAGTGCGGCCGCATAATCGATTTGTTGGGTCTCTGAAGTTTAATTGTGCGGACCACACAAAATTGAGTTCGGTCACAAAAACCAACCGCAGACCGCAAAAAACTGAGTGTGGCCGCACAAACTTAGCAATGATAAGTGCCTTCAACCTAGGGTGTCACAGACCGCACAATTTTGTATGCGGCCGCATACCCTAGCGAGGACCGCACAAAAATGAGTGCGGCCGCGAAATTCAAATTAGAGCGGCACTGAAGTACGATTAATACTAGGGTTTTCACTAATTAGGAATGATTTGTGGCAATTAAACAATAAAAGCTACTAACCCCAGCCCTCATTATGTATTCAAACACTACCCGCATGCTTCTAAGCAAGAATTAAGCATCAATTTGACATTTTTGGCATGAATCTAACCTTAGATAAGAAGAAAACTAAAACAAAGAGAAAAGAAATGAAAAAGATGAAATTAATTCAATCAAATCAACATACTAGTAATGAAATGTAGTAGGAAATCAACACTTGATGAATATGAGGTGAGATTGAAAATAAGAAAGAGTGCACTGTGCTTTAGTCTAGCTTGAGAGGTTAGAGTGTGTAAAGTGTTAATAGTCTCAAAAAGTCCTATTTATACTCTGACCATGTTGGCCCACCGACTTACCTGAGTGCAACCGCACAATTTTGGTACGGTCCGCACTCGTTACCTTTTCTAACTCAGCAGCTGATTCAGTGACACAGTCTGCATAAAAATGGTTGTGGCCGCGCAATCTGTGCGGTCCACAAAATTTTGATCACGGCCGTGAATCCTTAAGGGATTTTGTCAGGACAAACTTCAGAGAGTTGGCATTTTCCATCTTTCAGTTGTGCGACCGCACACATAATTGTGCAGCCGCGAAGGGCTTGTGCGGTCCGCATAATTCTGGCGCGGTCCGCACAATTTTACCACTTGGCTAATTTTTGTCTTGTCAATTTTTTGTACCGCACACCCAATTCCTGCATACACTTCACAACCAGTTAGTCCAAAACAATGCCTTATTTAACAAGAAAATCAAAAAGAAAGAAAAATACATGGGTTGCCTCCCAAGAAGCACCTGATTTAACGTCGCACCACGACGCATGTTACCATCATTAATTTGAAATGGAGCAATGCCACAACGTGGCCATCATCAACCTTACCAAGGTAGTGCTTCACCTGCTGCCCATTGACTCTAAATATCTCACCATTCTTATTATTCAAATCAAGAGCACCAAAAATAGTCACATGTACCACTTCAAAAGGACCACTCCACTTTGATTTAAGCTTTTCCGGAAACATCCGCAACCGAGAGTTGAATAAAAGAACAAGGTCACCTTCTTTGAATTCTTTGTTCTGGATATAGTTATCATATAGGTACTTCATCTTGTTCTTATACACGGACGAACTAGAGTAAGCATGGAACCAGAACTCATCAAGTTTATTCAAGTGCTCCACCCGAAGATTGGCAGCTACATCCCACTCAAGGTTCAATTACTACAACGCCCACATGGCCTTATGCTCTAATTCTACTGAAGGTGACATGCTTTCCCAAACACCAATCGATATGGAGACATACCAATTGGAGTCTTGTAAGTTGTTCTATAGGCCCAAAGAGAATCGTCAAGTCTCCTTGACCAATCAGTCTGATTTGCATTGGCAGTCTTGTATAGAATACTCTTGATCTCCCTGTTGGAAACTTTAACCTGTCCACTTGCTTGGGGGTGATAGGGGGTTGTCACCTTGTGAGTGACACCATACTTGGAGAGTAAAGTATCAAAGGCTTTATTGCAAAAATGTGAACCCCCATCACTAATGATGGCCCTTGTGGTGTCGAACCCTGTGAATATGTTTTTCTTCAAGAAAGCCACCATACTCCGTGCTTCATTTTTGTGCAAAGCCACAGCTTCAACCTATTTGGAAACGTAATCCATAGCAACAAGAATATAGGTTTTCCCACATGAGGTCACAAATGGACCTATAAAGTCGATGCCCCACACATCGAAAATATCAATCTCGATGATGGTGGTGAGAGGCATCTCATTTTTCTTGGAGATCCCACTGGCCATTTGGCAATCATCATAACGCTTAACGAGCTCGCTAGCGTCTTTGCACAAGGTAGGCCAATAGAATCCACTGCTAGGACCTTTGTAGCAGTTATCGCCCCACCATAGTGACCACCATAGGGCGAAGAATGGCAAGCTTCAAGAATACCCAATTGTTCTTCTTCTGGAACACATCTCCGGATAACACCATCAGTGCAAATTTTGAAGAGATATGGCTCATCCCAATAGTAGTCCAGGAAGTCTTGTTGGAGCTTCTTCCTTTGGTTTGAGGAGAACTCATGCGGAATAATGCCACTCACAAGATAGTTGGCCACATCGGCACACCATGGCATCCCAGTCATAGAAATGGAAAGGAGTTGTTGGTCAGGAAATGAATCATTGATCTCAAGGCCATCATGTGGCCTCCCCTCCTCCTCCGTTCGGTACAAGTGGTCTGCCACTTGATTCTCACTACCCTTTCGGTCTTGAATCTCTAGATCACACTCTTGCAATAGAAGCACCCACCACATCAACCTTGCCTTAGAGTTTTTCTTGCTCATCAAATAACGAAATGTTGCATGGTTGGTGTGAACAATCACCTTTGTACTCATTATGTAGGGGCAGAACTTCTACATAGCAAAGATAATGGCTAGGAGTTCTTTCTCAGCCACCGTATAGTTGACTTGGGCCTCGTTCATGGTCTTGCTAGCATAGTAGACCGAATGAAAGATCTTATTAATTTGTTGCCCCAATACCGCACCAACCGCAACGTTGCTTGCATCACACATGAGCTCAAATGGTCAGCTCCAATTTGGCGCGGTGATAATAGGAGTGGTAGTCAAGTTATACTTGAGTAGCTAAAATGCCTTCATACAATCTTCATTGAAAAAGAACTTGTCATCTTTCTCCAGGAGTTTGCACAAGGGGTTTACCACCTTAGAAAAGTCCTTGATGAATCGGCGGTAAAACCCCGCATGACCTAGAAAGCTTCTCACTCCCTTTACAGAAGTAGGGGAGGGATTTTGGATATCACTTCAATTTTTGCTTTATCAACCTCAATACCATTCTTGGAAATCATGTGACCGAGGACAATGCTCTACTTGACCATAAAGTGACACTTCTCCCAATTCAGCACCAAGTTAGTTTCTTCACAACGTGACAATACCTTATCCAGGTTATCCAAGCACTATTCAAAAGAATCCACCACGATAGAGAAATCATCCATAAAACCCTCGAGAAACTCCTCCACCATATCGGTGAAGATGGACATCATACACCGCTGAAAGATTGTCAGTGCATTGCATAACCCGAATGGCATCCGCGAGAATGCGAAAGTTCTATATGGACAAGTGAAGGTGGTCTTCTCTTGGTCTTTAGGTGCAATAAGAATCTGGTTATATCCGGAATATCCATCCAAGAAGCAATAATAAGCACATCCGGCTAACCTATTCAACATTTGATCAAGAATTGCAAGCGGAAAATGGTCTTTCCGCGTAACTTTGTTGAGATTTCTATAATCCATGCACACTCTCCACCCGGTGACAGTACTTGTGGGGATCAATTCATTTTTGTCATTTGTTATCACAGTCATGCCCCCTTTCTTTGGGACACATTGCACCGGCGAGGTCCACAAACTATTGAAAATGGGGTAAACTACCCCGGCATCCAACCACTTGATGATCTCTTTATTTACTACCTCTTGCATGGCCTCATTCAATCGTCTTTGATGTTCCATGGAGGGTTTGGCATCCTCCTCCAAAATGATTTTATGCATGCAAAAGGCGGGGCTTATACCCCGAATACCCGCCAATGTCCAACCTATTGCTTTCTTCCTCCTTTGAAGCACCGCAAGGGTGGCATCTACCTGCACGTTAGTTAAGCACGAGGAAAGAATAACAGGTAAAGTGGAACAAGGGCCTAGAAACTCATACCTGAGGTGTGAAGGCAAAGGCTTTAACTTCAGGGTGGGAGGCTCCTCGATTGAGGGCTTTGTTGGTGGAGTCTTCCGGTTTTCGAGATCCAAGGAAAGTTTTCGGGGCTTATAAGTATATGATCTCATTTCTTGAAAAGCATTAACACATTCTACAAAGCCTTCCTTCTCATCCTCATCATGATTCAACAACACAGTTTCCAAGGTATCTTCCATATTTATCACAGCACTTGTGTCATCAACAATTACTTCGGTCACAAGATCCATGAACGAACACACTTTGTTGCTATTTGGCTGCCTCATTGGTTTACAAACATGGAACACCGCCTTTTCATCGCCCACCCGTAAGGTGAGCTCTCCAGCTTCCACATCAACAAATCTTTCCCTGTAGAAAGGAAAGGTCTCCCCATAATGATTGGCACCTCGTAGTCAACCTCACAGTCAAGTATCACAAAATATGCAGGAAGGATGAACTTGTCGACCCTAACTAACACATCATCAATTATCCCTAATGGCCTTTTCATTGTCCGATCCACCATTTGCAACCTCATGGATGTAGGTCTTGGTTTCCCAATCCGCAACATTTTGAATACAGAATAGGGCATCAAGTTAATACTTGCCCCCAAATCACATAGAGCTTTGGCGAAATCGGCACTCCCAATAGTGCACGGGATTGTGAAAGCACTAGGGTCTTCCAACTTTGGATCCATGGAGTGCACCATAGCACTTACTTGATGTGTCATTTTGATTGTTTCATAGTTCATTGATCTTTTCTTTGTTACAAAATCCTTCATGAACTTGGCATATCCCAGCATTTGTTCTAAGGCTTCAACCAACGGCACATTTATGGACAAACTTTTCATCATGTCAATGAATTTCTTGAATTGATTCTCATTGTTTTGCTTTGCAAGTATTTGAGGGTATGGAGGAGGAGGCCTTGGCATTGGTACCTTAGCCTTTGGCACTACCGGTTCTAGCATGTCAGTCACGTGCTCCCTAGACGGGTTCACTTCTTCTTGCGTCTCCTCCACATTTTCATCAATATCAATCCTCGTTGCTTCATTAACTTGAACATCATTGCTTGGATCATCATCTTCTTGCACCAACACATCATCACCTACATGTATTCTTTGGTTTGAGGTACTAGCAACTCCAACTCTACTACTTCTTGTTGTCACAGCCATTGCATGCCCCGTATTCCCACCTTTCGGGTTCACCACTGTATCACTAGGTAGTGCCCCCTTTGGGCGAGTATTTAAAGCTTGAGAAATTTGGCCAAGTTGAACCTCCAAGTTGCGGATAGAAGTGTTGTGGGAGGCTAATTGGGCATCGGAGTCGGCGTTTTTCTCCATTATTTGCTTAAACATGTTTTCAATCCGTCCCATTTCACTATTGGAAGAACTAGGACCTTGCGACGGATATGGAGGCGGGTTGTTTGGTTGTTGATACATCGGGGGCCTCTGAAAACCCGACCCCTGATTTCCTTGATTGCTATTGTTGCAACCCCCTTAATTATTGTTGTTCCCCTAATTGCTTTAATTGTTGCCACCCTAATTACCTTGATTATTTCCTCCCCAATTGCCTTTATTACCTTGATTATCCTAATTTCTTTGATTATTATTGTTACCACCACTCCAATTTCCTTGGTGGCCTTGGTTGTTACAGTTTCCTTAGTTTCTTTGTGATCTCCATTGTTATTGATTTGGAGCATTGCTTCTTTGACCTTGATAATTGTTGACATATTGAACCTCTTCATCTTGCTCATCATATGAATCATCTTGATTATACCCACTATTACTTTGCTCAAATTGTTCCAGATGGTTTTGTACTTGTTGACCTCGTTGTCGTCTCTTGTTTACCATCATGTTCACCCATTCCATAGTATTCACCTATTTCGACCCTTGAACTTGTTGAAGCTGAGCCTTGGCCAATTGATTCATGGTGGTTGTCAACTCCACAATAGTTTGCCCATGATCATGTAGCTCCTTGTGTAGGTGAATAACATTTGGGACACCCTGAGGAACATTGGCTCTACTTTGCCATGCCGAAGAGGTGTCCGCCATCTCATCCAAGATTTCACAAGCTTCAGAATAAGGCGTGTTCATGAAGTTACCCCCAGCGAGTTTATTTACCACACACTAATTTGTTGTGTTGATCCCCTTGTAGAAGGTCTGTTGGATCATGGCCTCGGTCATATCATTGTTCGGGCATTCTTTGACCATGGTGCGATATCTTTCCCAAATCTCGTGCAATGGCTAATTGGGATCTTGTTTGAAAGCTAAAATTTCATCCCTTAGTATATCCATGTGTCCCGGAGAGAAGAATTGGCAATGAACTTCTCGGCCAGCTCATCCCAAGTGTGGATGGAATGATTGGGGAATCTCTCTATCCAGTCCAAAGCCTTTCCCTGTAGAGCAAAGGGAAACAACCTTAACCGCAGTTCATCCTCGATGACATTTGTTTTCTTGCTCCCCCAACTAGTATCGACGAAAACCTTGAGATGCTTGTAGGCATTTTGGTATGGAGCTCCGGTGAAGAAACCCCGTTACTCAAGCAGTGTAAGCATCACGTTGGTAATTTAGAAGTTGCCCGCCCTAATCTGGGGCTGGACTATTGCACTTGCATAGCCCTCATTCGGCAACACCCGGTGCGCTACTCTTGGTGGAGGCAGCCGGCCTCGCATGTTTACTTAAGGTTCGGGATGGATCGTCATCTACCTTCTCCCCAATTGTAAATTTTTGAGGGGCTCATTGTTAAGGGCCATTTTGTACCTAAAAGCAATTCACAAACAAAATTAGTGACTCGGAAGGAAAGAAAGACAAAACACACAAATACCTAGATATATAGATAAATCCGTTTAACTCCTCGACAACTGCGCCAAATATCGATCACGGCCAATCTCACACCAGAATTAAGTAGTGAGGCGGTCGATGCAATAATAAACCCAACAAAGGTCGGGATCGAATCCACAGGGAGTTAGAATATGGGATTAGGTGTATATCTAAGTTAATTACAAGTTTTGGCTTCAATTTCACCTCCACAAACTTGATTGGTGTTCTACTTCTAACTTTACTCTAAAGACTGCAATAATTAAACTAAGGACAATATTTTTGTTGTTTTTTTTCAAATGTTTAAAGAGACTAGGTTAGTGACTTCTACCTAGGTGGATATCTAACGGGTAGCAAAATCTAGGGCAAGATTGATTAATTGGGATTGTAATATAGCTATCACACCCGGGTACTCACTATATACCTCTCGGTAATTTGAGTGATTTTGTCCAATTTGGCTTTCTCAAGTCCAAATGAGTATTCATGCAAATCAAGTGATATTAGCTCAAGTTGGTTATTACTATCTCTAGGTTTAACCCTTTAATTGGCGCTATCAATTTCTTGAGTTCACCCCAATTCCTTGTTAGCCTAGTTTTCCTAAACTTAGTCCCTTTTTCTCAAGTAGAGACTAAGTCATAAAGGCATGAATCAATGTTTGCAACTATTAATTCTTGAGTTCTAGCAAGAACTAGGCTAAATATCACTAACACATTCACATTCAAGCACTAAAATCAAATACCCAAACTAGGGTTGGGTCACAACCCTAGTTATGGGTTTAGCTGCTCATGAAAATAACAGAAATTAAAGATGAAATAAAGATAAAATCCACAATATTAATTTATGGAACGAAAATCTAATGTTAAGAAGTGAATCTAGTACAAAATTTTCGAAAACAGAAAAGTCAGCCGTCTCAGGTGCTCCTATAAAACATAACATTCCCTAAAATGACAAAAAGTTCTATTTATACTAAGCTGAAAATATCTAACAAAAATGCCCCTGCGGAGGTTGTGCGGTCGCGTAATTCTGAGTGCGGCCACACTCTTGCTTTCGCGGCCGCATAATTCTGATGCGGTCCGCATTCTTCTCTTTTGGATTTGGGTTGAGCTGAACTTTTGCGGACCGCATAATTCTAAGTGCGGCCGCGCTCCAGATTATGCGGCCGCATAAAAGTGATGCGGTCTGCACTTGCTTGAGTTTGGCTTGAAATCAACTCTCTAATTCTACATCTTGTGGACCGCATAATTTTGATCGCGTCCGCACAAGGGACTTCCGCGGCCGCACAATTCTGGTGCGGTCCGCACTTCTCTCTTTTGCTCAAGTTGTCAGCTCTCTGAATCTCAATCATCGCGGTCCGCGAAATTTCAATTGCGGCCGTAGAATAACTTTTGCGGCCGCACATTTTTGGTGCGGTCCGCGTTCTTCATTTAGCCCAAAATCACACTCTCTGAATCTCCCTCTTACGGACCGCATAATTTTGATTGCGGGTGCACAATATTTGTGCGGTTCGCACTTCAGACCTCTTTGCCCAGCCTTGGTTTTTGTTCAACTTTTGACTCCTTTGTGAGTTGATTTTGATTCCTTTGGCTCATTTTGAATAATTCCTGCAAGCAAGCATATTTCATTAGTTTTCGGGAATACCTTCAAGCATTTTTAGCCTAAAACACAAGTAAAAGAGAGTAAATAATATTTTAAAATCCCTAATAATCAATGATCCACCTTGTTCCTCTATGGACAAGGACAACACTATGTGAGGATGAGTATAACGGACAGATTCTGATCCCTAGGATAAGAAGGCTCCAAAAAGAGTGGAACGACCTGATCACAATGCTAATGGGTCAAAACTCATGGTGTACTCCTAAGTATTATGTCTGGATCAACGAGGAAAACGAGCTGGCCCGGGCCAAGCAGAGAGGGTATAGCCTAGCTAGAGGACGCAGTGGCTGCTTTGCAAATCTACCATGAGATCCTGCCACATTACCTTGTGACTACCTCAATGCACCGTCAAGTGGTCCCATGATCCATCGATCACATGTTTCCACCTATTGAAGATGATGATCGGGTAGTGGAGTACATCCAAATAGAATCTTATACAGAGCTAGAAGAAGATCCAGAGGAAGGGTCGGAGTTCAACGATGACGGGGAGGAGTTTAAAGAAGACTCGGAGGAATATCCAGAGGAACAACCAGAAAAAGAGGAGATGGGAAACGATCTCGGGGGGTCGGAGTTCAACGTTGATTTACCCTTCTTTCCCACTTTGTACCCTTATCCCCAGTAAAAGGGCAAGTTGTTCAAGCCCATGCAATTGTATGAAATAGTGATGTAATCTTTGTTCCCGCTTATTTCAGTCTAAATTATTAATGAAAACAAACTTGCTTCGTATCTAAATGTGTCAAGTCTAAATGTTTGTCAAACATCTGCGATCTAGGCCTACCTCTAACAATGAGAGGTCCCGCGAATTCTAGGAAATGCACTACCCTTAATGCGTGAATTAATTGCTTTGTGTTATTTCTTGCTTGTATAAATGAAGAACTGACTCTTGTTTCTTTTCTTTCTTCTCATTTTTTCTTTTGATTTATTATTACCCCTAAAGGAAAGTTGGTTTGTGTCGACCCAAAACTGGCGGAACCACCGTACAATCTAAGATCAAAGGGAAAGATATCAGCTACAGAGAACCCATCTGAACATGCTCTGGTCACAGCCGACAACCTGGGGCGATTGGGGGAGAAGGACGATTTCAGGAATGATGAACACGTGGATAGGATGGCCCAGAAAATGGAGTCTCTAAGGGAGGAAGTACAACATATCAGGGAACTAGCACATCTTTCCATGACAACGCTTCCTCAACCACCTCGCTTTCCTTCTTTGGATTCGATTCCTGACCATTTTCCTTCCACATCAGGCCAAAACAACAACACCCCAACTTCAGTCCCCACTACCCAAGTCATACCTTCAGTAACCCCTGCAAACCCACCAGACCCCCTATCCACACTCCCTGCGTACCATAATACGTTCAAACACCACAAAACCCATCTATCACCACTAACACAACTCACACCACTCCTCATGACGAAGTCACATTTACCGGTCACTCAAATCAACACATACATGTGGCACATACCGCCACTCATAAGTGATATGTTCCCCTGCATATGCCATTTCTTAACCAACCTTTACAGCGCCTGTCACGGTAAGGGTGCCTTATGCGATTCACCAATACGCCAAGATAGAGAGGGAAGCTAGGTGTAAGGGAGAGGAGTCAGTATCTGAGCAGCTGCAAATCTTGAGAAAATGAATGAAGAACCTCCAAGTCGCTTTGGACTAAGAGGATCTGTGTATCCATTCGGATGTGGATATGCCATCAGGGTATAAGCCTCCAAATTTTGATATCTTCGATGGGACCGGTGACCCCCACGCGCATTGGAGGGCATATTGTGAAGTTAGTCGGGGTGGAGAGAAACGAGAAGCTAAGAATGAAGTTATTTATAAGGAGCCTAAGGGGAGAAGCACTCACTTGGTATACTCGACAGGATCCGCAAAATTGGAGAACTTGGCAAGATATGGTGTAGGACTTAATGAATCGCTTTTGATTCAACATAGAGATCACTCCTGATAGGTTCGCACTGGTAAACCTACAGAAAAGGCCATCTGAGTCATTCCAAGAATATGCACGTCGGTGGAGGTCAGAGGCTGTCAGGGCGCAACCTCCGTTGGACGACAGTTAATTAACTAAGTATTTCATCAGAGCCCAGGCAGGGATATACTTCGAAACAATGATGGGAATGATGGGACAGAAATTCCCTGAGCTGGTCAAGATGGGAGATTTCTTAGAAGAAAGTATAAAATCTGGTAAAGTACAATCCATGGAAGCACTGCAAGCGGCCAATAAGACCATCCAATCAGGGTCAATTGGTAGTAGAAAAAAGAAGAAAAAGGAGGTCTCAGCAGTCGTCCCTTACTATCAACCCAACCCACATCACGAAAACACTTCACATTCCCCAAAAAACCATTCACCTCCACCTTCCTATTCTCCAGTCTATAACACCCAGCCATATTATCATCCTCAACTACAATGCAACCCTTCTCGAGCCCACAACAACCCGAACCCAAAACAACCATATGATCTTGTCCTAACTACTACCCATCAAAACCAACCCGCTTATACATCATGCCCTGGTCCCAGGTTTGAAGAAAGGGATCCCAGAAATTATACCCTGATTGTTGAGCCTCTGGCCCAATTGTTCGAGAGATTGAGAAGAGCAAGATTGATACATCCAGTGGAAGGAAGGGTTCCTATGTATTCCTCCAAGTATTTTGATGCAACTAAAAGGTGTGTGTACCATTCCAACGTGCTTGGGCATGATACTGAAGATTATTTTAAGCTGAAAATGAGATTGAAACACTGATCAATAGCGGATCCACTTAGTGCACTCTGGTGCCACCCAATGTGAATCGCAATCCGCTACCAAATCACCAAAACCAGGTAGTCAACATGATCATATTGGACGAAGAATATGATCTAAAGGGAACTATTGTCATAGTAGGATATGCAGAAGCTGCCAGGATCCCACCTCAAAGGGCTCTAATGATTACCGTACAAGTGAGACATACAGTGACAGTTCAGAATTGTCAGCGACAACCTGCCAATGCTACAGGGGATGAAGAGAGTCGTGAATACAAAATTGTCCCATGGACGTACTAGCAGAAGGGGAAGGCCAAGATGACAGACTCTGTCGTAGCCCATGGTATGACTAAGTTTAGGAGATGCTACGCTCCTGAAGATGCAAATCGAGGGAACTTGGGAAGAGAGAAGATTCAAAGAAGGAACATAACGGACCTAGAAGCCGCCAAATTCTGGATGAGAATGTCGACCAAAGAGTACTTCGTGGAGGAGCAACTGAAGAAAACTTCAGCATAGATATCAATCATGGACTTGCTAATGAGTTTCAACAGTCATAAGGATGCCATTTTCAAAGTACTAAGTGGGGTAAGTGTGCCAAGCAACACCACCAGTGAGGCACTGGCCGTAATAATTGGGAAAATGGTTATAGCAAATATGATCACTTTCAGAAGAGATGAACTTCCCGTCAAAGGCACAAGTCACAATAAAGCTCTTCATATCACTGTCAAATGTGGGGACAAAGTGGTGTCCCGAGTACTGGTCGATGGAGGGTGAGGAGTCAATATTTGTATGCTTTCTGCTTTACCGGAATTGGGAATTCATTTGAGTGAAGTCAAGGAAATCCACGTGAGGTTAAGGGCCTTTGAGGGTTCGCAGAAGGATGTCATCAGATAAATTTATTTGGCTTTGCATATCGGACCTGTTGAATTTCCCATATTGTTTCAAGTCATGGATATCTCTTCTTCCTACAACTTGTTGCTGGGAATGCCCTAAATACACATGGTAGAGGCCGTCCCATCCACTCTACACCAATGCATGAAATTTGAGTAGGGATATCAGAGAATCATAGTCCACGGTGAGTGGGGTCACTCCTCTTATTTGGGGCATGTTGTTCCATTCATTGAAGGGCTAGACGGAGTTGCTTTCCATGCAGTGGAAAACATGCAGACCACCGAAATGGAAGAAACTAAACAAAACTTGTGAATGCAGTTACCGTATATATCCAAGATGGCTATAAGGGAGATGATAAAATATGGATACAGACAAGGAACAGGTTCGGGAGCTAGGTCGGATGGGATCACACAGCCAATTAAACCTAATGGGTAGAAAAGAAGGGTCGGCATAGGATATCAGCTTCCGGTGGGGAAAGCTCATGTCGATAGCACCGGGAAAAAGGTTTTTGTACTAGAGCATGTTTCAAGTCCAGTCCAGAGTTCAATACAAGAAGATGATATCACCGACGAATTGGGAAAGTTGTTCATGAATATGATTGAGGAATGTTTTGAAGGGACTAACATCAAGCCACCGACCATCAGGGATGCTAAATGAGGGGAAGAGCTTCGGAATTGAACCGCCCGTCCAAATTTGGTTCGCTGGGAGTCTTGGTAGTATGGAATTGTAAAATTTTTCTTTTTGAAAAGTGCACGGTCAATTGAGGCTTGCACCGTGTCTGTACCCTTTTGTTATTTGCCTTTTTTGAACGCTTAAGGCGTTCCTCTTTTGATGAAATAAAAGAATAATTTTCTTAAAATATTGCAAATTTATTACCGCTTCATTTATACTTATCTTTTATTTTCAGTAATCAAAATGCTAAAAACCTGCGTTCTGCGATTTTGACATGTAACAAAATCGTCGAGCGCAACGACCCAAATTACGAGGAGTATGACGAGAGTATGATGCCAGACAATCTCCCACAGGAGATCGAACAACTGGAAAGTCAGAAAAAACCCAACCTCAAAGAAACAGAAGTGGTCAACCTTGGAAGTGAAGAAGATGTGAGAGAAACCAGAATCAGCATTCATCTAGAAGCCGAGCAGAAGGAAAAACTAGTTGAGCTCCTCCGATAATATATTGTAGTGTTTGCATGGTCATATGATGACATGTCGGGATTAATTACTAACATTGATTCGCATTGACTGCCCAGTGATCCTACCATACAGCCAGTCAAGCAGAAATTGAGTCTGAGGATAAAGGAGGAAGAAACTAAGAAGATAGAGGCGAATGTGGTAAGAGTCACAAATTATCCCAACTGGTTGGCAAATATTGTCCCAGTATCCAAGAAAGATAGAAGGATCAAAATATGTGTGGATTACCGAGATCTCAACAAAGCTAGTCCAAAGGACGACTTCCCTTTACCAAACATCCACATCCTCATCGACAATTGCGCAAAGCATAAACTGCAGTCGTTTGTGGATTGTTTTGCTGGGTACCACCAAATCTTAATACACGAGGAAGATGCAAAAAAGATAGCTTTTACCACACCTTGGGGAGTTTACTGCTATAAAGTCATGTCGTTCGGTCTCAAGAACGTCGGTGCCACCTACATGCCATGACGACCCTTTTTCACGACATGATTTATAAATAGATTAAAGTGTATATGGATGACGTCATCATCAAGTCTCAAAAGAGTTTAAAGCGCTTGGATGATTTTAGGAAATTTTTCGAATGCGGAGGTACAATTTGAAATTGAACCCATCAAAGTACGTGTTCAGAGCCCCTATTGGAAATCTGTTAGGATCCATTGTAAGCAGGAAGGGGATAGAACTGAACCCGTCAAAAATCAAGGCCATTCAGGAATTGTCACCTCCAAAGAGTAAGAAAGATGTGATGAGTTTCCTGGGTAGACTAAATTACATCAGTCGCTTCATAGCCTAGTCCACGGTAATCTTTGAACCCATTTTAAAGTTGCTGAAAAAGGATGTTGCCACAAAATGGATAGAAGAGTGCCAAAAAGCCTTTGACGGAATCAAGGAGTATCTTTCAAATCCACCAATTTGGTTCCCCCCGAACTCGAAAAGCCATTATTACTATATATGTCAGTCTTGGATAACGTCTTCGTCTATGTGTTGGGACAGCATGACGAGACTAGGAGAAATGAGTAGGCCATCTACTACTTAAGTAAGAAGTGCATGACATGCGTGGCCAAATATACTTTGATAGAATGCACTTGTTGTGCTCTGACTTGGATCTCCCAGAAACTAAGGCATTACATGTCAGCATATACTACCTACCTGATATCTCGGCTCGACCCACTCAAGTACATCTTCTAGAAGTCGATGCCTACCGAAAAGCTAGCTAAATGGCAAATTCTCCTCAGCGAATTTTACATTGTGTACATAACTTAGAAAACTATCAAGGGGCAAGCTTTAGCCGACCACCTCGAAGAGAATCCGGTACATGGGGATTACGAGCCACTCACTACGCATTTTTCCGATGAAGAAGTATTATTTTTTGGCCTGATTCCAGTGGGATACGTATGCAGTCTGAGTCAGACTCGGCCATTTCATGCTTAATCTCATCGTTTTTGCATCTTTTGTAATCGAACTACGTCTTGACCTGATTCCATTTGGATACGTAGGCTGCCTGAGTAAGGCTCGGTCATCATAATCATATTTTATCATCATCCATGAACTATGTTCAGACCTGATTCCATTTGGGATACGTATGCAACCTGAAAGGGTTCGGTCATAACATTAGGAAAACCTTTGTATTGCATTAGTTTAAGTAGGATGCAGTCACAACGACAAACAGCCACATCATCAAGCGTTGTGATGGATCAACGTCAATAGGACAAAATTTCAAGAAGAGACGTGATATCGCCCAAACTCACACCACTAATTTAGGTTGTGAGGCGGTCGATGCAATAATAAAAACCCAACACGAGTCGGGGTCGATTCCACAGGGAGCTTGATGTGGGATTAGGTATATACCTAGTGTGAATGTATGACGTGCCTAAGATTACACTTCCACATTATCAATTGTTGTTTCTACTTCTACTTTTACGCTAATACTTGTAGTTGTAAAGCTAAGAGACAATGTTTTGGTTTTGGTTGTTTTTCAAGTTATAAAAGATCTAGGGTTGTGACTTCCGCCTAGTTGGTTACCTAACGGATTTATAGCTTTAGGGCATGTTTGGTTGATCGGGATACAATATAGCAATCACACATAATTACTTACTCTATACCTCTCGGTAGTTTGAGTGATTTTGCCAAATTCAACTTTCTCAAGTCCAAATGGGTAACTCACGAAACAAGTGATAAATGCTCAAGTCGGGTCTTACTATTTCTAGATTCGACCCTTTAATTGGGGCTATCAATTTCTTGAGTTCACCCCAATTTCTTGTTAGCCAAGTTTTCCTAGACTTAGTCTCACTTTCTAAAGTATAGACTAAGTAAATTAGGCATGAATCAATATTTGCAACCATCAATTCTCAAATTCAAGCTAGAACTAGGCTAAAATTCATATACCCAATCACAAATAATCCCTAAATCAATCACACATTAAGTACCCATACTAGGGTTGGGTCACAACCCTAGCTATGGGTTTAGCTACTCATGGAAAATGAAGAAATTAAAGAAGAAACTAAGATAAAATGCATAACAATTGATTAAGAAAATAAAATCTAATGTTTAAATGCTAAACAAGTACAAAGTTACCCAATACAGTAAATAAAAACGGCTCTAAGTGTTCAGGTGCAACCAACTTAACCTAAAAATGACAAAAAGATCTATTTATACCCAGCTGAAAATATCTGACAAAATTGGTTGTGCGGCCGCACAATTCTGTGTGCGGTCCGCACTTTGGGACTGACTGGTCAGGTTTACTTTCTGCGGTCGCATAAAAGTGAGATGCGGCCGCACTTCCTCTAATTTTGCGGACCGCACATTTCTGAGTGTGACGGCACTCTTGCTCTTGGACTGGATCTGGGCTTAATTCTGCGGACCGCACATTTATGAGTCCGGCCGCATTTTGGCATCCTGCGGCCGTACAATAATGGTGTGGTCCGCACATCTTCAAGCTCCCAAACTACAAGTCTTTGAATCTAGTCTTCTGTGACCGCACAATAATTATTGTGCAGTTCGCACTCTGTTAAGAAATTCTATCACTGCATCTTCAGAGTTTGCGGCCGCACACAGTATTGTGCGGTCCGCACTGTAGCCCTTTTTTCCTTATTTTGGTTCTTTTCCAATTTTACTCCTTTATGAGTTAATTTTCACTTCTTTAGCTCGTTTCCCAATATTCCTGCAAAAAAGTACATTTCATTAGTTCTCGGGAATACCTTTAAGCATTTTTGAGCTAAAACCTAAGTAAAAGAGAGCAAATAAGAGGTCAAAATCCCTAATTATCAACTCCCCCAAACTTAAGCTTTTGCTTGTCCTCAAGCAATTAAGGCAATTTTCGACCTCCACTAGAAAAGGTCTATTTCAACTGGCCTAAGTTGAATCAAACACAAATCAATTGGGACCAACAATCACTCGCACACTCATGAATCATTAACAAGCCTATGATTTGAATGTTAAAGCAAAAATGGCTCTAATGTGATGCTTGAGCATCAAGGGTTGACTTTGTTCATCAAAGAAGATCGCACTTTCATGCAGGTTACTGTGGATCCCAAACTCCTCCTCTTATACTCTTCGGAAGCTCATCTCACTCACGAATGAAGAATTCAATTCAATGACTCGAGAAAGATTTGCTCATCACTCTCAAAAGAATGTCACAAGCTCGGCTCTAAGTATCATATGTTTGCCCCTCATGTAGATCACCACTAATGTAAGCACGCTCGGCTTGAAATCACGTAGGGCATTTTCGGCATGTAATGAAGGCTTTTCGACTAAGGAGGGAAATATCGAAATGGAATTGGTTCATCTTCCCTTTATCACTTCATATTCTCTTTTTGGCTCTTACTTTGCCGACTCTTTGAGTCATTTTCTTTTCCTTTAGGAGGATTAGAGAGACTTGACATCACTCTTTCTTTGTCATGCTATTCATACTTTCCTTCTTTGTTATCCATGTTTTGAACTTTTACTTTCTTTTGCATCTTTTCAACCCTTTCACATTATTCACTTTCTTTTTGTGTTTTTCTTTAGTTCTTCCTTTCTTTTTATTTGCCTTTCCTCTTCTTCATTTCTTTTCTATTTTTGTGCCTTGAGACCATCTTTAAATTCCTCGTCTCTCCCCCAAACTTATGTTTTTGACATTTGAATCACGTGAGTGCTAAAGAAAGTTCGGGTGCCAAGAGAGAGTCACTATAAAGCGGGTAAAGGCTTGTAATGTGGTTATTGAATAAAAAGTCTTTAGGCTCAAAAGGGTTTACTAAGGATGATATAATTGGTGGGCCATGGAAGGTTTCAAAACGGGTCAAGGAAAGCCTACAATCACTTCTCAAGCCATGCTAACTTAGAATTTTGCCTAAAAACACATTCAGTGCAAGTTCTAGACCACTCGCACGGGTACTTGGACTTGTAACAAAATACCTCACCTCTCACACAACCGGATTAATAAAGAGAATAGATTCGAGGGCCCACAACAACCGCATTCAAGATTGAAAATCGCTAATGGTTCAACTAAACCATCCGATGATTGCCTACGTCAACACAAGAGTCATAAGGTCACTAACTGAGGCTATTTCTTTACAAAAACTTGTTTTTAACCATAAGCGTATAGTTAAGTGTGTTGGTACAAAGTCAAGTATGCTTGACCCTTATTTATTCATTAATACTACTTGTTTCTACCTAATCATCAAAAACTGACTTGATCCCTTAAGAAGGTTGTCACGCCATCCATCATTGAGAAGAGCCACCCGGTTCACACAAGACCCGCCTTTGGAAAGAACCATAGCATTAAGAAAACCAAAGGCTTATTGTTCACTAAGACATAAAAAGAAGCTAACAAATCAAAAAGAAGCTAATAAAGTAACTAAGAAGCTATACGATCAAGAAAATAAATTGAAGAAGCTATCAAATAAACTACTAAAAGTAAGGAAAATGAATATACAATCCGAGAGGAATAGAATATATACAAGAGGGATGAGTATTTACATAATGAGGGAGAAAATGAAAATAAAAGAAAAAGAGTATTAAAGTTATTTCCCAAAAGTAATCAAATGTCATCACAGTCATCCAAAATGAACCAAAATAGACCACCCCCCAGAATAAGAACAAGCATTGTCCTCAATGCTTAGCAAAATCAAAACAAAAGAGGATAGAGAGTAAAGAAAACTCCCTATGTAGTCTCAGGGTGACTGGTAGCATCACCACCCTCAGTCTCCTCCAACTGTATCGCATCATTACCGGGCTGAGGGACAACAGGGTTGGTGAGCATCTAAAGCATCTCCTCAGCAGTGGGGGCAGTGAGATCTGGCTCGTCAGACTGGCCAGGTGGTGCCTCTGCTGATCGTGCTGCTAGGTCAGCTGGTACTGATGGATCTGTCTCCATCAGTAGGTCAAAAGGAAAATCACTTGTTGTTGCTATATTCTTCACCTCCTTTCTTAAACTCTCCAATTCTTTCTTTGAAGCCTGGGATTTCCTCATCTTCTTCACTTGCTCGGTCAACTCCTCAATAGCACCCCCGTGACCCGCTAGAGTATCCATAACAATCTTCTGGTTGTCCAGAATCATCTTCAATGTTACCTTTACTGACTGAGGGACCTGTGGTGTTGCTGAGGTAGAGGATTGTGCTGCAATAGTACTGGATATGTGAGACAACTTAGAAGTGGTTGTCTGCATCCAGTTGTTGAGGCTCGCCAAAGTCTGGGAGACCCGCAGTGCAGTGAGAGGATAAGTGGATGAGGCCGGCACTAGTACTGCAACTGATGGCCTAGAAGATGAAGATGGTGGCATTGCAGCTATCCCGGTGGAAGGCCCGGCTGATGTGGAAGGCATGGAAGTTGTAGATGGCTTAGTAGCAGCCTCGGAACCTACCACCGATAGCTCCTCAGACTGACCGACGGTGGTAGTGACCTTACCCTTGAACTTTGGGTTGTCAGCACCCTGCAGGTGGTACCATGAGAAAGGCTTCTTGGCCTTTACTTTTGTGTCATATGGCCTCGGCTCCACCTTGGCATCATTGAGATACTCTGTGAGGATGTTTGGATAAGGGTAGGACTTTTCACTTTTTCGGACCGCCAATGTGATGTTGGTTGACATGATAACACCCACATTGATCGGGTAACCTACCATAATAGAAGCCACGAGAACTGCACGGGGAAGTAGGAGGTTGTTCTCATTCAAACTCGGATCAATCCGGCTACACACAAAGGTTTGCCATCCTTTAGCTTCAAAATTGAGGGTGGCCCGGAGGATAGGAACTCCTGCTGTAATCCATGGTGGTGATGGTCCTCGGGCGGCCAAAATCTCAGCTAGCCAAGGCGAGCTGCATCACCTAGAGCTAACTTCTCTAGGTACTGGACTACCTCCACTTCTTCGAATCCCACATAAGTGTTCAAAGAGCAGGCATCGAAGCGGACTTTCAAATTTCTCACCTTTGTCACTTTTGTCCCCTTCTTAATGTGAGCCACATTGGTGTAGAACTCCATGACCAAGTGCTCATTTACATCGATGACACTGTGGGTGAAACACTTCCACCCCTTGCGCTCGTGAAACTGTCTAAGGACATTTGGATTATGAATATCCAAATCCTTCATTAAGAATTGTCGCTCAAGTGTGAGCGACCTCTGGGCCACAATTCCCGGAACCTGTTGAAGGCTGTCAAGCTCACGAACCGATCCTCCTATATTTCATTTTTCTTCGACCTCTTAAGGTCACCCACTTGAGTGTCCCCCCCCCCCCACCACCACCATCATCTGGGACATTATCATCATCGACATCAATAACTACTGGTGCCGGAGGAGTAGGTGTATATGAGGGCTCAGAACCCTGGCTTCCCGCATAAGAACCCCCAGAAGAAATAGATGTAGGTTCGTCACGCAATTGATAATGCCTAGTGGGTTGGGATGGTTGGGATTGGGCCTTAGGTTGGACCTCCATTGAATGACCCTTGGAGGCTTCCTTGGACGGGGCATAGGAACTGGATTCTAAGGGCTATGTGGCCCTTCCTCTCACTGTGGTCAGCTTTTTAGCAATAGGCTTTAATTGCACTCGCAGAGGGCGAGTGCCTTTTCCTCTGCCTCGGGAGGATTCACCTCTCCCTTTTGATGTATCGCCTCTACCATGTGATCTAACCATTGTCTGAAATACAAGGTACATAGGTCAGTTGAGTTCAAAACAATTCAAATATTTGCAGAACAATTGCAGCACAACAGTCATCAAAGGAGACAGTGCAGACCGCACAATTCTGAGTGTAGCCGCAGACTGTCTAGTGCGGACCACACAATTTTGAAGTGTGGTCGCACCCCCTGAAGTGCGGACCGCATAATTATGAGTGCGGCCGCACATACTGAAGTGTGGACCGTATAATTATGATTTCGGCCGCACATCCTGAAGTGTAAACCGCACAATTTTGAGTGCGGCCGCATAAGTCCAATCCTGAGATACTGATTTTCTGAAGTTCAAAAGTGCGGTCGCACACATTTTTATGCGGCCGCACAATTTTACTGCAGACCGCACAATTTTGAGTGCGGTCCGCACTTTTCAAGCACAATATTTGCCCTAATCAAGTGCTTTGCGGACCGCACAAATTTGTGTGCGGCCGTACAATTTGAACATTTACGACAGTAAGGTTATGGTTCATGCAATTTTTCACAATTTAGACATGGCATGCACAAATTAACATGATTAATGGTCTACCCAGCCCCTAATGAACATATATGAAACCAACCATATGATTTTAAGCACCCATGACTAACAATTGGCATTTTAGGTCTAACGATAACTCTACCACAAAGAACAAAAACTAAAAGAAATTGCAAAATCTAAAGATGTAATGAACATACCAGTTATGAAGGATGCAGGTAAGAATTTACACTAGTGAAATGAAGGAAGATTGTGAACTAATTGATCATGCACTGTGTTTGCTTAGGGTTCAAGAACTCAGAGTGGTAAAGTTATGAATAGTGCCTTGAGGTTTTATTTATCGGTTGACCAAGTCGCCCCAAACCTAAGGCGAGTTTGGCCGCACAATTTTGGGTGCGGACCGCACTCTTTACCTGGACCTTGAAGCAACTTTGAGGTTCGCATAAAAGTGAGTACGGCTGCAGAATTTGTGTGGACCGCACAATTTTATGTGCGGCCGGATATTGGCTATGAATTTTGACTGGCCAGCTTCAGAGAACTTGCAATTTTGGTCTTCCAGTTGTGCGACCGCACACAGAATTGTGCGGCCACACAGTGATTTCTGCTACTGCCTTTAGAACTATGCGGTCAGCACAATTAATGTGTGGTCCGCACTATTTCAACACTTAGTCAATTTTTTTTTAATGACACAGTCCCTGCAATGCACATCCCTTCCTGCATACACTTCAAAACTAGTTAGCACAAAACAAAGCCTATCTAATGAAAAAGAAAAAGACACATGGGTTGCCTCCTAAGAAGCACCTGATTTAACGTCGCGGCACGACGCAGGTTATCATCAATCACTTGAAATGAATTAACGCCAACACCTGTCCATCATCAACTTTGCCAAGATAATGTTTCACCTGGTGACCATTGACTCTAAACACTTCATCATTCGTTTTCTTCAAGTCTAATGCACCAAAGGGTGTCACATTCACAACCTCAAATAGACCACTCTACTTGGATTTCAACTTTCCCGGAAACATCCGCAATCGAGAATTGAACAATAGCACAAGATCGCCTTCTTTGAAATTCTTGTTCCGGATGTACTTGTCATGGAGGTACTTCATCTTGTCCTTGTATAAGGACGAACTTGAATATGCATGGAACCGGAATTCATCAAGCTCATTCAATTGTGCCACCCTTAAGTTGGCGGCGACATCCCATTCAAAATTAAGCTTCTTCAATGCCTACATAGCCTTGTGCTCAAGTTCCACTGGTAGGTGACAAGCTTTACCGAACACTAACCGATATGGAAACATACCAATCGGTGTTTTGTAAGCCATCCTATAGGCCCAAAGAGTATCATCAAGTTTCTTTGACCAATCCGTCCAGTTGGCATTCACGGTCTTTGATAAAATACTCTTGATCTCCCAATTGGAAACTTCAACTTGCCCGCTTGCTTGAGGATGATAGGGGGTCGACACTTTGTGAGTAACACAATACTTTGTAAGTAAGGTATCAGAAGCTTTGTTGCAAAAGTGTGATCCCCCATCACTAATAATGTCCCTTGGAGTACCAAACCTTGTGAAGATGTTCTTTTTCAAAAATGCCATCACACTCCGAGCTTCATTGTTGGGCAAAGTAACGGCTTCAACCCACTTTGACACATAATCCACAGCTACCAATATGTAAGTGTTCCCACAAGAGCTCACTAACGGACCCATGAAATCAATGCCCCACACATCAAAAATGTCAATCTACAAAATGGTGGTGGGGGCATCTCATTTTTCTTAGAACTCCCAACGGACCTTTGACATTCATAACAACGCTTGACGAGATCGCTACCGTCCTTGTAAAGAGTAGGCCAATAGAATCCACAACTCAACACTTTTGTTGCCGTTCTACCTCCACCATGGTGACCACCATATGGAGAAGAGTGGCAAGCCTCAAGAATTTCTATTTGTTCCTCCTCCGGTACACATCGTCGAATCACACCATCGGTACAAATCTGGAAGAGTAAGGCTCATCCCAATAATAGTCAAGGCAATCCCATTTTAGCTTCTTCCTTTGGTTTGAAGAGAACTCATTCGGTACAATGCCACTCATAAGATAATTGGCAAAGTCGGCGAACCATGGCATCCCGGTAATAGAAATGGCTAGGAGTTGCTCGTCGTGAAATGAATCATTTATCTCAAGGCCATCATGTGGCCTCCCATCCTCTTCCAAATGAGACAAGTGGTCCGTCACTTGGTTTTCACTACCTTTGCGGTCTTGAATCTCTAGATCAAACTCTTGCAAAAGAAGCACCCACCGCATTAGTCTTACTTTAGAATCTTTCTTGCTCATCAAATATCGAAGCGCCGCATGGTCGGTGTGAACAATCACCTTTGTACCCATCAAGTACAGGTGGAACTTTTCCATAGCAAAAACAATAGCAAGGAGCTCTTTTTCGGTCACTGTGTAGTTGACTTGGGCATCATTCATGGTCTTACTAGCACAATAGACCGGATGGAAGATTTTGTTAACACGCTGCCCCAAAACTGCTCCAACCACCACATCACTTGAAATTGAGCAATTCGAATGCCTTCATACAATCCTCGTTGAAATGGAACTTGGCGTCCTTCTCCAAAAGTTTACACAAGAGATTCACCACCTTAGAAAAGTCCTTGATGAATCGGCGATAGAACCCGACATGACCCAAGAAGCTCTTCACTCCCTTCACGGATGTAAGGGGAGAGAGTTTGGAGATCACCTCAATTTTGGCCTTGTCAACCTCAATACCATGCTTTGAAATTTTGTGGCCGAGGACTATGCCTTCTTCGACCATGAAGTGACATTTCTCCCAATTTAAAACCAAGTTTGTCTCCTCACATCTTGTCAATACCTTATCCAAGTTGTTCAAGAAATCATTGAAGGAATTCCTAACCACAGAGAAATCATCCATAAAAACCTCAAGAAAATCCTCTACCATGTCGGTGAAGATGGCCATCATACACCGTTGAAAAGTCGCTGGTGCATTGCATAACCCAAATGACATCCGCGAGAATGCGAAAGTACCATAGGGACAAGTTAAAGTAGTCTTCTTTTGGTCCTCAGGAGCAATGAGAATTTGATTGTATCCGGAATATCCATCAAGGAAATAATAAAAAGCTCGTACGGCCAACCTATCAAGCATTTGATCAAGAAATGGAAGCGGAAAATGATCTTTCCGAGTGACTTTGTTGAACTTCCGATAGTCCATGCACACTCTCCATCCGGTCACCGTTCTTGTAGGAATAAATTCATTCTTATCATTGGTGACCACAGTCATGCCCCCTTTCTTTGGGACATATTGCACCGGAGAGGTCCATGCGCTATCGGAAATAGGGTAAACTACCCCGGCATCCAACCACTTTATGATCTCCTTATTTACCACCTCTTGCATTTCTTCATTTAATCTTTTTTGATGTTCAATGGAGGGTTTGGCATCCTCCTCCAAAATAATCTTGTGCATGCAAAAGGCAGGGCTTATACCCTGAATATCCGCCAGTGTCCATCTATAGCTTTCTTCCTATTTTGAAGCACCGCCAAAGTAGAATCTACCTGCACGTTAGTCAAGCAAGAGGAAATAATAATAGGTAAAGAAGAACATGGGCCAAGAAACACATACTTGAGATGTGAAGGCAATGGCTTTAACTCCAAAGTGGGAGGCTCCTTGATTGAGGGCTTTGTTGGAGGAGTCTTCCGGTTCTCAAGATCTAAGGACAATTTTCGCGGTCCATAGGTATACGACCCCATTCCTTGTAATGCATTTACACATTCCACATAGTCATCCTTCTCATCATCATCATGATTAAGCAATACGTCCTCCAAAGTGTCATCAACATTCATGATGGCACTAACATCATCAACAATCACATCGGTCACTAAATCCACAAACGAACAAACTCTGTTGCTATTCGGTTGCCTCATAGATTTGCACACATGGAAAACTACCTTTTCATCGCCCACCCAAAAGGTGAGCACACCGGCTTCCACATCAACAAAAGTCTTCCCCATAGCAAGGAAAGGTCTACCCAAGATAATAGGCACCTCATAGTCCACTTTGCAATCAAGAATCATAAAGTCCTTCGGGAGAATGAACTTATCAACATGAACCAGCACATCATCAATAATATCTAATGATTCTTCATAGTACGATCCGCCATTTGTAACCTCATAGATGTGGGTCTTGGTTGCCCAATTCCCAAAGTTTTAAACATTGAGTAGGGCATCAATTTGATACTCGCCCCTAGATCACATAGAGCTTTGGCAAAGTCGGCGCTTCCAAAAGCGCCAGGATCTTCCAATTTTTGAGCCATTGAGTTCACAATAGCACTCACTTGATGTGTCATCTTGATAGTTTCACAATTCATAGATCTTTTCTTTGTCACCAAATCTTTTATGAACTTTTCATAACCAGGCATTTGTTCCAACGCCTCAACCAATGGCACATTACTGGATAAGCTCTTCATCATGTCAATAAGATTCTTGAATTGGTTCTCACTATTTTTCTTGGCGAGCCTTTGAGGGTATGGAGGAGGAGGCCTTGGCATTGGTGCCTTAGACTTTGGCACTACCGGTTCTGATATGTCAATCACGTGTTACCTAGACGGGTTCACTTCTTCTTGGGTCTCCTCCACATTCTCATCAATATCAATTCTCACTTCTTCGTTAGCTTGAACCACATTTCTTGGAATCTCATCTTCTTGAACCATTACATCATCATCCATAATTCTTCTTTGATTTGAGGTGGTTGCATCTACACCTCTTCCACTCCTTGTTGTTACAGCCATGGCATGTCCCGTGTTGTTCCCACCCTTCGGGTTCACCACTGTATCACTAGGTAGTGCCCCCTTAGGACGAGTGTTTAAAGCTTGCGAGATTTGCCCAATTGAACTTCAAAATTGCGGATTGAAGTGTTGTGAGAGGCTAATTGAGCATCGGAGTCGGCATTTTTCTCCATCATTTGTTTGAACATATTTTCAATCCATCTCATATCATTGTTGGAAGAACTAGAACCTTGATAGGGATAAGGAGGCGGTTTGTTTGATTGTTGATACATCGGGGGCCTTTGATAGCCCGGCCCCCAATTCCCTTGGTTACCGTTCCAACCCCCTTGGTTGTTGCCTCACCAATATCCTTGATTGTTGCCACCCCAATTGCCTTGGTTGCCTTGATTGTTCCAATTGCCTTGATTATTGTTATTGTTCCAATTACCTTGATTGTTGGTACCACCACTCCAATTGCCTTGGTGGTTTTGATTGTTCCAATTTCCTTGAGATCGCCATTGTTGTTGATTCGGGTCTTGAGAGTTGTTCCTTTGCCCTTGGTAGGTATTCACATATTGCACTTCTTCCTCTTGCTCATTATATGATTCATCTTGGTCGAACCCACTATCATCTTGCATAAATTGTTCTACACAATTTTGCACTTGTTGACCCTTTTGCCTTCGCTTGTTCACAATAATATTGACACCTTCCATTGCATTTACTTGCTTAGGACTTGTTGAAGTAGAGCTTCATCCAATTGATTTATTTTAGTGGTCAACTCGGCAATTGCTTGCCCATGATCGTGAAATTCTTTGTGTAGGTGAATCACATTTGGATCACCTTGAGGAACATTTGCTCTACTTTTCCATGCTGATGAAGTATCTGCCATTTCATCTAAAGATTTCGCAAGCTTCGGCATATGGTGTTGTCATGAAATTTCCACCGGCAAGTTGGTTGACCACGCATTGATTGGTAGTATTGATTCCCCTGTAGAAGGTTTGTTGAATCATAGCCTCGGTCATGTCATTATTCGGGCACTCTTTCACAATAGTGTGGTACCTCTCCCATATCTCGTGCAAAGGCTCATTGGATTCTTGTTTGAATGCTAGAATCTCGTCTCTAAGAGTAGCCATATGCCCGGGGGGAAAAAACTTGGCAATGAATTGTTCCGCCAATTCATCCCATGTATGGATAGAACGGTTTGGCAATCTTTCTAACCAGTCCAAGGCTTTCCCCCATAGAGAAAAGGGAAATAGTCTCAACCTTAAAGCATCCTCGGAAACGTTGGTGTGTTTACTACCCCAGTAGGTGTCCATATATCCCTTCAAGTGCTTGAACGCATTTTGATTCGGAGCCCCTGTGAAGATCCCCGTTGCTCAAGCAATGTAAGCATAACATTTGTGATTTGAAAGTTGCCTGCCCTAATGCGGGTCGGGACTATGGCACTTGCGTACCCTTCATTCGGCAACACCCGGTGTGGAGCCGCTCTTGGTAGATTTGGGAGAGGAATGGGAATGTTGTCTTGAGGCGGTCGGCCTCGTCTATTTGCTTGAGGTTCAAGAGGAACATCTTCAATTGGGTCATCTTCCATGTCCACATCCCCCAAAGGCATGTTTTTGAGAGGAACATTGTTGAGAGCCATTTTTTTGTACCTACAATCGATTCACAAAAAGGTTAGTAACCCAGAAGGAAAAGAAGACAAGTCACACACAAAACCAAATATATAGCTAAATCCATTTTTAGCTCCCTGGAAACGGCGCCAAAAATTGATATCGCCCAAACTCACACCACTAATTTAGGTTGTGAGGCGGTCGATGCAATAATAAAAACCCAACACGAGTCGGGGTCGATTCCACAGGGAGCTTGATGTGGGATTAGGTATATACCTAGTGTGAATGTATGACGTGCCTAAGATTACACTTCCACATTATCAATTGTTGTTTCTACTTCTACTTTTACGCTAATGCTTGTAGTTGTAAAGCTAAGAGACAATGTTTTGGTTTTGGTTGTTTTTCAAGTTATAAAAGATCTAGGGTTGCGACTTCCACCTAGTTGGTTACCTAACGGATTTATAGCTTTAGGGAATGTTTGGTTGATTGGGATACAATATAGCAATCACACGTAATTACTTACTCTATACCTCTCGGTAGTTTGAGTGATTTTGCCTAATTCAGCTTTCTCAAGTCCAAATGGGTATCTCACGAAACAAAGTGATAAATACTCAAGTCGTATCTATCTCTAGATTCGACCTTTTAATTGGGGCTATCAATTTCTTAAGTTCACCCCAACTTCTTGTTAGCCAAATTTTCCTAGACTTAGTCTCACTTACTCAAGTATAGACTAAGTCAATTAGGCATGAATCAATGTTTGCAACCATCAATTCTCAAATTCAAGCAAGAACTAGGCTAAAATTCGTATACCCAATCACAAATAAGCCCTAATTCAATCACCCATTAAGTACCAATACTAGGGTTGGGTCACAACCCTAGTTAAGGGTTTAGATATTCATGGATTATGAAGAAATTAAAGAAGAAACTAAGATAAAATGCATAATAATTGATTAAGGAAAGAAAATATAATATTTAAATGCTAAACTAGTACAAAGTTACCCAATACAGTAAATAAAAACTACTCTAAGTGTTCAGGTGCACCCAACTTAACCTAAAAATGATAAAAAAAAAATCTATTTATACCCAGCTGAAAATACCTGACAAAATTGCCCCAACGAAGGTTGTGCGGTCCACACTTTGAGAACCACTGGTCAGGTTGACTTTTTGCGGTCGTATAAAAGTGATATGCGGCCGCACTTCTTCTAATTGTGTGAACCGCACACTTCTGAATGCGGCCAAACTCTTGCTCTTGGACTGGATCTGGGCTTCACTCTGCGGACCGCACATCTATGAGTCCAGACGCATTTTGGCATCCTGCAGCCGCACAATAATGGTGCGGTCCGCACATCTTCAAGCTCCCAAATTACAAGTTTCTGAATCTAGTCTTCTGCGGCCGCACAATAATTGTGTGGTCTGCACTCTGTGAAGAAATTCTATCAGTGCATCTTTAGAGTTTGTGGCCGTACACAGTATTGTATGGTCCGCACTGTAGCCCCTTTGCGTTGTTTTGGTTCTTGTCCAATTGTACTCCTTTTTGAGTTGATTTTTACTTCTTTGGCTCGTTTTCTAATATTCCTGCAAGAAAGCACATTTCATTAGTTCTCGGGAATAGCTTTAAGCATTTTTGAGCTAAAACGTAAGTAAAAGAGAGCAAATAAGCGGTCAAAATCCCTACTTATCAAGACGCTAGCATGAGGAGAACTGTTCGTAACATATCATAACCGTAACGATGACATTTGTCTTAAAACAAAGTATTTTCAAAATGTTTTCTAAAATACAATAATTTGTTCCACCTACCAAATTTTGCGGCGCAACCATATCAGTTATCGGGGCAAACCAACACTGTGGTCGACACAAACCAACTTTCCCGCTCCCACTAAGAATTTTTCTTTGATTGCAGGGTCAATAGGAAGCAAGGAAGCGTTGAGACCACACTGAGGCAACTTCCCATGATTATCTCTCTTTCTCCTTTACTTGACTCTTTCTGGTATAGCTAAGGCTAATCTTTGAATTCTTTGCATGTACCTCGAAGTCAGACCGCTGATATAGAAAAGGCACATTGTACATAGCAAACCGCCTGCTCAAACAATCAGAGCATCTTGTACAAAACGAGTCGTCGGCTTCACCAATTGAAGCCATGTACATAGCAAACCACCTACTCAACCAATCGGAGCACCTTGTACAAAATGAGCCATCGACTTTGCCAATTGAAGTCATGTATATAGTAAATCATCAGCTCAATCGATTGGAGTGCCCTGTACAAATCAGATGTCGGCTTCGCCAATCGAAGCCTTGTATATATCAAACTGTGCATTCCGCCAATGGAACAATCTACATCACCGCTCTATCACAACGGATGCTAGAATAGTTAGTCGCAAACCTCATCACCGACATTCTGCCAATCGATGGCCGCAACTTAGCTTCACAGTCAAGAGTATCTCTTAGGCATGCTTTTCTTCTCAATTGCTATTACCTTGAATGTTTTGCTGTTTTGCTGATGCAGCTTCAGGCATGATTACGATTTAAGTCAATCACTCCCAAGCGGAGATTACTTTATGTTTCAGTGCAAAGCTCTACCAACAAGCGAAGACATTTCTCTGTGCAAATCTCTCCCAACAAGTGGAGACGCAATCTACAATTCAATTTCTCCCAACAAGCGGAGAAAATTTTCAATGCTCCGACAACTGTGGAACGATACACAGCCCGGCTAATAAATCGAGTCAAGTTCAATTATCCCATCATCACGATCCCAAATAATGGCTCACCGGCAGCAAGGCATCATCATTCCTGCATCATTTACGTCACATCATAATATATTCTTCATTGCAATATATGGGTATGTGTGTATCTCATTTTGCAGGAACAAATATCGCAACGTGGAACTTTTCCTAAGAAGAAAGCCAAACTACAATGCTATGAGGGACAGCAAGCTCATAAGAGGGCCAAGGATCCAAGTTTAGGCACAGAACGACAAGCGGATAAGGCCTTATCCTTGTTAAGCCCGATGTATGTAAGCAATTCAAAGCTAGAATTTGGCCCCAACTTCCCCAAAGCTTCCTCACTTCTCCCTAAAAGTCATGCAATCCATAATCTTCCTTAAATCCATATGTCGCCCCTACAATGCATGCCTAAAGCCGGGACAAAATTGCTTTGGTTCAATTTCTTTACCTGAAAACTCTTTCATCGTCTCTGGTCAAAGAGGGCCAGCTGTTGACGACCAATTTTGACCTTCCCTTTTAAAATTAATTTACTTGTACTTAATAATATAAAATAAATATTTTAAAAATATTTCTTATCAATAAATTTCTATTTTTACAAATTAATTAAGTATTAGTTTTAAAATTAATCATTCAGCATTAGTAATATGCAATTACAACTGTACTTACTATTTTAATATTATTAAAATAATTTTTAAATATGCCATAGAGGTTTTTATGATTAATTAAACGAATTACTTCTTAAATATTTTGATTAATTAGATTACTAGGTTCGAAATTAGTGTTGCAATTCAGAAGTATTTTATAAATAATTAATTACAATAATTAGCAGTATATTTGATATTTATAATTTTACTACATTTTATTAGAAATTATTTAAGTTTAATCAAATTAATTTTTAAAAAGGTTAAAGAATAAAGGCTACAACTGTAATTTCTCAATTAAATACAAATTGGCTACCATTTTAATTAATTTTAGCCCAAAAATCAAGCATAATACGGAATTGATCCAATCCAAACAACCTCGTCAATTCACCATGGCAATCCATGCCACTCCCTTTAAACCAATAGCAGTGTGCCGCGTCACTCATCTCCGACACACACAGAAGAAGCACAACTGATCTAAGTTGTCCGTTCCTTGGATCAACGGCTCACGATTTGTCTCCATTTTTCTCTTTAAATTAAATCACTCATCAGATTTAATCATATCCATTGTATCACAAGAATCTAATGGCCACCAAAATTCCTCAATAAAATATTTAAACCTAGAATTATCAGGACCGTCGATCTAAAAGATCAACGTCCCAAATCTTTTCCCCTAACCTTATCCCTAGAGAGGGCCTCCAAAACCCCTAACCCTAAAATCATTTCTCCCTTGACCATGTCGCCCTCTTTCCCTAAACTCTCTCTTTTCTCCCATCCGTATCTAGCCCATTAATCCCAAATCCTCAAATCAAACCCCAAACGCTTAATCTGCCTCCCTACCCGTGAATCCCGCTGCTATTTTCCTCTTTCAATCACCGAAATTGAAATGCCCAATTCTGAAACCCTACGCTCAAAATACCATTAATCTGATTTCCTCCTTGTTCTTCCAAATAAAACATACATAACCACTCATCTTGTCTGTGAGCTATGAAGAATGTTGTTTTCTTTCCATTTCACTAATGAAATTTCAAAAGCCCTAATTATGAAATCACAGACCAAAATATGAAACTTGAAATCATCTGATTTCTCTCATGATCCATCAAATCGGGGCATGCATGGAGCTTCTGTAGAGGTTTCATCATGATAACTCATTTACCAGTGGTCAAACGCAGTAATCTTTGGGTTATAGAGTTTATCTGATGGGTCTTCATCTTCTGCAACCAATCTCTCATCACTCAGGTAAAATCCATCTATGTTTCCCCTAATTTCACTCAATTTGCTTGCATCATTCAGTAGTCGTCATTCTCTACTACCATCACTTGAACCTGCTGAAACCCTAAGGTTCAATGGCCACTATAAATAGGGGAATTAAATGATATCACCAACCATACCTACCTAACCTAACAAGAATCAATATATTATTCGAATTAACGATTTAGAAGCCTAGATTTCTTTTCTGATTAATTTCTATTCTCTTCTATTTCCGAGTTCCTTCACTGTTCAAGAGTTTGAAAGTTTGAATTTCATACGGCTAAGTTAAAATCTTGTTTGGTTTGTTGTTCTAGAGGAGGTCAGTACACCTCCATCCTTTCTCTTTTAATTGCTTCATTTGAAAATCATGAACATGCTACTATGTTCCCGTTAACTACTTTGTTTATAATGTTTATTCAGCCTTTAATCCCTTATTTTTGTTCACTATGACCTGTTAATGATCTATGATAGGTTGTTGTATTTATTTAATGTTAACCAGGCACTTGTATGACTTTACTGACATCAGTTTCTGTATTAAACAGCCTATGTGTTTAATTTGTTTAACCTGATGATTTCTCACATTTTTTGATTAAAACCTCATACATTGCTCTAGTGTTCTGTTATGATCACCATGTTACATTCTGAGTTTTGTTAATGTCTTGTTGCAACTTTCATAATCTTCATGTTGCATTTTGAGTTTTGTTCCACCTAATGCTTTGTTATGACCTTCATGCTCATCATGTTGTATTCTGAATTCTATTCCACTTGACGTTTTATTATAAGTTCTCATGACTCATTATGTTATGTTCTTCTAAGTTCTATACTTAGATTCGGTTATGGTCATCATGCTTAACATGCAGCACCGTTCTAAGTTCTACTATCCTACTTAGGTTATTTTGTTCATCATTCCATATCCTTGAGTTCTATCATGGTATACATAGGATTGTTACTGTAGTCTCCATGTTTAACATGCCATGTCCTTTAGGTTTTGTCATTATAAACTTGGGATGTTATCAGATGGTTTTAGCTAGGGTGTATATGGAATGCATAGGATAGCCCTGCCTCACTAGGTTAAGACTTATGAGACCTGAGAGCTAAAAAAATGCTTTCATGAATGTTCATTAGACCTTAAGCATCATTTGAACCTTCATTATGAATGATTTTCCTTCATGACTAGCTGTTAGCTAGTAAACAGCCCAACTGGATGGATTCTCCTTTGAATGTCATTAATATTTGTTATGATCAGTCTATCTCCTGTGAGTCAGACCATAGTTGTGCCCTATTGATTATTTCTGTAATCTGAATATAACTCCATCATGTTTAGCTATTCAATCGAGCCTATGTAGCTAATTTGAGTTTGTTAAGTGTGATGTCTCCCCTATCCCTAACCCCTAATGATATTTACAACCAGATTCTTCCATATTTGGGATTCATCATGCCTTCTGAAGTCATAATCTTGACTTAAATCTATGTGTGTGGGGGAGTTTAGTATGAACTTTGTTTATCCTCCATGACTCCCCATTTTGAACATTGTTTTAAACATATGCTCAGTCTTTGTCTTTCTTTTGTTATTCTGGATTGAACATGGTGCAAGGGAAACCTTTTACTGTTATTTAGTTGAAAACAATAGCCTGCTTGTGTCACTATCTGAATCTGTATTAATGGTCTCAAGTGATTCAAGTAATGTCATTAGACTAAGTGCATGCTCATCTGTGATAAATGTTAAGGCATTAGTCTATGTATCCTAAAGCTGTTATAATTCCAAACTATGTGCCATTATTTTTCTATGAGATATGTGATTTCTGTTGTCCAATTTTCAGCAATAACAGCATAGGTATTCTTGCTGTCATAAGTTCCTAGAAGACTGATTTTCAAAACCTATTCATATGTGTGCTTCACTTATTTAATGCCGAAGTATAGGGATTGTTCTATTTGTCCATTTCTGTGTTATTCTGCTAAGGAAAGTATGCTCATATGGTAGGAAATGTCCTAGTGGTTGGTTTGCATTGAGAAGGCATTATTGGCATTCAAACCTATAGGGAAGAGTTAGTCGTTAGTAGTTAAAGATATTTGGGAGTAGAGTTTAATTCTAGGTTGTGTTTCTCTCCCAGGCACAAGCATTGACCTGGGCCTTGAGACCCTTGAGAAATTGAAGTGTCGGGGGATTCAAAGGGGCATCACCCTTGAGTAGAACTCTCTCCTTAGCCTTTAATTCATTGACACTAATTACTCTCTTTGGGTTTGGTTTAATGGAAACGAAAGGTGTTCAATGTGGATCATTCACTATACACGACCTCCACATTAGCATGATTTCCTTGGCGATACTGTTAGTAATTTCTTTCTTTTAATCTTTGCTTAGTATGATTTCTTTAAGAATTCGAACACTATCAATAATTGTTTTAGTCTTTGATTGAGACATTTATGTATATGGATACAATATTGTTATTCTAATGACCTTCTCTTTTATTTTTTGGGCATGTACAGATGATTTGGGCCTGCTGAGTTCTTCAAGAACTCAGGCCGAAGTCCAGCTCTACTGTAGTCCAAGGGCCTGCCTTCGCTCACCATTCGCTATTGCTGGGCCTGTCCTTTGAGGCCCAAACCTCCCAGAGTCACTCCTTTCCTTTTAACTCTTTATTTACTATTTCGTCGTTCCTTAGTTTACACTATGTGATTGCTCGTTGTTGTTTCATGTTTGTTATCTCTCATTATGAATGTGACAAGTATATATATTGGATTGAATTTTTATCCTTATCTTTTGATTCATAGAATCACTTAGGCAAGCCTAAAGAACTTAGGATTTAAAAATAAGCCTTAGTTAGCAATTAATTTCATATCTGCCAATCATAAGTTGTTATTAATTTGTCATGCTTTACTAACTCTTTTCTTAAATATTTTTGAAGCCCAAAGGCTTAACAAAGGCAGTCATCCTTTTTTTCAAAAATCAGAATTGCCGTAGTTTAATTTTCCAAAAGGAATCAGCTATTTCGAAAATACTAAGGTGCTCCTGCACTAACACAAATGGTTTTCAATCGATTTTCTACTTCAAAACCAAAGTACATCTTAGAATCATTTGCATAACACTCTTTTACCACGTTAGAATGACCCGAACTTCCATAATTTAGGACAGAAAAGGCTTTAACTTGATTTTCTTTTCATACTTACATAAACGTTTCCATCTTTCAAACTTTTCTTTTTAAGCTTATATATACTAACACTAATTTCCAAAAGACTTTCCTTTAAATCCACTGTGAGTTCGAGTCACCCCAAGAGTATGGTGGGGAGTTCTTGGAGGGAAGGATGCCGAGGGTCTATTGGAAACAGCCTCTCTACCTCATGGTAGGGGTAAGGTCTGCGTACACACTACCCTCCTCAGACCCCACTAGTGGGATTATACTGGGTTGTTGTTGTTCTTGTTGTTGTTGTTTCCTTTAAATCCATCTCCTTTAAACCATACTTCTCTTTGTAGAAATTATGTCCTAATATATGTTAAGCTTTACCCTTAGAACACTGGTTAAGGCATAGTACAAATAATTAATTCCAAATCTAGTCTAAGTCCTATGGAGCTACCTTAGGTAGATTTTAGGGGGTGCCTAACACCTTTCCCTTAGAAGAACAAGAACCCTTACCCACGATATCACTGGTTAGTAGACCAATAAAGAAATATAACCTTTAATAATTAAGTAGGTACCCTAGTATACCTTTAAATATTAGGTGGCGATTCTTTTTCATCAACAACAGAGAAATCACAAGTTGAATCTTGTTTTGATTAGTGTGAAATAGGGTGCAACGGGGTGAATTGAACTTCTTCTTGGGGTTACAAATCAAGCAAACACCTACTGGAACCATGATACATCAACAAAAATACATCAAGGAACTGCTGAAGAAATTCAACATGGAATCTTCTAAGTCCATAGACACTCCCATTGCCATTGCTACAAAGTTGGACCTTGATGAAGAAGGGAAAAGTGTTGAACATACGCTATATTGAGGAATGATTGTGTCACTATTGTATCTCATAGCAAGAAGGTCTGATATTGTATTCAGTGTGGGATTGCATGCAGGATTGCATGCAAGATTTCAGGCAAATCCCAAAGAGTTTCATCTGAAGGTTGTCAAGAGGATACTCAGATATCTTATCTGTGTCTATGGTATCCTAGAGGGTATGGCTTTGATCTAGTTAGTTATGTTGATGCTCACTATGTAGGTTTTTATGTTGACAGGAAAAGCACTTCAGGAACAACACAGTTTCTTGGTTATTGTCTAGTGTTGGGGAACAAAAAAGCAGAACTTCTTGGCTTTATCTACAGCTGAAGCTGAATATGTGGCAACAGCATCTTGCTGTGCTCAGTTGTTGTGGATAAGACAATAGCTAAGGGACTATGATATTTTTGTTGATTATGTTCCTATTTTTTGTGACAACACTAGTGCCATAAACATTGACATTAGACATCACTTTCTCAGAGACAATGTTGAAAAAGGTAATATCTCAATTAGTTTCTGTAAAACTGAAGACCAAATTGCTGATTTTTTTACTAATGCTCTAAGTAGGGATCATTTGAAAGGAATATACTGGAACTAGGTCTAATTAATACTTCCAATTAGATTGAACCCGAATGATTGGCTTGAAAAAATATAATTAGATGTAGATAGTCAAGTACAACGTATTTGATTCAGTCTCGTGCTTGTTTTAAGCACACACACTTGCCTAGAAAAGTCTAGCTGATAACTATGTTTTGCGATTCTAACTTATAGTGTTGAAGCTTTATTGCAGAAATGAGTATTAACATCACTTCTAGTTTTCATCCAGTGAAAGATTAAGGGGGAATCCTAGAGCAATTAGAGTTTAATTACTCCTAAAATCCTAACAGTCAAAGTAATCGTTACTAGAGTCCTGTTAGAACTCAAATTCGATTACTCTCTCTCTCTTCCAATCAAATCAGGAGTTACATCTTTAAAAGCCCCTTATGATCAGTTTCTCAGACCTCACTGTTTCTCTCAAACCCTAAGCAAGAATCAAGAAACAATTCTCCATTTCCATTCATCGATTTCATTCTCTCATCACCATGCCCAAATCCAGCCAAACTTCTTCTAAAGCAAAATCATCATCCAAGACTGAAGCCAAATCCAACCAAATCAAAGAAAAGTGTAAAACCATCAAGTGAACCTGCACCCTCACCTGCTTCTTCTCCATCTATATCCTCCATTGTACCTACACCATCATCCCATGTTCCTGAAGTGTAAAACCATCAAGTGAACCTGCACCCTCACCTGCTTCTTCTCCATCTATATCCTCCATTGTACCTACACCATCATCCCATGTTCCTGCTACACCCACCATTCCCACTTCTACTGGGCCTTCACTTCCAAAACCAACCACTCATGCACTTGTGTCCGCTTCAAAAAACACCTCAACCAAGATCAAGGCTACTCCAAGAAAATCTGTCAAAAGTGATAATGTGGTGCTTGATGCTGCTGCTACAGTAGACACAATAAAGGAAGATATGGTTCTGGGGGAATCAGTGTCAATTGCTACAAGTCAGGTAAAGCTCCCTCCATCAAAGTTAGATGTTCTGGTATCTTCTATAGATGCTGCACCCTTAGATACTATCCCACCCACAAGTGATAAACCACGAGTGGAGGAACCTACTATTAAAATAAACATAGAAACTCTGGAGAAAGGGGTAGATACCACTTATGTTATGCATATGGTTGGGGGGAAGGTAGTAAAGAACCAGTACAAAAGGAGGCTTCTGATGGTCTATCTTTCAGTTGGATTGAGGATGAGGATGATAATGAAGGTGAGGAAGAAAGGGGAGTAGTGGCCAGTCATAAGGAGCATCAGACCTAGGGTATGGATAATGATGATCAAAAGAGTGAGAATGAGAGAGATTCTGGCGAGGATAAGAAGAGTGAGGCAGAAGATAAGATAGATGAACAAGTGGATGATTCTGGAGAGGAAGAAAAGAATAGTGAGGAAGAAGGTGATTCTGAGAGTTAAGGTGAGGATGAAGAAAAGAGAAGTGAGAGTGAAGGAGATGATGAAGAGAGTGAGGAAGATAATGAGAATATAGGTGGGGAATCTGAAGGCTCTATGGCTATTGGGAACACTGTCATAGCCCCTTCAGAGGACGCAAGTAGAGAGAAAAGGACTGAAGGGATTGGGCCTTTGTCAACTCCTTTCACTAGAGATGAGGAGGTCAGCAATGATGAGGACAATTTATCCATGTCTGCAGTAGGGAAGAAAAACAAGAAGACCCTTATGAAAGCAACAAAGTTTGTTATCCATGGAAGAAAAGAAATGGTTCTTCCTGCTAGGACTCCTCTAACAAGGAGTAAAATAAAGGTTGTTGATGAACAAATCATTAAGGAGTCCAGAGGTTCCAAGAAGCCAAGGAAGAAAGTTTCAATTGTGGAACTTGTTGTTGAGTTGGATGCAGAAGATGAATCTAATTCTGCTCTGCCAGAAAAGTCATCAGCACAAAAGAGGAAGGCTTTCAAATCTACAAAGATTGCTACCCCATCTAAAAGGGCCAATAGAGGAAAGGAAAGAAAGAGTGTGCCTGTTGTAGTTGATAAGCTCACTGAGTTCAGGAACTAAAAAGTACTGAATGGAAAGATTCTTGCAAACATTAATGAGAAAGGGATGGCTCAGCTAGTCTAAAAGCTTAAGCTACATGGATGGAAATACATGTTTGTCAAGGCTTTCCCTCCTGTGTGTGTTCCTGGTGTGGTTGAGTTATATGTGAACTTCCAGTTTGATGGCAAAGTGGTCAAGAGTAATGTAAAGGGGTTTGAGATGGAGTTTGATGTTGAGGAGCTTGGGATCCTTCTGAATATTCCATCTTTAGGTTTTGAAAACTACTTGAAGAAAAAGTAGCCAGCCATAGACAATGATGTGGACACGGTATATGTAGTCATAAGGAAGTTCTCTTAAAAGGTTGAATTGGATACTCCCCAGAAGGTGTATAAGAGTGATATGACACCCTTTCACAAGCTATTGTTTCACTTTGTCAATTCCTGCATTTTGCATAGGTCTGAGAGACGACACGAGGCTACCTTGTTGGATATGGCTGTGATGGAACTACTTTACACTGGTAGACCTATCAATCTCCCTAGCCTGATGATTCTGCACATGGAAAGATCTGCAGACACTTCCAAGCCTAAGCATGCTATGCCCTATGGATTCATGTTAACTGAGTTGTTTGAAAAGCTCAATATTGCCTCTCCTGAGCTTAAGTTTGGAAATCAAATTGATGTTTTGGATATTGTTACCCTAAAGCAGTGTGGATATGAGGAGATCAAGGCTAAGGGACCAATAGGTTCTGCTATTCTACCTGGTAGTAGCAGGGCAGCAGAGCTCACTAAGAGATTGGAGTTGGTTGTTGAGGAGAATGCCAAGCTTCGAGAAGATAATTATGAGTTGAGAAAAGAAACCAGACAGTTTAGGGAAGAGCTCAGAAGAGACAGAGAAGCTCATGCCCAACAGATTGCCACACTTCTGAAAGCATTGACCCCCTCTGCCTCTTACCCATGAACTTGGTCCTTCCCCCGATTCCTTTAGCTTATTTTGTTATTCCAATGATTCTTTAGTTCTTGTTTATTTTGTTCTAGTCTGAGTAAGTTGCAGGATATTTAGTTTATTTTGCTCTAATGGTTTAAGACAAGGCCCTGGGCTTATTTTGACACTACTAAATGACTTCTCTTATAATGTTTTAAAGCTTCGCACATAGTTAGATCATCAACTTAGTCAGTTTGCTTTGATAATTCTTGAGCTTCTGTTGTAGCCTAAATGGCCATGAATCTTTCACTAACTGTGCTTCTTAATATGTCTAACATCTTTTTGTTATTTTTTGATGATGCCAAAAAGGGGGAAGATAGAGTTAGGAGTGTTGTATTGGTATTGATATGTCTGTCTATGTGATGTGCTTATTGTACAAATGTTGATCTTGATATGGTGATATGAGGTGATTACCTGGTTCTAATATGCACAAAGTTGTCATCATCAAAAAGGGAGAATTTATTGAGTAATGAGATTTTGATGATTAACAAAGTTTGTTCAGATGAAATGTTCTAAGAACCAGGTCATCAACGTAGTTGCTTAACTGCTCTAAGACCTAGCTCCTTGGGTTAAGGACCAGGTCCTCAATATTGATGATTGTACGTCTTTACAAGATAGTAACTTTATCTCAACGTTACCCAAGCCCGAGTTTGTTGGAAGAAGACTGCTAAACATGATAAGGGTTGTTGCGCAAGAAGATATGCATGCATAGGTGAGAGAGAAAAGTCCCAAGACCTATGGAGTCTTTGGAGCAGTAGGAGTCCTATCAAATGAGAAGCTGACTATGCATAGGACTCATGGAAGATCTGGGAGTCTAGGGAATTTAAATACTATCCTTCTGGACTGTTGGGATCATCTTTTTACACATCAACTGAAGAACTATATTTTTCTACATTCATGTCAAGTACCAGTGTTATGTTCTTCTTGAATCAGTCTAGTAAATGTGTTTTAGAAAATCGAGTTGTAATCAAAGTGTCATAAATAATTAGTGAGTTGGAGTGAGTATTTGTTTTACAAGTTAGAGTAACTTGTAAATCAAATAGTTGCAGTAGAAGTACCGGAGATTATTGAGTTACAGATTTATAATGGATACATTTGGCTCATTGGTCTAGTGAATTTGAAGTTGAAAATCCTACGTAGTAGGTCGTGGTTTTTGCACCTTTTGAGCCGGGTGATTTTTCACGTAAAAATTATTGTGTTTACTTTGCTGCTTATTTTTACTTTACGCTTAAGGAGTAAGGTAAAGAACCAAGTTCTTTAGTAATCCATAACATATAGTAACATTGATGTTGGATTGTGATGTATATCATGCGAGTTGAGCATGTAGAACAGGTCCACTTAGTAGGTTAGACTACTTAAGTGCCAACGCCACGACCCCTTAATGTGGGTTGTGGCGTTCCACTTTGATGATTGGTTACATAGGTGCATGTTTGTCTGCCCTACTAAGTATACATTGTTGGAAACGGACAATGTCTAGCAACTGGAACACAAATTAAAGTATTAGCTATGCGACTGATGGCTCCAGGTCTCTCTACCATGTCAATTTTGCCAGATTCTTTGCCACTACCTTTCCATTCAAAGCACTAAATCATGGTAGCAAGCTTTATTACAATTACTTGTAGTGCTAAAGAAATTCCATGGCAACCTCTTCTCCCGCTCCCAAATGGAAAAAACTGATAGTGTTTTACTGCTTCTGTCTTCATTCAGAAACCTTTCTAGTTTACAATTCAAGTGGATTTTCCCAATACCTTAAATCCCTATAAATTGTCCAAACGTTAACTATTAATGTTGCTTTTTAGGTATATGGTATCCTCCAATGTTACAATCTTCATTTGACACTCTAACAATCAGTGGCATGATGGGATAGAGTCTGAGAGTTTCTTTCAAGATGGATTGAAGGTAAGGTAGGTTTTCAATATCTGATTCTTCCACGAGTCGGCTCTTTCTATTGACAGAATCAATTTCTTGTGTTGCTTTCTGCATAATGTTTGGATGATTGATTAGCGCTACCATTATCCACTCTATCGAAACAACTGATGTATCAGTTCCAGCAACAAATAAGTCGTATCAAAATTTAAAAGAACACCAGTTATCCTATAAAGAGTGCAGATCGGTGGACAAAGCATCCCGCATTCACGCAGGGTCCAGGGAAGGCTCACACCTTTAGGAGTGTGATGTAGACAGCCTATCCTAATGCAAACATTAGTAGTTGTTTTTACGGCTCAAACCCGTAACCTCACACGGAGACAATTGTACCGTCGTCAAGAGTTTTACACTATTAATGTATTTTAATCTGTTGTAGCTGGTAACCTGCCTTATTTTCCAAGATGCCTAATTTTTAAAATTTTTAGTTTTAGGAGTTATTTTACCTAGATGAAAGCCTTAATATTCTCTCTTGTCAATCTCATCTCTGAGCTCTCGTCTTCAGAAATATCAAGTAAAATATCAAGCAGATTGTATATGGTCAAAACCGAGTTTTTCCTTCGTAAGACTAATCGAGATTGAGGCATGATGGACCTAGGTTCGTCATGGTAATATTGAGCTATGATGTAAAGTCGGGCTACTGAGTTCGAGCCCTAGAAACCGACCAAGGTCGGGATCAGCCAAAATCGACATCGAGCCCAAATAGAGGTCGAGCGAATAGAGACCGATCGAGACCACAATCGGCCGAGATCAAGAACGAGCCTAGATAGAGGTCGAGCGAACATAGGCCGATCACAATCAAGAATGGCCGAGTTCGGGCTCGAGCCAAGGGACAAAAGAGTCGTTATAGCCATATTTGGGGAGAGAATCTCGGCGGAAATTAAGAAAAAGCTAATTAATTAATCTATCATGGGATCCCCACTATGTATTTTTAATTATATCCAAAGTAGGGCTCCTCCATTATATTAGAGTGGTTGTCATTTGTAAAAAGCATATTGGAATACTCATTCATACACTCTCACATTCAGAGATTATTGAGATTTACACAACTTATAGCAAATTTTGTCATTCTTTGGGCTCTTGATATTATTTCATCTGTTTGTTTAGCAATCATTTTCTATTCAATTTGGGTTTGTATTCACTTCTTTTTACAGTCAATATTCGATATATTTTTACTTATTTTACCAATTTGTACCAATTTATATCACGTATCCTTAGAACTTCGTATAAATTCAACTCTATCCATTTTTCGGGTAAACAGTTTGGCACCCACTGTAGGAATAAGGATAATAGTGGTTGTTTGGTACGAATTTTTGCAAAACACACAATTTTAAAAATGATGAACTCTGTATTAATGGCCCTACCTATCAACAACGAAGTCGGGCTTCAAGATGAGAATAACAACCTGACTCTCGGGGATGAAAGGCCACTCGTCGAGCCCGTTGGAACTCGAGTCGTAGATCCAATCGATGTGAATTCACATGTGGCCATTGAGGTGAACCAATGTTCCGACCCAGAAAACATCATTCATAGTGGAACTCGATCTACAGTTCGAAAGACACAAAATGTTGGAGAAGACGGGATCAGCATACGTATGATTTTCGAAATGTTGCAAGCTCAACAAGTAGCAATAGCCCAGTTGCAGAGCCAAACCCCAATTGTAAAGCCAAACCCCAGTTGCAGAGCCAAACCCAAGCACCAAGCAGGCTCGAATCCGGTCCGCCCCAAGAAGTTACCCACAAAACGGGGCCAGCTATAATGAGGTCGAATGAACAAGAATCGGAGACTAATCTCAAAATTATTAAGATGCTCGAGGAACTGACAAAACGAATAGAGTCAGGAGAAAGGAAAATTGAAGCAAACGACCAAAAGGTGGAAACTTATAACTCCAGGGTTTGATCAGATCCCGGGGGAACCACCGATACTAAAGGGCTTGGATTCCAAACAATTCGTGCAAAAACCTTCCCCCCCAAGCGCGGCTCCAAAACCGATCCCCAAGAAGTTTCGCATGCCCAAAATTCCTAAATACAATGGAACGACCGACCCCAACGATCACGTTACCTCTTACACATGTGCCATCAAAGAGAACGATCTAGAAGATGATGAGATCGAATCTGTATTATTAAAGAAGTTCTGGTGAAACCCTGTCAAAGGTAGCAATGATATGGTATCATAATTTACCGCCTAACTCTATCGATTCTTTTGTTATTCTTGTAGATTCCTTTGTGAAAGCACATGTCGGAGCCATAAAGGTCGAAACCAGAAAATCGAATCTTTTTAAGGTAAGCCAAAAAGATAACGAAATGCTAAGAGAGTTTGTATCTCGTTTCCAAATGGAACGAATGGATCTACCACCAATAATGGACGATTGGGCCGTTCAAGCTTTCACCAAAGGACTAAATGAACGAAGCTCGATGGCTTCACGATGGTTCAAGCATAATTTGATCGAGTACCCGACTGTTACTTGGGCCGATGTACACATTCGATATCAATCAAAGATTAGAGTCGAAGATGACCAGTTGGGTTCTGGGTCGGTTATTAAAAAGGATACCAACCGAGAACAAAGTTGAGCAAGGACCGATACTGGCCGTATAACGAAGATCGTAGGGGTAGCGAGCCGTGATGCAACCCCGTACGAGGCAAAAGGAAAAGTGATCAAGGCCAAGGGTCTTGAGGGCTGATGAACAAGAGTAGGTTCGACAGGCACATCGGACCTAAGGAAGAACCACGGTTATCAGAATATAACTTCAACATTGATGCATCCGCCATCGTATTGGCTATCGGACACATCAAAGATACTAAATGGCCTCGACCTCTGCAATTTGATCCAGCCCAGAGAAATCCCAATCAAATGTGTAAGTATCATGGCACTCATGGCCACAGAACGGAAGATTGTAGGCAGTTGAGAAAGAAGGTAGCCCGGTAATTCAATGAAGGGTACCTTCGAGAGTTCGTAAGTGACCGAGCCAAAAACCATTTCAAAAATAGAGGATTCAATAGACAAAACAAATAAGAAGAGCGACAACACATCATCCATATGATCATCGGAGGGATCGATGTCCCCCAGGGGCTGGTGCTTAAGCGTACTAAGATGTCGATCATTAGAGACAAGCGATCTCGAACTCAGGACTACATACCTAAAGGAATCCTATCCTTTAGTGACGAAGATGCAGAAGGAATTTTGCAACCTCATAACGATGCACTGGTAATATATGTACTTATGAATAAAACTCAAGTTAAGCATGTGTTAATTGATCCAGGTAGCTCGGCCAACATCATTCAATCGAGGGTCATAGAGGAACTCGGTCTATAGGACCAAGTCGTGCCCGCAACCTTGGCACTAAACGGATTCAATATGGCATGTGAAACTACTAAGGGCGAGATAATGTTGCCAGTTAATGTAGCCGGGACCATCTAAGAAACAAAGTTTCCCATGATTGAAGGCGACATGAGATATAATGCCCTTCTTGGGAGGCCAAGGACCCACAACATGAAATCAATACCCTCGACCCTGCAACAGGTTCTAAAATTCCCAACACCAGAAGGAATCAAAACGGTCTACGGGGAGGAACCGGCCGTAAAGGAAATGTTTGATGTCGATGAAGCAATTCTGATATCATCATTATGATCAACAGAGGGATCAGATTCAAAGGAGAAATAGGACACCAAATAGAAATCACAAGCGTCAGCTTTGACCCAACTAGAGAAGCAGGAGACTGATGAAGATGATGATTATCGGATCCCTCGATCCTTCTTCACCTTCAGACCTTCAAATTCTGCTTCTACCTCATCTTCCCACGACTGTTTACTTGTACTGGATGCTTGAATTACCTCTGTCCATAGCTTTTGAGCTTGTATTGTTGTAATTTCTTCAATCCCCTTCAGCTTCTATTTGGTGTGGTTTGACCCACTTCCTGCTAGGGATTCCTCTCCCACTGATTGTATAGTTGATTGAACCTCTTTTTGTCCTTCTCATTGTGATACTGCTCATGAGGATGATTCTAAAGCCATTTTTGCCTTCTGGGATGGGATATGAACTCTCTTTCCTCCCATGGATGGCGAACGTTAGTTAACATGCACCGAGAGAAAATGCATTTGTTGATCGAGAAGATTCAAGGTATTGATGCATGGACCCCGCATAACCTTGGAGTCTCCTTTCCTTGTCTTAAACTATTATTTTACATTTAGACAATATTGTACTATTGAGACATATTCTGTATTCGATTTTAGAGCTCATGACTCTGTATTACCTAGTTTTGGGAGTTTAGTATTATGTATCACTATATTAGTTGTTGGAACTTTATTCTGCTATTTATATTAATTCAGGCATATTATACTTCGTATTGTTGTTTTGAAATTCTTATTGTATGTTGGCTTACCTAGTCTTGGAGGTTAGGTGCCATCATGACCTTTGGTAGAATTTTGGCTCATGACAGTTGTATTGAAGAAATTGAACTACTTAAGATTTGAAATCTGAAGTCGCATTGAAAACATAGAACTACTTCAGATTATGGCGGGTAAATTTTATAATTTTTTGTACAATGTAGGTATAACTTCAATGTCTTCTTCAAAAGTGGGAATCTGTCCAAATGCCCCAATATTCTTTCAGAAATATAGTTCAACTAGGAACTTTTACAGCACACTCCCGATAGGCAAATTAGCAACCTTGTTTTGCTTGTAAATGATGAAATCAACACATGATGTTGTTTCTAAGAGCTTCATTCTATTGAGTTGGCCTGAGAACAGGTAGCAGATTGCTGAGACTAATTCAAAAAGGCCTTAGATATGAGCACTTCGACAACAAATGTTTTGATAACCCGAGTTTCTTAACAGACAAATGCAATGGAGTATTACATTTTGTTATGATCTACCAATGAGTCAAAATTAAAACCAAATTTCTTTTTCCCGAGTTTCTAGTGATATACATGTTTACCCGTAAAACGGTACAGTTGAATTTATACGTGGTTTATAGACAAGTAAATTAATTTGATCCTAAAATAATAGATGAACTAGACAAACATGTAAGACTTAGCCTTGAAATTGAAATGAAACAACAGATATCTTAATCCCGGGCGCAAAACTACCGGGGGCAATAAGAACAGTATAAATAAACAAGAAAGTAAAATGTTATTGAGCTTTTGATAGAATGTAGTGTATGCTTGTCAGAAAATTCATTTCTTTTACAATGATAATGCAGCTCACTATTTATAGTTGCACCTAGGGAACAAGGTTCTAGGATCAAGCCCATCTTTAATGACAAGTATGAGGGTCCTTGAGAAATGTGTAACGGCAGGCAGTGAATGTCATATTCTTTGTAAGCGGACGCGCACTTAATGTTGTAGAATATTCTTCATTAAATGTTACCGAGAGGCAGGCATTTGTCACACCTTTATGAGTATCATTCTCCCCGGTAACAGACATGGTCGTTGCCTCCGGATCCGGTTGCCTTCTGTTTTTGACTTAATGTGTCACTTTCTCATGCGATCATCTAATACATAACATATTTTACCCTATACAATACATACGAGAAAGAAATATTACATTGATATATTCGAAGCATCTGGTTGCCGAATTAGTTAAACACTATTAATGAAAATGGTAGTTGTTATTCTTAACAAAGCAAAGAACAAAGTGTTTCTTCGGGTGAGTAGTTGAGTATTATGGAAAGCACATAGAGTTAACTAGAAATATTAGAGGTGTTAACTAGAAATATTAGAGGTGTCAAATGGACAGATTGGGCTAATTTGAACGGGTCAAAATGTGTTGAGTTAATAAATAGGCGGGTAATATCATAATGGGCTGAGTTAATAAAAGTTACTTGGGCTGGGTCAAGATAGACTAAATTTTAGATCATAGCCCAACCCGTCCAACTCTTATCAAGCTTTAATTACTGTGTGTTATTTTCGTATGAATTGGTTAAGTATCAAATAAGATCTTTTTTTTTGTTATGATCATATATAACATATCAAACAAAAAAATTACTTTAAAGATATTTTAACAAAGTTACTCATGGATCAATTTGGTAAAAATAGCATGGGCTAGCCAGTTTTTGGATAGTTAATTGAAAAATAGTCACAGTTTGCAAAGTCATTAAAAATAGCCATTATTTTACTTCAACACGAAAAGTTCCAGTATAATATATTGGAGGTTGGAGCACATGTGTTTGAACTTCCAGCATATTATGCTGGAACTCCATCACACAGAAAGTTCAGCATAATATACTGGAGATTGGAGCACCTATGTATATGTGAACTTCCATCATATTATGTTAGAACTCCAGCACATTATGAAATTCCAGCATGTTATGCTGGAAGTCACATGTAAAAATTCGAACTCTAGCATATTATCCTGGAATATTTTCCGAATTTTGAGCAGTATTTTTATTTAGATTTATCTTTACATGAAAAGTGGCTAATTTTAATTACTTTTGATATTGTGGTTATTTTTCAATTATCGCTTATAAATATGGCTATTATTGAATTTCATCTATCAATTTGAGCTAAAAATCAGCCCAACTTTAAATGGGTTGAGATGAACTAGGTCTAGATACAACAAATGGATGGGTCAATGACCGGCCCAACCTTGGTCGCGTTACATGGGTTTGGGCTCAAATTGACACCCTAAGAAAAATGGGGGATTTGCATCTATACCCAGTTTTTGGGTCACATTTTAACTTGTACCCGCTTTGCAAAAATAATTACAAGCATACCCATTTTTCGGGTAACTTCAAACATACGGGCCTGAAGTAGCAAAAATTTATGTCTGAAGTTTGAACTTTAGAATGTTTTGCCTGAAGTATAACCTTATCAAAGCAAAACTTCAGATATTTTTGCCTGAAGTTTGGCTTGACTTGCAAAGGCAATCACGCAAACTTCAGTTCATAGTGCAATGGCAAACCTCAGTTCAATAAAACTACAGCATGTTTTGGCTGAAGTTTTTTGTTTTGTACTTGATGAACTTCAGCATTCTAGGAACTGAAGTTTTATTTTGTAATTGCTGAACTTCAGCATTCTAGTAGCTGAAGTTTTGTTTTGTAATTGCTGAACTTCAGCATTCTAGGAGCTGAAGTTTTGTTTTATAATTTCTGAACTTCAGTATTCTAGGAGCTGAAGTTTTATTTTGTATTTGCTGAACTTCAGCATTTTAGGAGTTGAAGTTTTTGTTTTATATTTGCTAAACTTTAGCAGTCTTAGAGTTGAAGTTGTGTTCTGCCTTTCTTTGAAGTTAGATGGCTTTAAAAATAACTTAAGTCAAATTGTGCTGAAGTTTTAACTGACTTTTTTGATAATGTTCTGAAGTTATTTTTCCTATCTTTTATTTTCAGTTCTGCAGCCTTTTTCTGTTGTTTTTCCTGCAGGTGATATCTTAAAGCAAGGGGTAACCTAATTCCAAGAGATCACGAGAGCAACTATTGTGTATAATAAATTTCACATGCATGTGTCATTCTTGTGGCAGGTAACTTGGATGAGAGGACATGTAGTAGTCAGTTGATGTTGTATGTTTAAGAAGGATGGATCAGGGAAAGACATAAATCACACCTACTTTAACTAGCTTGTGGAGTTTTAGTTACTCGTCCTTCAACATAGAATATGGTAGTTGATAAGATTTAATAAAAACTTTACAGATCCAATCAATAATACTTATACAAAGTCTCATGTGTTTGAGAGAGAAAAGAAGAAGAGGAAAAGAAGAGGAGAAAGAAAAGAGCGCATAGGTCAGGAGGAAGAAGAGGAGACGTCTGAAGTTGTCAAAATTAGGGTATAGATTAAAGAATTTTAAAAATATGGGTATAGGTTAAATGGGACGACCAAATAGGGCGCCCCGTCCAATTTTTACTAGAAAAATGGAGGAACATCAATTACATATATTTCCAACAACTTAAAGTGATTAACATCATAGGGCGGTAAAAGTTAACAAAAATTTATGGGGCGTAACATCCAATCAGTGGTTTTAGTGGCAATTTCCAGTGGATTAACGCGCATAACAGGATAACAAACCAATGGGTGAACCATTGCAGAGAAAGTCCAGCTCCTTGTTCCATATTATGTTTCTCGATACCTTTAATTTTCCAATCAAAAACATTGGAACAATACACTAAGTGTCCTAGGCAACACTGCTGCTGCAAGTCCAGCACCAGGACATCCTTTCCTTCCTCCACCAAATGGCACATAACAGAAGTTCTGCCCTTCAACTCACCGAGCTCGATCACGAGATTCTCCTCGGATTCATTGGGGTCCCTATTAATTGCATAAATGTTGAGCCCGAGTAACCATTGACCACACAATCTTCTCTACATTTTAGGAACACTAAGGGCAATGGGGGATGCACTATTGTCTCCGCGCTCTCATTGATATTAATTGATGTTCTTGTACTCATGCTCAGCCTGCAAATAAGATTATTTGTCATGGCCATAAGCTGAATCCCGACATCATAAGCCTCCCCTTATTCCCAACACTTAAAAAAAAAATCCAACACTTTCATCATCTCCTCCTTCCTACCTAACATCAGCAAATTTACTACTATGTTGAGTAGACAAAATTGATGCCATTGGTTTTAAACACTTCTTTTGCTATGGCACTATTTGACACAACATAGGAAGTCGATGCACCCGCACAAATCAACATGAATGGACCATAGCGCAGTGCTAATTTCTGATGCCAAAGAAGAAAAGCAAGATCTGAAATTGACCTTCTATGGGACTGCTAATGAGATGATTTACACTCTTAACTTACTGTATTTTAATTTATAGACACAAGGCCAAAATAATTTTGTTTTAACAGTTTTTAAAATTTGTATCATTTTAGTTTGCCATCTAACGTGGTTCTTGGTCATCAAATAGGATGAGAGGAATAAATCACAAAGAAGCCACAAGAAACGATAGATTCCTTCAATGAAATTTGATTACCCAGTACTATTTTTCTTCTGATGTTAGCTCCTTCTTGACATTTCGGATACTAGAACCCCTTTCCTTCTCGTTAGTAAAAATGGTATTACATCTAAAATCTATGACGACAAAGGTGGTATTTACATTTATCAGAATTCATCTTTATATATTCAACCAATTAATATCTTATTCACTGTGAGTAGGAAAGGTAGAAAGTGGAACACAGTTAGTGCAGATTCCATTGAGGAAGCAGACGCAATGACATGGAAATTTAATTATTTAATGGAGAGATTCTATATTAATTTCTTTGACAAACAGCATCTTTTCCTGTCCTCTATTGTTATTGAAAAAAATATATACAGCCACCACCCAAAGAATAAATGATAGAAAATCAGCTCCTGTGCGTTATAGCTTGTATGGGGAAGGGGGGTATAGAAAGGGTGGTACATCAGAAAGAAATACAGCCACTTATCATAAAAGGTAAAAATTGTCAACTATGGAACATATGTCAGGCACTTTGTACATGTTCAAACACCTAAAAACCATCAAAGAATGGTAGAGATAAAACTTCCAAAACTTCAGCAAGATGTGAAGCACTATTATTCTTGACATGGATAATATTCTAACTGTAGTGTACTATAAGATTGGAAAGATATCAAAGTGTGTCCTTAATTCAACTGAGAGCTTGATCATCAGAAGATGATCAACTACACCACACTGCTCAGCTGCTCTCTTCTCCTTTCCTCCAAATTTAATAACCCTTTGTGCCTCAACCTTGATTGAGCTGCGGATATCAATTGGCGAATCAGCGCATGGACATTAAAGTCCTAACTCTTTTTTCCCTCTCTTGTTTCTTAGCAGTGGGAGTCCTCTTCAACTTATGCAGTTCTTCCATCACTGCTTTCTCAACTTTGTCAATTGAGTTTAGCAGCTTTCTCTGTGGTGTGAGGCAATCCAAGTCTCCAGAGTCGTTCTGATGGGTGATATCGAGCAATATCTTTGGCACTTTACCTACAGATTTGGGATAAAGCCTGCTTCTAATTGTAGGATGTGGAGTCATAAATGAATTATCGTGCTCAAGTTGAGCACCTGATGTAGATTCAGAAGGATCAAGAACAGTCTGGTTCTGTGGTATTGGACTCTCAAGTTGTTGGCCTTCGCTCTCTCCAAAGCGAGCTCTTCTTCTTTCAATAGCCTATATAGAGAATCTTATAACAATCAGATACATCAAGTTTACAAGAGACCAGTTTGCTCAAAACATATTTCATACATACTATTGGGCAATGTGACAACCAGTTTGCTCGAGTTGAGCACCTAGTAACTGCAGTAAAATTTAACGCTCAACTGGCATTTTAGTATCAAGGCATGCAAATAACTTCACTGGACTCTTTGTATTTGTCTTCTCATTGCAAAGACATTATATGAAAACTTGAAAGTTGAAAGAATTAGGCAACTACCAACATTCGTCAGTACTTTATTGTTAAGATGTATTCCTGACTAGTTGGAGCAACAAACCATAAACTGAACTGTAACAAGAACATGAGCGCTATTAAGAAGGAATATCCAGAAAATCCAATCAAATTGGGAAAAAGAAATACTATTAAAACAGGATTTATGACCTTGAGTTATCTAGTCTAGATAAAAGTACCACTTCCACTTGTTAATTACAAACTCATTATTATGACAAATTGATAAGTACCATTGCGACCAATGTATTGCCAAAGCTCAATCATAGAGCAAAACAATGAACCAAATGTTAAATTCACAAGTCTCAGTTTACTTCCAAATAGGCCAATAAATTACTTATTCATCAACTGTTTACCCTAGACGAAATTTAAGAATCGACTGGCATTCCAGCATTAAGCCACAAGGCATATAGATTTAACTGGACTCTTTATATTTGTCTTCTCATTTCAAAATCACTATAGGAAAGTTGAAATCAGTAGGCAGCTACCAACATTGGTTGGTACTTGTCTAGTTAAGATGTATTGCTGACAAGTTGAACAACAATCCGTAACTGAGCTGTAACAAGAACATAAGTTCTATTAATCAAGAGGGCAGATCCAGAAACTCCAGTTCAAATTGGGAATACAAATTAAAGACAAAAATTATGACCATAAGTTATCTACCCTGAAGTACAATTTCTACTTGTTAGTTACAAGCACATTATCATGATATGTTTCATCACACTGATCCCTTCTAAACATTTTCGCATACAAATTGAAAGTTGCAGTTATGACCATAAAATGCAAAGAAAGGAACTATAAAATGTTAAATTCACAAGTCTCAATTTAAAATCGAATATGCCATAATATTACTATTTGTACAACCTTTTACCCCTAGAAACATTTACACTAAAATACCAATCACAATTTACTTCCAAACACAAATGTTAAAAGATTTCACAACGAATAAAGAACTAAAAGGCAACAATGTAACATTCTTGGATACAAATTGAAAGTCGCATTAGTGACCAATGAGCCAAAAAAGCTAAATCATAAAGCAATAAATGAAAACTTTAAATTCAGAAGCCTCAATTTACTCTCGGACACAAATGTAACAAGATTTCACAAAAAATGAAGTACTAAAAGGCAATGTTATAAGCATATCATCTAGCCAATTATCATACAACACATTGAGCAAAATGTACAAGCAATAAATCATGAACTTGTATTCAACAAACTTTGAGAAGTGAAGAGAAGGCATTACCCTCACAATGGAAGTGATATCGCGAAGAGGAGTTCTTGGATACCAAGAAGGAAGCACAATATGCTGTCCTCCTCGCCCTCGTCCCCGGCCTGACGGCGAAATGTTCTCTCGACCAATCACCCTAGCCGGCGTTCTATGTGAGTTCCGTCTTGGCGTCCCAAAATTAACTCTTCTACCAATACCACCCCTACCACCACCACCCAAACCCACCCTCGCCGCTGCAGTCCCTGGCCGAAAAATTGCTCTAGTAGCCGACGCATCCTCTTGTTCATCCTGAAAAATCACAATGCCGCCTCCTTCATTCCTTACAGTTGTCCTCCGTCGACGACTATAGATGTCCATTAGATCCTCCGTCCTTGATATTCTATCTCTTGCCTCCGTCATTTTTACAAAAACTGCACACAAAACCCAAGAAAATGTTAACCATTTAGTTGAAACAAACAGAAAAAAAGTTATTGTTAGATCGAAAAGTAAAATCGAAATGTGCCGGAAATGGGGGTTTTCCGGCTACCTGCCATTTTTACCGGCTGGAGGATTACCTTTAAAATCTTATGGGTTTATTGATGGATTCTTGGAAATGGGGAGTGGGGTGGGGTTTAGGTTTGGAAATTGTGAAGAAAGAGAGCTTAGAGAGAGAGGCGTCTAGGCAAATTTTCAAAATGGAGTTTGGGCGGTACTTTATACAGAAAAGTTAAAATGAAATTTTCAGAACTGAATTGTTTTTCAAAACTGCGGAAATTAGGGAAAATAATTAATGGCGGACACGTAACAGCTTAATCAGATTTCAAATTTCGAATTTTTAGTTCGTTAGCTATTTTAACCGTCGGTGAAAAGACAAAAGAAGTTGTTTTAACCGTCAAATGGCCTAGTCAAATGGGCTTCCGTTTTCGACTGGTTTGGTCAATCTTAGTTGGATCTGCACATGGTGTTTATTGACCTAGGGAAAGCGTATGACAAGGTTTTTAGAGAAATTTTCTGAAGAGGCCTAGAGGCAAAAGGTGTGTCGGTTCCGTACATTATGGCGATTAAGGATATGTATGATGGGGCTAAGACTCGGGTTAGGACAGTAGAAGGCGACTCTGAGCATTTTCCGGTTGTAATGGGGTTACACCAAGGTTCTGCGCTCAGTCCGTTCTTATTCGCCCTGGTGATGGACGCGTTAACACACCATATTCAAGGGGATGTGCCATGGTGCATGCTATTCGCCGATGACATAGTTCTGATTGATGAGTCGCGAGCTGGTGTTAACGAGAGGCTGGAGGTTTGGAGACAGGCTCTTGAGTCTAAGGGTTTCAAGCTGAGCAGGACGAAGACAGAATACCTGGAGTGTAAGTTCAGCGCTGAGCCAGGGGAAGTGGGCATGGATGTAAGGCTTGATTTGTAGGTCATCCCGAGTAGAGGCAGCTTCAAGTACCTTGGTTCGGTTATCCAGGGGGAGGGGAGATCGACGAGGATGTCACACACCGTATTGGGGTAGGATGGATGAAGTGGAGGTTAGCATCTAGAGTCCTGTGTGACAAGAGAGTGCCACCGATACTCAAAGGTAAGTTTTATAAAGCGGTGGTTAGACCGGTCATGATATATGGGGCTGAGTGTTGGCCTGTTAAGAACTCACATATCCAGAAGATGAAAGTAGCAGAAATGAGGGTGTTGCGGTGGATGTGCGGGCACACTAGGATAGATAAGATTAGGAATGATGATATTCGGGAGAAGGTGCATGTGGCTCCCATTGATGACAAGATACGGGAAGCGAGGCTTAGATGGTTCGGACATGTTCAGAGGAGAAGCCTAGATGCTCCGATACGGAGGTGTGAGCAGCTGGTTGTGGAGGGCACGATAAGAGGTAGAGGGCGGCCTAAAAAGTATTGGGGAGAGGTGATCAGGCAGGATATGGCGAGACTTCAGATTTCCGAGGACATGACACTAGATAGGAAGATGTGGAAGTCGAGTATTAGGGTTGTAGGTTAGGAGGTAGTTGAGTCGTACCTTACTTCGTACCATTGTGGGACTAGCCATGTAGGGGTTTTGTCTAAGATAGTTAGTGGCAATGTTGTGGCTTACTATTTCGCTTTTTAGTGCATGTCCTATTTACTAGCTATCGCTTTTTCTTTACATCTTTCTTCTAGATTTCATGGTGTTCCTATTGTTCTTATGATTGTTGTGGTGATACTAATATTTACTAATATTGTCTCCATTTGCTTTGCATTCTTCTTCTGGATTTCATGGTGTTTCTATTTATCCTATGATTGTTATTGTGATACTAATATTGTCTCTTTTTTGTCCTTTTGTCTTTTTTTTTTTTGAGCCGAGGGTCTTTCGAAAACAGCCTCTCTACTCCTTCGGGGTAGGGGTAAGGCCTGCGTACACACTATCCTCCCCAGACCCCATTAGTGGGATTTTACTGGATTGTTGTTGTTGTTGTTGGTCCATCTTAGTTGGTAAGTGATTTCCACGAAAAATTCAAAAATAGTTAGATTTACGATTGGTAATTGAAATATAGCCACAGTTTCAAAAGTAATCAAAATTTAACCACTTTTCATGTAAAGATAAATCTGAACAAAAACACTGTTCAAAATCTAGAAAATATTCCAGCATAATATACTGGAGTTCCAGTATAATATACTGATCCAGCATAATATGTTCGAAGTTCATACACAGGTGCTCCAATTTTCAATATATTATACTGGAACCTTCCGCGTGTTAGAGTTCCAGTATAATATGCTGGAAGTTCATACACAACTGCACCAATCTCCAGTATATTATGTTGGACCGGTCCGTATTGCAGCAAAATAATGGCTATTTTTCAATGACTTTGCAAACGCTGGCTATTTTTCAATTACCAATACGAAAACTGGTTAGCCCGTGCTATTTTTGCGTGATTTCCTTGTTCTTGTTAATTTTCTCCTGCTCTCTAGTTCATCAACCTAAGGAGGATCATTTGATACGCGGACTAAATTATCATGTGATTATAATCCCTAGATTAATTTATCCCACCTAGGATGAGGGATAAAATAATACCAAATTTGATGGGATAATGTGGAATAAGATAGAATATCCAGTATTAAGTCTGGGACTAAGTTTATACCACATTTGGTTGATGGTATAATTTTATCCCGGAATAAATTTATACCATCAACCACACATGAAATAAATTTAGTACCATACTTTATCTCATTTTATCCCACCTTATCTAGCGTACCAAGAGTTAATTACTCTAAACACGCACCTAGTAAGAGAATTTTTTTTATTTCAAATCAATCAGTATTAAGCTGGTCACCCCAACTTATGATTCTACAACTTTTAATTTTATATTTTTTATAAATAATTTTAAGAATATTTCAATCATTCTAATATAAAATGTGCTTATCATCATATTTTTACCAAAAACACTAACTACTTATTATCACCTTATTATCACCTTCACCATTTCTATCCAAATAGGTCTATAAAATATTACACATATTAGAGCTATAGAGGACGGATCAATACTGAAGCTGACTAGGAGTTTTTAAATATTAGTTGCACTTTCATTCAATGTTTTCAAATTACAGGTTTGTGGGAAAGTTAGTTATTTAGCTTTGATAATTTCAGCATTTCAATTCGATTGTCTAGGGATTTAATTAGGAGAATGTAATATGATAATCATACTTTTGATGCTAATACATATCTCAGCTTCTCCCTTGAATTCCTCTCTCGTCTCTCCTAAATTTCTTCATCTCTTCTTCTTCTTTTCTGCAATTACTGTTATATTCCTATTGTCTAGAACCTTTTTTTACCAATTGATATTAGAGTCATGTTACAACAGGTCCAAAAAAAGATGTTGATGCTCAATCGAGCAATCTAATTACAGATTTATAGGAGCAATATGAAGATTTGGCAGTTCAACAATTGGATTTGCAAGCTATCGAGGAGCAGAAAAAACAAGAATTGTGTGAGGATATAGACGAACGCATGGTGAGCTTCTCCACCTGTAACGATCCGACCGGTCGTTTTGCTTTCTAGAACCACGTTCCCCTAAATAAGACTCCCTGTATGTACTTTTACTATTTTAGAACTTGCGAGGATGGTTAGTTAGGATTTGGAAGGGTTCGGGTTGAAATCACAACACTTGGTTCCTTAAGGCTGGCTAAAAAGGCTAAGTTTATCTTCGGTCAACGTTTTGAGTAAACCACCTCGGAATCGAGATTTGACGGTTCCAATAGGTTCGTATGATAATTTCAAATTTGGGCGTATATTCGGATCGGGTTTTGGATGACCTGGGAGCATTTCGGCGCCTAATAGTGAAAGTTGGTTCTTTGAAGGTTTTGAAGTTCTTTAAATTTGGTTTGGAATAGGGTTTGGTGTTATCGAGGTTCAAATGGGATTCTGAGAAAGGGAATAGTTCCGTTTGGTGATTTAAGACTTGCACGCAAAAATTGGTGTCATTCCGAGTAGTTTAAGTACGCTTCGGCGCGTTGGGAGTAAATTGAAGAACTTGAAGTTCATATTTTGATTCGATTTGGTTTTGGAGTGTGATTCTTGATTTTTTTTTGTTATTTTACGCATTTCGAGAGCTCGAGCAAGTCGTATTATGTTTATAGACTTGTTGGTATGTTTGGACGGGGCCTCGGGGACCCCAGATGCCATTCGAACGATGCGCGGATTGAGTCAAGACTCAACAGGGGGCTGCTGGTGCACTAGTTCTGGTGTGCCCACTCCTACGAGCTTTTGGCCGCAGGTGCGAGGGTTGCACCGCAGAAGCGGTTCTGGAGCGTTTGTCCATGGACCGCAGATGCAGATTTTCGTGCGCACCCGCGAACGCGCATGTGCAATAAGGAAGGGCGCAGAAGCAAACCAAACCGCAGAAGCGGGATCCCATCCGCAGAAGCGGCCCTCGCTGGGAGGACCATGCACTGTAGGTGCGGTACCACAAATACGGCCAAGGCACCGCATATGCGATAATCGTTGGAGAAAGACCCCAATTTAATGCGGGACTTAGACACTTTTGGCTCATTTATTTCATTGTTTGGGAGATTCTTGGAGCTCTTAGAGAGGGGATTTTACCTAGCACTTTGAGGTAAGTAATTTCCACACAATGTGAGTTAAATACATAGTTCATGGGTAGATTATAACATATAAATTAGTGAAAATCATGGGTTTAGGTGAAAACCTAGGTTTTTGATAAAAATGAGATTTAACCACGAAATTTGTTATGGAATTTAATAACAAACACATATTTGAGTTCATGAGGTTATGGATAACAACTTTCTTCGAAAATTTCCGGAACCCGGATACGTGGGCCCGGGGGTAAATTTTAGGAATCCTACATTTGGTGTTGAGTAATCACTTTAATAGTTAGAACATGAACTTTTGAACATGCACTAATCATTTTATATGATATTTGATTAGTTTCGAATCGTTTGGCACCGAATTGAGGGTTTGAGCACAATTTTGGACCGGAAAGTAGGCATTGAGACGAGGTAAGTCTCTTCTCTAACTTTGTAAGAGGGAATTAATCTCATAGGTGAATTGATTAATATGTGCTCCTATTTTTTAGGATTAGGTACGCACGAGGTGACGAGAGTCCGTACGTAGTTACTGATTTTGCCATTGTCTGGGTAATCTAGGACTCATACCATGCAATACTTACGATTTTTGCACCCTACTTGTTAACTTAATTACTTAAATCATGTTGAAACTTTATAGGGGAATGGTAGGGGGCTAAACTTCACTTACTTAAATTCTTGAACGGGCCACTCGACTATTATTGAGGATTGGTATTTTTTTAAATAATTGTCTATTAATAAATATTGAATTGATTGTTATAAAGTATTTTATCTTTCGTGGAGCGGGTCGAACGCCTTGGTAGCAGATAGATGCATATGTGGTTCGTGCCATTCGACCCTCGACAGTGCACAGTTTAAATATTTTTATGTTGGATCGGGACATACGACCTCGGCATAAATTGCGTATGATAAATCTTTGGAATCAATTATAATTGATATTGTTTTGTTGACTGAAAATATAAATTGTTAAATAATGAAAATTGAACTTGGGACATACTATTAGCGAAGGGATTGTTTACTATTCCTATTATTGAGTTTTATATATATATATATATATATATATATATATATATATATATATATATATATGTAATCCATGCTTAGTTATAATTTTGGCATTTTATTGTTAGCCCACAGTAAGTGTCAAAATCGACCCCTCGTCACTACTTTTTCGAGGTTAGACTGGATACTTACTAGGTACATGTTGTTTATCTACTCAAGCTACACTTCTGCACTTAATGTGGAGGACCTGAGGCATGTGCATATGGATAACAGTCAGGCACGCACACTTGATCGCTTCTACGAGACTACACAGTGAGCTGCCTTCCGAGCCGTTCCGCAGCAGCCGAAGTCTTTTCTCTTGCGTGTATTTTCTGTCTTCCTCTTTTCAGACAGTAGCGTAGAACTCTTTTGTATATTCTACTAGTTGTTCGTATACTTGTGAAACTGGGTCTTGGTGGTTTAAGCTGGTAGACACATGATGATTTTTGTGTTATCTTATTTATCTCACTACTTTGAAAAATCTTGATATCTCATTTTTATTAAATGATTGCTTCTTAGTTATGCACAAAACTAAAAGTCAACTATTTCAAATCTTTAAAAGAAAGGATTACAAAGTTAATTCATTATCGACTTGCCTAGCGATAACGTTGGGTACCATCACGACTCACAGGAAAAATTAGGTCGTGATACCACCCGTTTAGTTCACTCCAGCTCTCATACGATGGAATGTATCTACATTCGGAGCCGAAGGACAATGCTTTACCTTCCTCCACCAGCAGAGATATTGGTGTCACAATCAGGTCAGGAATCTTAGGTCCTACTCCCTATAATAACCATGGTCATAATTTGGTATTTTGTCGTCTAATGGAGAGAACTTAAAAACTTGGTTATATAAAATTTGGGCAAAATACATAAGTTATCCTTGAAATATGGATTACAAACTTTTCAAAATATATTTAAATCACCACTTTTTGCAAAGATGGCATGGCAGAAGTGAGGGCGTAAAACCTCTAAATTTTTGTCCAAATCCTTAATTAAGTGCCAAGTGTCTTAATTTTTTACAACATGGCACTAGTGGTTCCCACGGTTCTAACTTTTGTCCCTCATTTCTCCAAATTCCTCCTCCTCCAAAATGCCAGATCTGTCATCCCCCACAGGTAATCCTTCCGACGGCTACAGTCTATATGCTTAAGTTCACTCACCGATTTGCTTAGCTGATCTACGCTATCATTTGTCTCCTCCACACAGTCCTTGGTAGCTGTGTATTCTCTGGGCTTCAATCCCTTGAATTTCAAAAGCTTGCTGATGAAATCCTTTGTGGGTTGGGTTTTTATTAGCTGTTCTTGGCTATCTTTTATGGTCTATGCATAACCGGAATGGAAAGCGACGCACACATCGGGATAAATAGTGGGTTTGCAAGAGCTCTTGATGAAACTGGCGGCAGCTGCGGCGGTGTCCGCCGCGCCGGAGATGTAAAAGAAATAAAAAATTTGTTGCTGCCTTTTTCGAAAGATTTATTTGTTACAATAAAACATATTAAAGCTGGTCATAAAAAAACAGTTAATTTGGGCTTTTAATATTTGATTTGAATCGGAAAGTGTGGTTTGAATTTTGTGGTGATCGGCGGGAGGGGATAATATGCCGAGGAGAGAAAGAGATGATAGGGAAAAGATGGTTAAGGGGTATATTTATAAATTTAGAGCAAATTTCATTTGTGGTCGGTGGAAACTATTATCGTGTGCTAGTCATGAATTGATCCATATAATTTATAACTCCAAATAAATTATAATGGCTAGCCTAAATTTGCTCAAATATGGTAAATTTTATTGCCATCGAGCCGTTCCAATTATCCACTAATGATATGCAAAATTAAATTTTTTATTGTCAAAAATACCGCTTATGGTATTTAATCTTTGAAAACAATAAATTTTTATGTAATTTTAAATACCTAACTTTTTCTGACTATCAAAAAATATGTAAATTATTTTTAATTTTGTTGTTGTTGGCACTTAATTGGCTAAATGAAAGTAGTCGGTCATCTTCAAAGTAATATATCCTTATTGTTATGGTTTTCGTTTCATGTGTTTATTTATTTATTTAATACACAATAATATGTTCTTCACTCTTTAAATTAAATACCCCTTTACGTACAAAGAACGTAAATGTACATTCAAATAAATACTATATAATAGATATAATTTGTCAATAACTATCATCATTATAATTTTTAACACATTATTAAATTCTAGAAAATCTTTCATATATACATTTTACTATGTCACTACGTAGTAAAATGCACGATACACTTTATATATACAAATTTTATACATTGTAGAACAGTCTATACACTTTGGATACACAAAAGTGCCTGGGATACATTAATGATATATTATGGATACATTGCAAGATGCACGATACACTCTATATACAAATTTTATGCAATGTATATACTAAATAGACTGTCACTATACAAAAAATATATGTACTAAAATAGACTGTCACTATACAAAAATATACTAAATAGACTGCCATTATACAATTTATATACACTAGACTGTCATTATACAAAATATATACAAAATAGATTGTCACTATACAAAATAGACTGTCACTATACAAAAAATATACAAAATAGACTGTCACTATACAAAAAATATACAAAATAGATATTTCGGGCTATTAGATGTAATATGTTTGGGCTGAAGGTCCATTTCGTGTCAGTAGAAAAAATATGGGCTATTAAAATTTTGAGGGGCTATAGAGGGTAGTTTAATGTCTTAATAAAATAATGACACGTGCTATAAATTTATTGGTGCGTGGCATTACGTATGTTTAAAAAAATTAGTCAAGAAAAGAGTGGTGTGTCTTAGCTACACTTTGGAAAGGTTGAGTGTGTAAATTATTTTCGTGGTCAAAAAGTGTATAACGAGAATTTGGTCCATAGTTTAGGAGGTAACTTATGTATTTTGCCTATAATATTGAACAATAATTTTCTGTTAATGAAACTCCTGTGAATCAGAGAGTGAGCCTTATTGCTATAGATTCAGATGATGAAGCTTTGGCTGGATACCAGTCGTATATGAAATGTAAGGATACAATTGCTTTACCCAGTTGGGAGGAGTATATAGCACTAATTGAGACCTTTGGTGAGGAAATCTCTTGAGTTAAAACAACTAAGACAAACTGATTTTGTGAGGGGATTCCAATTTGCCTCTACTAGATTGTTGTCTCAATGTAACCTTAAGTCAGGCTATTCCATGTGTTTTGGGAGGATTGAAGAAGGGATTGGTGAATCCGGTGAAGATGCATGAGCTTCAAACCTTGTCCAAAAACTTCTAAGTTGGCAAGATTAGCAGAGGCTACATTAGCTGCTAATGCTAGGGCCTAGAGGTTTATATACCTATAACTACTCATTCTCTTACTTCTCGGAACTCCTCGTATGAGTTACTACTACTTAGATCTACTCATCATACTGGCCCTCCTAGACGTAAATTGGCATTGCCTGCTTCCAATACCATTGTTGTTCCTAGGACCAAAAGGGTCATTTCCCCTACTAAAATGCAAGCCAAAAGGACAAAGGGATTATACTATTTTTGTGATAAAAAATATACTCATGGTCGTAAGTGTACTCTTCCTAAGCAAATGTTTGTCATGGACGTGGAGTTTCCTGAAGAGGGAGGTATAGAGAAAGGTGATTTCTAAGCCTGAAAGTGATTTTCCTATAGAAGAGTGGGCTGCTACTGAGGGTCATACTCCTTGATTTTACTGTGTGCTCTCACTAGCTTAGAAGGTGCTCATACTATTTATGTTAATGAGTACAGTAATAACAGATCAATGCAAATTCTCCTTGATGGTAAAAGTACTCACAACTTTATTGATGAAAAGTTTGCTATGAGGCTGGGGTGTAAGGTGTGTCCTACCAAGGTTGGTTATGCAAGTCTATGAAACAATACCATGGAGGCAACTTCTAAAGTGCTCAGGGATTTTGAATGGATACTGCAAGGTACTACCTTCGCATCAGACGTGATTGTGTTTCCTATATTATTGGGAGATTTATGGATAAAGACATTGGGTGGTATGAATATGGACTATTTTGAATTTACTATTGGTTTTAATTACCTGGGAAAGCACCATCTTTTTAAAGGGGTATTTATGGAATATAAATTGTCGGACCAAAGGTCATGAATTAATTGGATCGTGAGAAAAAGTTCTTAAAGAATATTTTATTTATTTGATAATTCTCTTCTACTTAGAAAGCACCATATATTAAAACATGTATTTGAGGAATGCAAATTGCCTTTATCAAAGGCCATGAATAAATTGAAGGAAGGGGAAGCCCAGTTCTTCATAGTTGGTTGGTGCTAATTTTGTGTTAAAGGTTGATAGTCAATTAAAAAAACTTCATATGTCGAAGAAGGTATGTGTTCCGACTTCCATCGATAAACTCTGTGTATACTATCAATAGCTCTTTTTTGAACCTAATATTTTACCTCCACAAAAAGGGGCCATTTGTTCATAGAATACCCTTGCAAGCAAGATCCAAACATGTGAATATTAGGCCCTACAGGTACTTTTCCATGAAAAAGATATTATGTAGAAACTAGTTAAGGAGATGTTATGTCAAGGAGTAATATAGTACAACACTCATTTTTCTTCTCATGTGGTACTTGTGGGAATAATGATGATTTTAGAGAGAGTTTTTTTTCTTGGTAACTAAACAATTTTATTTACCAAGTAATATTTACATATTTGATCCTCTTTATAGCTTGATCTGGACAATAGTCCCGGATTCAGCTATCCTTTCCTTTTTTGCTACTCCTACCTATCATAACTACCTTTTTACATATCTATATGAACAGTAGGGTAGTAGTTTAACTCTAGTAGCCTTCCCTTCAATCGTTGCTTCAAGTTCCCTTGACAATGTATTTCCTGCGTTAATAGTCGAGTGATTGGTGCAACATTCCTCTGTGTTGCTTGAAAGATGCGTGTATTCCTCTCTTGCCAAATATGGTATATGCTGCCAGCTAGTGTCATCCTTTAAATTTCAGCTTTGGAGCTTCTTTCTTTACATTGTCGTTCAACCCATTCCACTTCATGATCCCAAGCCATCACCTGCTTATGAATCCTCTGCCAGTCCAGCATTGCTGTCCATACTTGTGTTGATAATGAACATTTAAAGAATAAGTGATCGATAATTTCTTCTTCTGTGTGACATAGTGAGCAGGTTGTATCTTCCAAGTAGCCCCATCTTCTCAATCTGTCTCTTGTTAGAAGTCTTCTATGTGCATCCATGAATATGATGAATATCTACTTAGGTAACCCAGCATTGTTGCATATCATACTTCTCCATGGTACCTTACTAAACTCTCCTCTAAGTTTCAAATATATGGCCTTGATTGGGAATTTTTTGCATTCTCAATAACTCTTCTTCTGAGTAGCCAGCTTCCTCAAAGTATTTCTTTGCTTTTAGTATCATCTGAATCACCCACAATGTTTGGCTCAGCTCCCCGCATTGAATTGTACTTTTTATAGTATACATGGACCAATTGAACCCATATTTTGTCTTTCTTTTTGCATAGGTTCCATAGAAGCTTGCAGATAGCTGTTTTATTCCATACGCCTATATCTAATAGGTTTAACCCACCTGCTGCTCTTGGCCAACACAATATGTCGCAGGCCAGTAGTGCTTTCTTGGTGACCTCCATACCTCCTATCCATAGAAACCTTCTACACATGCTTTCAATTAATTGAATCATTTTCTTGGGCAATAGAAATATCTGAGACCAAAACACTTGTATGGAGAACAACATACTCTTAATAAGCTGGATTCTTCCTGCATAGGAAAGAAACCTAGTGGTCCAGGATTGTATTCTCCCTAGCATTTTCTCAATAAGGGGTTGACATTGCACCAGTGATAGTCTTTTAGTACTCAAAGGCACCCCCAGGTACCTCACTGGTAGAGTCCCTTTAGAGAAATCTAGCATTTACAGTATTTCCTATTGTATTTCATCCCTGACTCCTCCAAAAAAGATAGAGCTTTTTTCAGCATTGGCAGCTAATCTAGAAGCTTGTGAGAACCCTTGGAAATATTGATATAATAGTTGCACAGATATAGTATCACCTCTACAGAACAACAATAAATCATCAGCAAAACTGAGTTGTACTATGTTCAGCTTAGCAAACTTAGGGTGATAGTTAAAATTTGGATTCCTCTTTAGTGTCTTCAACAGTCTGGTTAAGTATTCCATGGCCAATACAAATAGGTAAGGAGACAAATGATCACCCCGTCTCAGTCCCTTTTTAGTAGAAAATGGGGTTGAATGTTGTCCATTGATGATGATGAAATAAGATATACTTCTCACACATCTCATAATCTATTGAACAAATTTTTCTGGTACTTGCAGACTCTTTAGGACTTGTTTTATATAATCCCATTCAATAGAGTCGTAGGCCTTCTTCATATCAACTTTCAACATGCATCTTGGAGATAATACTTTCCTACCATATCCTTTAACAAGTTCATGACTCAGAATTATGTTGTCATTTATCAATCTGCCAGGCACAAATACAGACTGATTTCTAGCTACTATATCATCCATTATGCCCTGCAGTCTGTTTGTTATCACCTTCGAGATGATTTTGTATAGGAAAGATCAACACGATATTGGCCTGAACTCAGTAATTCTGGATGGATTTGTTACCTTAAGCACCAGGGTAACTATTGTGCAATTGATAGGCTGATACATGTTATTACTTGAGAAGAATTCCATCACTGCATCTGTTATCTTGCTCCCAACCATAGGCCATTCCTTTTTGAAAAATAGTACATTGAATCCATCACAACCAGATGCTTTGCTATCACTAATACCAAGCAGATCCTGGTATATTTCTTCTTTAGACACTTCTGTCACCAGCTATAGTTATTGTTGCGTATTTACCAATGGTCCATCCCTCATAACTACTGGATTAATAACAGGCAAACTTTCAGCTGCTGATCCCAATAGTTGCTTATGGAAACCAAGCACTTCTCTCCAATCTCTTGTTTTGTCTGCGCCACTTCTCCGTTGCTCCTTATTAAGCTCTTGATCTTGTTCTAAGAATATCTACTTTTCATACTTACAAAGAAATAAGTTGTGTTAGCATCTCCTAACTTCAACCATTGTACTCTAGACTTTTATTTCATGATACTTTCTTCCACCCCCAACCATTTCTCCAATTGCACCTTTATGTCCTTTTCTGCTATAACTATATTCTCATATTGTCCAGGGTCCCTTATTTGTTCCTTTAATTCATACAGTTGCTTCCTATATTGTTTAATCTTTTCTCTTACTGCAATATACTTTGTATTATTAAGCTTTTTCATAGCTTGCTTCACTTTTTTCAGTCTCTTCCACACATCTTTCATAGTACTTTCTTCATTACTCCCTTGCCATGCTACACTAACTATAGATAGAAAGTCTTTGTGTTCTACTAGATGGTTTAGAAACTTGAAAGGTTTGGGGACTTTATCTTCATTATCTTCAAATGTAATACTAAGAGGAGAGCGATCAGAACATCCTGGATCCATTACTCATACTTCCAGGAATGGCATTTGCAACATCCACTCAACATTCACCAAAGCTCTATCTATTTTGTTGTATATGTGTCCATTTATCCAGGTGAAATTCCTTCCACTGGTTCTCATTTCTACCAAAGCAGTATAATCAATGAAATTATTGAAATCTCTAATCTCCAGCTCTTGCACAGGGTTCCCAATTGGCCTATCCTCCCCTGACCTGATAGCATTGTAGTCTCCTATAATTAGCCATGGGCCCTGTTGCATAGTATTCATACCAGCTAAGTCTCTCCATAAGCATCTCATATCTTCCAGTGTATGCAGGCCATAGACTGCAGTAAAAGTGAATCTCATATTCATACTTTTGATGTGAACTGCAGTATGAATGAATTGAGAAGACTTTCCCAATTCCAAGCATTTTATTTCATTAGTATCCCATAGTAACCAAATCCTTCCTTTACTACTATGTTCATAGTTGGACAACCAATCCCACCCTGGAGTGATTTTCCTTATTATTTGTATAGCATTCCGCTCCTTTATTTTGTGTTCAAGTAATGCTATCATATTTATTTTATTGCTCCTTATAAACCTCTTAACCTCTTTCTGTCTAGGGATCTTATTCAATCCCCTAATATTCTATGTAACAAGCTTTATACAGGAATAAATAGGGATTGTGGATACCCTTCCTCTCATTTTGACTACTCTGTCTACTTGTACCCTCACCCATTTGCCTTGGAAATGTTAGTTTCAATCCAGATTCTTCTAATATGTTGAACCCATTGATCATGCTGACTGCATCATCTCCTGGTTTCTCCTTGTTCCGAGCTACTGATTTTCCTGTGGCTTTTTTCCAAGTATGCTCCTCCTCCCCTCTAGCTAGCCTTGTAGGTGAGCTAACAAGTTTGCTATTTGTATCACCAGCAACTATTGCTACCTCACTACTATTATTAGGTACTGCATGTGTCTTCTCCATCTTATCACTTAGAATAGCTTTGGGCTGCTACTCTTGTTTATGTGCTAGTTGCTCTCATTTGTTGAAATTGTGTCCAACTTGCATACAGGTATGACAAAACTCAGGGATCCAGTCATAAGCTACTTCTTGCATGAATTCTCTCCTATTAGGAAGCTACTTCATCTCTATCATCTATAGAGTTAAATCTTACCACAAAATACCCATCATTATGGAAGTATACTTTTGGCTTTGTTGCAAAATTCCATGCTGAAGCTGTCGCGCCCCCTTTTCTCGCGAAAAGCGGGCCTCGACGTGTGACAACTCTTTTAAAAGGGGTATTAAAAGAGGAGAGTCGCCACCTAATGATTTTTTAGGTGCTAGGGCACCTATTTACAAATAACTCTGTTTTGACCAGTCAGGGCTCAAGTTACCTCAGAGAGAAGGTGTTAGGCACTCTTCGAGGTCCACAACTGTGGATCCCGGCCGAACTTAAATTATATGGATTAGTCTATGTGATCAAGTAAACAAAGAGAGTACAAAATCTAAGAATCTTATTACAAAGAGATTTTGAATAGGGAGGTGCAGCTATTTTTGCATTTTTAATAAAAAAGAAAGAAATAAGGGGGGGGGGGGGGTCCTAAGTTTTTTATCCTAAAGGATCACCCCGTGCAACATAAATAATATTTCGTAACTCCCTTGAGATAGGGTGTTACTCATATTATCCAGCGGGCACAGACTATCATCTCCTGCTACACGATTACTATGTTAAAGTTGTTTACTTAAAAGAGCTCTAATTCAATTCTAAATCTTACCCTGCGTGTGCATTACCCGTCCCATACCTATGGTCCAGGAGGCTTTGGACTTCTATTTGGATAGTTCTAGACCTTATCTAGGTTGCTCAGAAATGCAAAAGCTAGGCGACAATCAAAACATCCAAAGACTTCATATAGATGAAATTAAAGGCTCACATTGACTCCACACTTAAGCAGCAAGTGCACACAAACACATATATCAATTAGGAATTGGCAGAGTCCAGAATCTTAAACCTATGGACATGCTTTCTAGGCGATCAAAGTATGCAGGTAAATTTCAGATGCAGGATATTGCTTATAGGCAGAATGATGCATGATTATGAGCTAATTATTAATAGTTTCAAGTTACCAATCCCATATGTGATGCCTAGGTGATCTACGCAATTAGGTATAACAGAATATGCCAGTAAGAGTCCCAGAATTATCCAAATATTTTAACAGTGACGCTCAGAAACAGTATTTGAGTAGTCTAATGTTAGCCAATTAACAAGCAATTATTTTTCTATAGGCAGGATCTCTAACAGTTGATGATTAGAACTCGCTTTATTTATACTTAGTCCTATAAACAAAATTTTTAGTGATCAATGCATATAATAGCGAATGAAGTGATCAAATCCTATAGGCATGATTTTTAGTGAATAACCGAAGTGAATTGAAAGAAAGTTCGTTTCCATTTGTTCCTATAGGCAGGTTTCTAATGCATTTGAAAGTAGTCATGCAAAGTGCTCACTTCCTATAGACATGCTGTCTATAAACACGTAGCAGTAGACATAGCATCTGAACTCATGATTAATGGTAAACAAGTAGTGTGTGTGTGCTTCTCCTAATGTCATGATTTCTACAGTGCTCAAGTAATCTAACAAAACATATAGCAAGCACATTGTCAAGTCCTATAGGCATGTTATCCACCTATTATGCATGTAGATATCAAATTCTACCCATTTTCCCTTTTTTACTAATACCCCAATTGTTTATACAAAAAGTTATTACAGGCCCAATAATGAGTAAAAATATAAATATTACATAATAGTGAGAATAGGCCTACAACAGGCCTAAATAAAAATACCCAGCATTGTCTGGGCCTTCAATAACTTTTACACAGCATACTCAGGCCTTCAACAAAGAGTCACATTCAATACACGAGTCAGGGATCCGTAGAGGAGTACAAAACCAATTTACTCAACCATGGCACTAAGTGCTGCACCATTTAACTCAGCCAATTCAAGTACACTACACATAACAGGGGAGGTAGAGTGAATAGGAATATTTTGAGATTGAAGGAGTGACTAAGGACCAAGCCCCAGTGTGTCTGAGTTCATAAGGGTCTCAATTGGACCCCAAGCAGTGCTCACACTAGGGAGGCCAACAATAGAACCTAGGTAGCCTTGGCTTTCAGCCGGCTAAGAATGAAGAGGTCAGATTAGCATAAGTTGCAAGTAAGGAGAGTGTACAGAAGTTAGGGGTAGATATAGCCAAGTTGAGCATACAGAATAGCCAGTCAAGAAGGTCCTAGGACTTGGTCAGGAGAGCTTCAACATTTAGCAAAATAACACATAACAAACACATATTGAGAGGAGTTAGAGGAGGAACAAGTTTGCCAGGTTTGACAGAAGTTAACATTAACAGGATGAGACCTAAGAAGTCCAATTTATGCTAAGTACATCTTAGTATCATAAGACAAACATGTTAACTCTCATTAGGAGACAAGACTACATTGAAACATGATAGGAACACACATTATGACAGGCCAAGTAATTACTAAAGGAACAGGGGATTAAAACACACTGGGTGGCATATTAGCAGGGAAGCAAGATCACAGTTGAGGGAAAAGGTCTTATAACATTAAACACATTATGTATGCAAGATAAGCATCACAGAGATTCAGAACAGAGTAAGAGCAAGTTCATACCAAATAACACATGTAGGGATTCTGGGATTGACACAATAGACTAATTAACTAATGAAGATCTATGTTATGCCATAAAATAAAATGGTTCAAACAGGGCAGGAAAAACAAGTTGAGGTAACTGTTAAGATCTCAGTCAATCACTACTGGGGTATGGGATCATGCTGAGTGATACAATAGCAGGGGAACATGTCCTAATTAACACAGGAAGTTCTAACACAAGTGTGAGGCATTCATTATAGCGATTAAGGGCAAAGCAAATAAGCACATTTTTGGGATCATTCAGGTACCAATACACTAGCTAAACGAACTTAAGAGGTCAGATTATCCAAGTTAGACAGGCAATCTCAGAACTAGCAACATTAGGAGGAAGTTAAACATATTAAGCCATGAATTTCAGAGGTGAGAACACATGTATATCAAATACACATAGGGATGAAATTGCAAAAGTCAAGTGGCTTACCAGTTAAATGGATAACAATAAAGAACGAAAGATCCACAAGAACCCAGAAACCTCAATGCGTCAAAGCTAACAAGAGCTTCGAAAGAACCCAGACAATGCTCGCACCAAGAAAGTTCAAACAATAGATTCTCAGTGGCCTTGGCTTTCAGCCGGCTAACACAAACACATAACAAGATAATGAAGGAATTAACAGAGCAAAGCTTCAAATTTTAGTGAGATTGTATCGATTTCATCCATCCTCAAAAGGGAAAATGAGGGAGTTTATATAGTAGTCAAGAATCGAGCAAACATATAAGGAAACAGAATAAATTAAGCACCAAACAAGGAAAAGAAACATGCAAATCAATTTGAAATCAATTTAAGAGAGAAAATCTGGTAAACCTTAGTTTTTTTTAGGAAAAGTGCAAATCAGCAAAGTACAAACAAAATCGGACTCACACAATGTAGAATCAGACGTGTGTAGATGAAATACGGTCCAGATTCAAGAAATAGGACTCATTCGGACAGAATTGGAGAGGTAGTACTTGCCATGTTTAGGCAAGTACTAGGTGATACCATAGAGAATCAACCAGTAGCGGAAACACACAAATATGGTAAGTAAGTAAGAGAAAAATTCCATTGTAGTCGGGATTAGGAGAAAATTTGGAGAAGGCGACGATTAGGGTTTTTTGGGGCGGCTAGACAGAGACAATGGTCTCTAGGGTTTAGGGATTGGGTTATAAGAGAAGAGGGGTTGAGGGTTGTGAGCCGTTGATCATTTTTGATCAAAGGTTGTGGTTTAAGGGGGTCTGGGTCGGTTTTGGACTGGGCAGGGTTGCCTGGGATTGGGCTTGAGGTTTTGGGCCAGGTTTTTGGGTTTGTCTGGTCCGAAAATAACTCAAAATTGGGCCAGCTCTTTTAAATAGAAATTAAAAGGGAAATAATTAAATAAAATAGTTAAAAAAATACTACTTATGCAAATTAATACTTTACACAATGATAGAATGTAAAATATTATTTTGACCCTAACTGAAATATCAATTGCAATAAGAATGCAAAATATAGGCTAGTATTGCAAATTTAAATAAATAGCTTAAAATGTAAACATAATTATATGAATTGAGATGAAAAATATTATGAAATATGTATTAGGATGCAAAAATAGTAATTTGGGTGATTAAGTCATCATAAAATAATTTAAAGGGATAATTACTGAATATTTATATAATTTAAATGCAAGAAAATTAATTTAAGAGCTCTAAAAATATGGAAAATTATAGGAAATGCTTGTATAGATTTGTAAACTAAATAATGATGCATAAAATGCTATTTTGAAGGCATATATATATTTTTTAAAAATTTGAGGGCAAAATTAGGTATCAACAGCTGCCCTTCTTTACCCGGAAATGATGAAAGAGTTGTCGGGTAAAACAAATAATGACCAATTTTGGCCGAATTGAGTGAGGGAAGATGTGATTTGGGAAAAAATTAGGCCGAACCCTGGTTCCTGAGTTGCCTACATATCCCTGGTGTTACGGGAATCAGGCCGTGTGTAGTTCTGGATCCAACGGTGATGAAACCGATGGAGTTGTTATAGGAATGGTTTTTTGTTTTAGAAAAGGTTCTTTTGGGTGGGATAGTATCGGATGAATTTATATGAAGTCATGAATATGAATTTGAGACGTTATGGATGTATCACAGAGCAAATATCTGAATGGTCATAGATTAAAAGGCAGGTAATTGATGGTGATTGGTTACACTTGAAATAATTGCAGGATGAGAACATTGAACGGAAACCAGAGCGAAGATTGCTCCCGTTAGGAGAACGTTTACCTCCTGGATTACCTGCAAAACTTAAAATACGGTGCATGCGAATATATATACGGATTATTGCGAAAGTTTAAACGTGATGCAAGTTTCTTTCGGACCATGAAGGTTGTCTTTGGATGGTAAAGATGATATCCTTAGATCATGACGTCCTGGGCCATGAAGCGTGTGATAAGGGATTCGCAAGCCATGAAATGATGTCCTCGGGCCATGAGGATGGTGCCTCTGGACTATGACGCCTTTGAATAATGATGTGCACTTTTGAGAGATCCTCAGGCCATGAAATGGTGTCTCCCGGCTATGAGGATGATGCATTCAGACTATGATGCCTTTGGACAAACTGGCAATGTTTCAGCCCATGAAATGTAAAGATATGATGCTTGGTCATATGCGAAATAAGACAAGACAAGGCTTAGTCTTGTGTAAGATGAGGGCAGTGCTTATCCCTAGGTGAGTAGAGGATAGTGCAAGGTCCTAGATAGCGTAATGGAGATAGTATTTGATCTTATGCGAGGAAAAGGCAGTGCTTAGCCTTATGCAATTAGGGACGCAATGTTTAGTCTCGATGCGAAGAAAGGTAGTGCTTAGCCTTATGCAATTAGGGAGGCAATGTTTAGCCTCATGCAATTAGGGAGCTAATGTTTAGCCTCATGCAAAGAGGAGACAATGCTTAGTCTCATGCATGGAAAGGCAGTGCTTAGCCTTATGCGATTAGGGAGGCAATGCTTAGCCTCATGCAAAGAGGAGACAATGCTTAGTCTCATGCATGGAAAGACAATGCTTAGCCTTATGCGATTAGGGAGGCAATGCTTAGCCTCATGCAAAGAGGAGACAATGCTTAGTCTCATGCAGGGAAAGGCAATTCTTAGCCTTATGCAATTAGGGAGGCAATGCTTAGCCTCATACATAGAGGAGACAATGCTTAGTCTCATGCAGGGAAAGGCAATGCTTAACCTTATACAATTAGGGAGGCAATGCTTAGCCTCATGCAAAGAGGAGACAATGCTTAGTCTCATGCAGGAAAAGGCAGTGCTTAGCCTTATGCAAATAGGGAGGTAATGCTTAGCCTCATGCAAAGAGAAGACAATGCTTAGTCTCATGCAGGGAAAAGCTGTGCTTAGCTTTATGTAATTAGGGAGGCAATGCTTAGCCTCATGCAAAGAGGAGACAATGCTTAGTCTCATGCAGGGAAAGACAATGCTTAGCCTTATGCAATTAGGGAGGCAATGCTTAGCCTCATGCAAAGAGGAGACAATGCTTAGTCTCATGCAGGGAAAGGCAGTGATTAGCCTTATGCAATTAGGGTGGCAATGCTTAGCCTCATGCAAAGAGGATACAATGCTTAGTCTCATGCAGGGAAAGGCAGTACTTAGCCTCAATTAGGGAGGCAATGCTTAGCCTCATGCAAAGAGGAGACAATGCTTAGTCTCATGCAGGGAAAAGGCAATGCTTAGCCTTATGCAAGAAAATGATGAGTGACAGTGAGAAAGTAAAGTATTTCTTAGCTAGAAGTGTTTGCGTTTGGTAACTTGTCGTCATGAAGGTAGTGATTTGATGTATATGCGGGTATTGTTATCTTATCGTGCCTGCATCCAAAGAAAAATCGTGAGTTTTGTGGGGGAAGGTTGGTTTGCGCTTTTGTATTTTGTTTTGCCTTTGCTCCTGTCTTGGGGTCCTGTTTGAGTTACCCTGGGTAGTATCTGGCTGTCATAGAAATAAAGTTTTTGAAAAATATGCATGCATTTGATAAATATAGCTATTTGAAATGTAGTAGTATGTGATTTCAAATATTTCAGATGAACCGGTGACTGTGACATATTTTAGAAACATTGTGACCTCCTTGCTTCAAAATTTTGAGGGCCCAGTTTAAATGCAATACTTTGGCTGTTCCGTGTATGATGATGTCGGCTGAACTTGCTTTAGAATTTTGAGGGTCCTCTTTAAAATTCTGTCCCAGTTTTCTAATCATGGCAAAATGAAGATTTTTATTAAGATGTGACCAAACCCACAAGGCTGCCTACGTATCTCCTCTTAAATGGGAATCAGGTCAAGCGTAGTTCAGTTACATCAGATGAAGAAGCATAAACAGTCTAAACATAGTATCTCTTGACTGCGTCTGAGTTGATAGGTTTTGGCCAAATTTCTCTGTCCATTTCTGCAAGTATAAGTGCCCCTCCTGTTAGGACTCGATGAACCATGTAGGGCCCTTGCCAATTGGGTGAAAATTTTCCTTTGGCTTCATCTTGATGCGAAAAGATCCGCTTTAGCACCAACTGCCCCGGTGTGAATTGTCTATGGCTGACCCTTTTGTTGAAAGCTCTGGCCATCCTGTTTTGGTAGAGTTGACCGTGACATAATGCATTCATTCTTTTTCCATCAATGAGGGCCAGTTGCTCATATCGGCTCTGTATCCATTATGCGTCGCTGAGCTCGGCTTCTTGTATGATTCTCAGAGAAGGGATTTCTATTTCGGCAGGGATAACCACTTCAGTACCGTAAACCAACAAATAAGGAGTTGCCCCAGTTGATGTGCGAACCGTGGTACGATATCCAAGCAAAGCAAACGGTAGCTTCTCGTGCCATTGTTTGTGATTATCTACCATCTTCCTTAATATCTTCTTGATGTTCTTGTTGGCGGCTTCTACAGCTTCATTCATTTATGGCATGCATGCTGTGGAATTCTTATGCTTGATCTTGAAGGTTTCACACATGGATCTCATCAAATCACTGTTAAGGTTGGCGGCGTTGTAGGTGATGATTGATTCCGGCACCCCGAACCGACAGATAATACGATCCCTAATAAAATCTGTGACGACCCTCTTAGTTACAGCCTTGTAAGACGCGACTTCAACCCATTTTGTGAAATAGTCTATGGCCACTAGAATGAACCTGTGCCCATTTGAAGCGGCGGGTTCGATTGAACCGATGACATCCATCCCCCAAGCGGAGAAAGGCCAAGGTGCACTTGTTGTATTGAGTTCATTGGGTGGCACTCGTATCATATCAGCATGTACTTGGCATTGATGACACTTTTGGACATACCTGATATAGTCTATTTCTATAGTCATCCAAAAATATTATGTTCTTAATATCTTCTTGGCTAAGACAAAGCCATTCATGTGCGGTCCGCAAATTCCGGCATGTATCTCTTCGAGCAATTTGGATGCTTCCTTGGCGTCGACACATCGTAATAATCCCAAATCTGGAGTCCTTCTGTATAGAATTCCTCCACTTTGGAAGAAGAGATTGGATAACCTTGGGAGTGTGCGTTTCTGAGTATGATTTGCGTGCTCTGGGTACTCTCCTTTTGCCAAATATTCTTTGATGTCATTGAACCATGGATTTCCATCCATTTCCTCTTTAACATGAGCACAATAAGCTGGCTGATTATGAATCCCTACTGGGATATGATCGATAAATTCTTGTCTGGGTGTTGTATCATGGAAGATAGAGTGGCCAATGCATCTGCGAACTCATTCTGGATTCTCGGAACATGTTTGAACTCTATTTTTGTGAATCTCTTCATCAACTCTTGTACATAGTACAAATATGGTAATATCTTGGTATTTTTGTATCCCATTCTCCTAGAATCGGATGTACCAAAAGGTCTGAATCTCCAATTACTAGCAATTCCTGAACGTTCATATTGATGGCTAACCTAAGTCCTAAGATGCAGGCCTCGTATTCTGCCATATTGTTGGTACATGAAAACCTGAGTTTTGCAGATACCAGATAGTGTTGACCCATTTCTGACACTAGAACTGCTCCAATACCCACTCCTTTGAAATTCGTGGCCCCGTCGAAGAACATTCTCCAACCATCATAGGCTTCGGTGATATCTTCTCCTACGAATGATACCTCTTCATCGGGAAAATACATTTTCAGTGGTTCGTACTCTCCGTCTATGGGATTTTCTGCTAGATGATTTGCCAATGCTTGCCCTTTGACCGCCTTCTGAGTTACATAGATGATGTCGAACTCACTCAGTAGTATCTGCCATTTTGCTAACTTTCCCGTAGGCATGGGTTTCTAGAAGATGTATTTTAGCGAATCCATCCTTGATATGAGATATGTGGTGTAGGCACAAAGGTAGTGCTCAGCTTTTACGCTATCCATGTCAAAGCGCAACACGTGCGCTCCAGCAAAGAGTACCGTGCTTTGTAGGGTGTGAACTTCTTACTCAGATAGTATATGGCCTGCTCCTTTCTTCCCGTCTCATCGTGTTGTCCCAAGACACAGCCGAAAGTCCCATCTAGTACATATAAATAGAGTAGAAAATGCCTCCCAAGTTCCGATGGGACCAGAACAGGTGGTTTGGATAAATATTCCTTGATCTTGTCAAAAGATTTCTGGCACTCTTTAGTCCAACTTGTTGCAACGTCTTTCTTCAACAACAAAAAAAAGTCGGTTCACAGATCACAGTTGATTGTGCTATGAAATGGCTAATATAATTGAGACGCCCTAAGAAACTCATCACATCTTTCTTGTTATTTGGAGGTGGAAAGTCCTGGATAGCCTTGACCTTTGATGGGTCTAGCTCAATTCCTCGGCGGCTGACGATGAATCCTAGCAATTTTCCAAGAGGGACTCCGAAGGCGCACTTTGCGAGGTTCAGTTTCAGGTTGTACCTTCAAAGTCGATCAAAAAATTTCCTCAAATCCACTATGTGATCTGTACCCTTTTTAGATTTGATGATGACGTCGTCCACGTACACCTCTAGATCCTTGCGTATCATGTCGTGGAAGATGGTTGTCATGGCCCTCATATAAGTGGCTCCAGCATTTTTTAGGCCAAACAACATCATTTTGTAACAATATACTCCCTATGGTGTAATAAAGGCTATCTTTTCGGCATCCTCTTCATCCATCCAGATCTGATGATAGCCCGTGAAGCAATTCACAAAGGATTGTAGTTCATGCTTAGCACATTTGTCAATCAATATGTGTATATTAGGCAAAGGGAAATCATCTTTGGGACTTGCTCTATTTAAATCCAGATAGTCGACACACACTCTGACCTTCCCATCTTTCTTTGGAACCGTCACAATGTTAACCAACCAGGTCAGATATTCAACCACTCTGAGAACCTTGGCTTTGATTTGCTTGGTGACTTCCTATTTTATTTTCAAACTCATATCTGGCTTGAACTTTCTGAGCTTTTGTTTCACTGGTGTACACATGGGATTGGTGGGTAACTTGTGAGCCACTATGGATGTGCTCAGACCAGTCATATCATCGTAAGACCATGCAAAAATGTCTTCATACTCCTTTAGGAACTGGATGTACTCTTCCTTCTCTGACGGTGATAGGTGAATGCTTACACGCATTTCCTTGACTGTTTCAGAGTCTCCCAAATTAACTGTTTCGGTCTCATCCAAATTGGACTTAGGCTTGTTTTCAAAATTTTCCACTTCTCTGACAATTTTCTCAGGTATTACATCCTCTTCCAGATCCTCTGAATCACTATCCTTATGTTGCGTTATCTCATTACATGTCACAGTCGCAGGTTCATCGGGATAGGTAATAATAATGTTATAGAGTAAAACATGTAAAGAATAATAATAAATACTAAAAATAACAATGCATTAGATAAATCTTGAAAACGTCAAACAAGTACGGCTCGATGACTCGAGCAATTATTTGAAAACAAAATATGCTTAAAACAAAATACTGAAAATGTCTTAGATGCTCATATAATTGTTTTAAAAAATAAACGATGCTAATTGCCAGGCTACCCAGGAACTCGACGGGCCATTGATGGTGCAGCATTCCAGTTCTTGAGAACAACTCCCTTCTCCACGGTCTGAATAATAAGGCCTTCCTCCCCCTCCTCCTCAACTATCGCACTGCAATCCATGTCTTCATCATCCAGAAACAAATTCCTTATGCTAGCTAAAACTTCATCTTCTTCGGACCCCCACATCATGTCAGCTTGATGAAATGATTGGTGGAAATGTGGTACTGGTTGTTCTAGAGGGTAATAAGGACCACACATGGTGGCGACCAATTCTGACACTCTTGCCAGGTGTATTCATACCCGAGCCCAAAAGTTGTGCCATGATGCTTTAGTTGTACCGGTTTGGTGATCCCCTGAAGATTCTTGCCGGGTTCATACCCTGTCCATGACAGTATGCTTTCTATCTTGCTGCTCCACCATTTGTCTTTCTCAATTGCGTTGACGCGCTCAACGCGATGGTATGTTTCTCCACCCAACTTTCTTCTATTCTCGACGACTGAAACAGTCTGATTGGTATAAATGGGATTACTTCCATCTCCATAGATGATCACCTCCTAATGGTTCCACTCAAACTTCACGGCCTGATGTAGAGTAGAAGCTACGACCCCAACAACATGTATCCAAGGTCATCCCAACAATAGGTTGTAGGTAGCAGATATGTCCAACACTTGAAACTCAACATCAAAACCAGGTTGGGTCCATCTGTAAGCTGAGGTTGGTCTCCCCAATTGTGGCCCTTTGAAACCCATCAAATGCTTTCACATTCATACTTCCTGCTCGTATCTCGTACATGACTTTACCCAATCTCTTCAGAGTAGTTAGTGGACATATGTTGAGACTCGAACCCCCATCTATCATGACTCTGCAATGAATTTGTCCTCAAACTGCACTATGATATGCAGTGCCCTGTTGTGACTTAGTCCTTTTGGTGGCAGCTTGTCTTCATGAAAAGTGATCTTATGGCTCTCCAACACTTTCCCTACCATGTTGGCCATTTCTCCACTGGTGATGCTATTGGGTACATAGGATTCATTCAACACCTTCATCAGGGCATTCCTATATGCCTCGGAGTTTTGCAGCAGTGATAAAATGGATATTTGAGCAGGGATTTTGTTCATATGATCAACCACAAAATATTCTCTTTCTTGCACCTTTCTGCAAAGGTCATCCGGGCCAGTCCCAATGACATGCGGTTTAGATGCAGCTTCTTTGCTCGTTCCTCCCAAATGCTCGGGTGTATAGACCCTACCGGTTCTGGTCATACCTTGCGCTGTACCTATTTCTTCTATTTTGCTTTTCCTTTCCTTCTCGCTTTCGCCACATAATCCCATGGTATAACATTAGACTTGTAAGACGGCGTAGGTGCTACTATCACGGTGAAGGGTGTTGTTACTTCAACCTCAAACGAAGTTGGTGCAGCTACCTCAACTTAAATTGGTGCCTGAGTTTGTACCACAATAGGTGTGAGAATGACTGGAGATGTTTTAGGATTATCCCCTTCTCGAATGAGTCCAATTGACCCTTCCGAGTCCTATTCTTCATCGGTCTCTATCACGTTTACTCCTTCACCCCTGTGATCCGGGAAAGGATTGTTATGGACATTGGGTGCAGCCTCCTTTGCCTGTATGACTTTGGTGTCAATTAATGTCTGAATCTTATCCTTCAAAGTACGACACTCATCAATAGTATGACCCTTCATGCCTGAGTGATAGGCACATGTCTTATTTGAGTTAATCCACTGGGAGGAGTTTTCCACATCAACAATGGGAATGGGAGTGACATAACTGACAGCCTTTAGCCTCTCATATAGTTGGTCCATGGGTTCAACAATTGGAGTGTATTGTCTGGGCGGTTTGCGGTCAAAATTTGGTCTTGGTTTTTGGTAATTTTGGCGGGCTGGTGGTGAGTGGTAGTATGCTGGTTGGGTGTTATAAGTGTGGTAGGTGGCAGCAGGTTGTTGGTATCTGGGAGGTGAAGGCTGATATGTGGGTGGAGGTGTTAGGTATGTGAGAGGAGACATTGGACCTTGGGCTACCATTATTGCACCCACTTCTTTCTTCTTGGAGATACCTCCTGACTGTAAAGCTTTATTTGTGGCTTGGAGTGCTTCAAAGTTTGTCACCATTCCGCTTTTGATCCCTTCTTCTATTCTTTCTCCTAACTTGATGATGCCAGAAAATTTATGGTTTTCAATAACCATCAACCTTTCATAGTATTATGGGTCTTAAGCTCTGACGAAGAACTTATTCATCTGTTCTTCTTCAAGTGCCGGCCTTACTTTTGCGGCTTCAGACCTCCACCGAGTAGCATACTCGTGGAAGGTTTTCGTTGGCTTCTTCTTGAGATTTTGAATGTAGAAAACGTCGAGTAGCATACTCGTGGAAGGTTTTCATTGGCTTCTTCTTGAGATTTTGAATGTAGAAAACGTCTGGTGCGTTTTCTGTGTTGAACTTAAATCGATCCATGAAATCTGACGCCATGCTCACCCAATTAACCCACTTCTTTGGGTTCTGACTGATGTACCAAGACAATGCATCTCCGCTGAGGCTCCTCATGAATAGCTTCATACAGATTCATTCATCCTTGCCAACCCCTACAAGTTTGTCACAATACGTTCTCAAATGCACCTTCGGATCACTAATTCTGTCGAACATTATGAACTTAGGAGGTTTGTAACCCTCTGGCAGTTCTACATCTGGCTGAATACACAAATTCTCATAATTCAAACTCTCAATGCCTTTTCCACCCTCGACACTTTGAACTCTACCAGTAAGTTTCTTGAGTTCTTCCGCCATATTCTTGATGAGCAGGTCTTTCTCGACAGATTCAAGTATATATAGGGTCTGTTGTGGGGTATGGGGTAAAGTTCTCACATATATGGGATTGCTTTAATAGACTCCGGGAATATGGGCATAATGGTGGTCGTTGGTTGAGTTTTGGGGATCAGGGGTAGGTTGTGGTGCGTTCTGAGGAGTGTGATAAGTGGTGGTTTGTGGATATTGAGTCGGATGGTGATGATGTTGTGGAGGGGTAGGTACTGGTGGAGGGTTGTGGTTCTGAGGAGGTGTGGCATATTCATGTGGTGCGGGAAGATTTGGTGGTGGGTTTTGTGTGTTTTGGGGAGGTACCGGGTTTTGGGCGTTTGTATTTTGTTGGTTGATATCGGGGACGTTTAGGGTGAGGGAAAGGTTTGCCAAGTTCTGGACCTGCTCAAGCTCCCCTTGTAGCTCCAATATTTTATGTTCCAGATGTAGGACCAAATCATTCTGTGCTGGCATACTCCGGCCGTCCGAAGTTTCAACGTTCTCTGCATTGTCCTTTCTGATACCGCTTAAATCGTCCATTTTTGCTTTTCCTCTATTCTTGCCTTTAGGATCACTTGGTGGAGGAGGAGGTGGAGGACCTCTGGATCTAGTATGATATGCGGATGATGCTAGTATGTACGAACTAACCTTGAGGAATGGGAATAATCAAAAGAAAGAAAAACAAAAGGTAACCAAGTTAGTAAGGAATATTAAAAGAGTGTTTGCGATATTAAAACATGTTTTCACAAAGTCAGGCAATAATTCGCGTCCTAATTTGGGGACCTCATTGTGCCCGAGGTAGGCCTAAGCGACACATAGACTTGAAGAAAATTGATGCCAATAATTGCTTCATTTCATTAATGCGAAAATGAGTCAAATTCTTACTACAACGACAATAATAAGAAAGTTACTAATGGCATTTGCCTTATTACATTCGAAATCTAAAACTAAGCTAAAAAGCAGTAAAGAACATCATTTCCTAATCTACTTGGTCCCAGAAGGACCTTCCCCGTGCTTGGCTTTCTTGACTCCATCAATCAGATTCCCATGTCGCGCATATCCAACAACAGGTAAGCCTTTGCTAGATGCCCCCTTCACTGCCATCCGTTTTCTGACAATCTGAAATCCTCTTTCTCATCTTTCCCTCAAGCTCCATCAACCCTTGCTCCAAACATTCTAATCGTTCTGTTGATTTAGTGGCGGTTTCCCTCCATTTGTTGATTGCTTCCATATCCACTTTGTGTTGTTCCAAATGCCTAGCTTCAAACTCGAAAACCCTCTTGCGTAGCATCCTATACTTGACTTGTGCTTCAGCAGCGTCATCTATAACCCTATTTTCAGATTAATTCCTGGCTTGACATCTCCCGCTATATCATCTACCAACCATGATGGGTAGAAGTACACATGGCCGGCATGATACCTGTCTGGCTTGATGGTATCTTTCTCCACAATGACCTTTTGATTCCACATATATTGTGCCTCGAACTTGAACGGAATGATGTTCCCTTTAAAATCTGCTTTGTATTGTACTATGTTGGAAACTCGAGGTATAACCTGTTTTCTTCCCGCTTGCCTCATACCCTTATAGGAGCATAAGGATAGATCCCTCTTAACCTGATCAGCACTAGATGAGCAGTCTCTCTTGATCTGATGATGAACTCACTGCTAGAGAACCATTCAAATATCCAATGAACCTTTTCGTCAGTCAGATTACTGAAGAAGCGCACCCATATCACAACACTTCCAGGTTGCGCAAACCTATCTGGGATAAATGTCATTCTCTTTGGATGATGGTAAGCTATGTAGTCATTCAATGGTCATCGCAGAAGCTCTACTCATCATTTTTCTTGAAACCCAGCATTTTCAGAAAACCGCGAGGGGTGCGATTCTCTGGCACTAATAACCCTGGACTATCCCATGGTAGCTTAGCGAAACCTTCTATTTCCTCTAAGAGGGGAGTCATTTCTATGTTACCGAAGCGGAAAATATCTCTTCTCTCATCCCAAAAGATAATGGCAGCCTCAATCAATGCCCTATTTGGCCGAATGTCCAATAAGGAAGGTAAATTACTAAGGACCCTTTTCACATGATTCTTGTCACTAGGTGAGAGGTTCTTCCACCAATTAAGCAGTAAAGGTGGGATGTTTTGAACCATGCCGAACCTGGGGACTTCGTACTTCATTTTCTGCAAACAAATAGAGTTAGCCCTTTCCCCCTCCGGATCTGACTATTTACACATTAATGATCAACATATTGGCCTATTTTCTCCAAGTAATGCACATAACGTGACAGTGTCCATTTGGATTGTGGAAATCCCGTCGGACTTTGGACAAGGCTTATCTTAGCGGGCTATCATGTTAGCAACGTTCTAACCCATACTAGGTTTAACATGATATATGTACATTCAATGTTGGAGTGAGGCTTCTAGAATGGCCTAGACTGGTACTCCCAAGTGGATAACTTGAAAGGGAAAGGAACGAGACCGTCGACTGCACCGCTAATCGACTAGTCTACCGCAAATAAGCCTTTTCGATTTAAAAGGGTAATTTTGGAAGAGTGCGGACACTCATCAAGCGCCACTATGTTGATAATTGGTGCGAGTGGAGTATGACGTGGAGCATGCTTTATGCAGAGATAATAACACATTGCCAAGTATTTGCATGATAAATATGTAAAAAGCGGTAAATACAATATTAAGGTAAAACATGAAAAACATAAAAGAAAGACAAAGGAAAAAGTTAGTCCGTGGAATATATACGAGAATGTAATAAAGCAAACAAGGGAGTAGGGACGGGAAAGACATGATGTAGCAATCTTTAAACAAATGAAGAGCAGTTTAGAGCAAATAAAGGTGAATAGGAAAGGGATATACATGTTATAAGCAATTTAAGCGAAGGAAGGTGGAGAAGGGAAGGGGCGTGCATATTACAACGAATTTAAACAAATAAAAAGAAAATGGGAGAGGGATGTGCGAATCTTATTACAAAGAGATTTTGAATATGGAGGTGCAACTATTTTTGCATTTTTAATAGAAAAGAAAGAAAAAGGGGGGGGGGGGGGTCCTAAGTTTTTTAGACTAAAGGATCACTCCGTGCAACATAAATAATATTTCGTAACTCCTTTGAGATAGAGTGTTACTCATATTATCCAACGGGAACATACTATCATCTCCTGCTACTCGATTACTATGTTAAAGTTATTTACTTAAAAGCGCTCTAATTCAATTCTAAATCGTACCCTGCGCGTGCAATACCCGTCCCATACCTATGGTCCAGGAGGCTTTGGACCTCTATTTGGATAGTTCTAGACCTTATCTAGGTTGCTCAGAAATGCAAAAGCTAGGCGACAATCAAAACATCCAAAGACTTTATATAGATACAATTAAAGGCTCACATTGACCTCCACACTTAAGCAGCAAGTGCATGCAAACACATATATAAATTAGGAATTGGCAGAGTCCAGAATCTTAAACCTATGGACATGCTTTCTAGGCGATCAAAGTATGCAGGTAAATTTCAGATGCAGGATATTGCTTATAGGCAGAATGATGTAGGATTATGAGCTAATTATTAACAGTTTCAAGTTACCAATCCCATATGTGATGCCTAGGTGATCTACGCAATTAGGTATAAAACAGAATATGCCAGGAAGAGTCCCAGAATTATCCAGATTTTTTAACAGTGACGCTCAGAAACAGTGTTTGAGTAGTCTAATGTTAGCCAATTAACAAGCAATTATTTACCTATAGGCAAGATCTCTAACAGTTGATAATTAGAACTCGCTTTATTTATAATTAGTCCTATAAAAAATTTTTCTAGTGATCAATGTGATACAATAGCGAATGAAGTGATCAAATCCTATAGGCATGATTTCTAGTGAATAACCGAAGTGAATTGAAAGAAAGTTCGTTGCCATTTGTTCCTATAGGAAAGTTTCTAATGCATTTGAAAGTACTCATACAGAGTGCTCACTTCCTATAGACATGTTGTCTATAAACACGTAGCAGTAGACATAGCATCTGAACTTATGATTAATGGTAAACAAGTAGTGTGTGTGTGTGTGTGTGCTTCTCTTAATGTCATGATTTCTATAGTGCTCATGTAATCGAACAAAACATATAGCAAGCACATTGTCAAGTCCTATAGGCATGTTATCTACCCATTGTGCATGTAGATATCAAATTCTACCCATTCCCCCTTTTTTACTAACACCCTAATTATTTATACAAAAGGTTATTACATGCCCAATAATGAGTAAAAATACAAATGTTACATAATAGTGAGAATAGACCTACAACATGCCTAAATAAAAATACCTAGCATTGCCTGGGCCTTCAATAACTTTTACACAGCATACCCAGGCCTTCAACAAAGAGTCACATTCAATACACGAGTCAGGGATCCGTAGAAGAGTACAGAACCAATTTACTCAACCATGGCACCAAGTGTTGCACCATTTAAATCAGCCAATTCAAGTACACACCACATAACAGGGGAGGTAGAGTGAATATGGACATTTTGAGATTGAAGGAGTGACTAAGGACCAAGCCCTAGTGTGTCAGAGTTCATAAGGGTCTCAATTGGACCCCGAGCAGTGCTTGCACTAGGGAGGCCAACAACAGAACCTAGGTAGCCTTGGCTTTCAGCCGGCTAAGAATGAAGAGTTCAAATTAGCATAAGTTGCAAGTAAGGAGAGTGTACAGAAGTTAGGGGTAGACATAGCCAAGTTGAGCATACAGAATAGCCAATCAAGAAGGTCCTAGGACTTGGTCAGGAGAACTTCAACATTTAGCAAAATAGCACATAACAAATACATATTGAGAGAGAGAGTTAGAGGAGGAACAAGTTTGCCAGGTTTGACAGAAGTTAACATTAACAGGTTGAGACCTAAGAAGTCCAATTTATTCTAAGTACATCTTAGTATCATAAGACAAACATGTTAACTCTCATCAGGAGACAAGACTATATTGAAACATGATAGGAACACACATTATGACATGCCAAGTAATTACTGAAGTAATAGGGGATTAAAACACACTGGGTGGCATATTAGCAGGGAAGCAAGATCACAGTTGAGGGAAAAGGTCTTATAACATTAAACACATTATGTATGCAAGATAAGCATCACAGAGATTCAGAACAGAGTGAGAGCAAGTTCATACCAAATAGCACATGTAGGGATTCTGGGATTGACACAATAGACTAATTAACTAATGAAGATCTAAGTTATGCCATAAAATAAAATGGTTCAAACAGGGCAAGGAAAACAAGGTGAGGTAACTGTTAAGATCTCAGTCAATTACTACTGGGGTATGGGGATCATGCTGAGTGATACAATAGCAGGGGAACATGTCCTAATTAACACAGGAAGTTCTAACACAAGTGTGAAGCATTCATTATAGCGATTAAGGGCAAAGCAAATAAGCACGTTTTAGGGAACATTCAGGTACCAATACACTGGCTAAACGAACTTAAGAGGTCAGATTATCCAAGTTAGACTTAGGCAATCTGAGAACTAGCAACATTAGGAGGAAGTTAAATGCTAAAGAGACTTAGAACAAAGTAGACTTAACAGAATCGTGCACAAAAGTAATCCAGAAAACATATTAAGCCATGGATTTCAGAGGTGAGAACACATGTAAATCAAATACACATAGGGATGAAATTGCAAAAGTCAAGTGGCTTACCAGTTAAACGGATAACAATAAAGAACAAAAGATCCACAAGAACCCAGAAACCTCGATGCGTCAAAGCTCCCAAGAGCTTCGAAAGAACCCCGGACAATGCTCGCACCAAGAAAGTTCGAACAATAGATTCTCAGTGGCCTTGGATTTTAGCCGGCCAACACAAACACATAACAAGATAATGAAGGAATTAACAGAGCAAAACTTCAAATTTTAATGAGATTGTATCGATTTCGTCCGTCCCCAAAAGGGAAAATGAGGGAGTATATATAGTAGTCAAGAATCGAGCAAACATATAAGGAAACAGAATAAATTAAGCACCAAACAAGGAAAAGAAACATGCAAATCAATTTGAAATCAATTTAAGAGAGAAAATCTGGTAAACCCTAGTTTTTTAGGGAAAGTGCAAATCAGCAAAGTCCAAACAAAATCAGACTCACACAGTGTATAATCAGACGCGTGTAGATAAAATACGGTCTAGATTCAAGAAATAGGACTCACTCGGACAGAATCGGAGAGGTAGTACTCGCCATGTTTAGGCAAGTACTAGGTGATACCATGAAGAATCAACCAGTAGCGAAAACACACAAATATGGTAAGTAAATAAGAAGAAAATTCCATTGTAGCCGGGATTAGGAGAAAATTTGGAGAAGGTGGCGATTAGGGTTTTTGGTGGGGGAGGAACGTTTGAGGGCGGCTGGACAGAGACAATGGTCTCTAGGGTTTAGGGATTGGGTTATAAGAGAAGAGGGGATGGGGGTTGTGAGCCGTTGATCATTTTTGATCAACGGTTGTGGTTTAAGGGGGTCTGGGTCAGTTTTGGACTGGGCAGGGTTGCCTGGGATTGGGCTTGAGGTTTTGGGCCAGGGATTTGGGTTTGTCTGGTCCGAAAATAACTCAAAATTGGGCCAGCTCTTTTAAATAGAAATTAAAAGGGAAATAATTAAATAAAATAGCTAAAAAAGTTCTACTTATGCAAATTAATACTTTAAACAATGATAGAATGTAAAATTTTATTTTGACTCTAACTGAAATATCAATTGCAATAAGAATGCAAAATATAGGCTACTATTGCAAATTTAAATAAATAGCTTAAAATGTAAACATAATTATATGAAATGAAATGAAAAATATTATGAAACATGTATGAGGATGCAAAAATAGTAATTTGGATGATTAAGTCATCATAAAATAATTTAAAGGGATAATTACTGAATATTTATATAATTTAAATGCAAGAAAATTAATTTAAGAGTTCTAAAAATATGGAAAATTATAGGAAATGCTTGTATAGATTTGTAAACTAAATAATGATGCATAAAATTCTATTTTGAAGGCATGTATATATTTTGAAAAAATTTGAAGGCAAAATTGAGTATCAACAGAAGCAATAAAATGTTCCATAGCTCCTATGGTTGGGGCTCCTCCAACAACATAGAGGATTAAGGCTTGCTTCCATTTCTGTGTCTCCTCTTCCACTTCTTCCTTGCATAATTCAACAATTACTTCACCATTTTTTATGGTTGGTGCAGTGAAACTTAGATCCATTCCTTTCACTGCCAATTTGTTCCCCACAAACAGAGTTGCCTACTTCTTTTGGTCTTGCTCTGTATTCTCAGCTAGCAATTTGTCTTAGCTTTTATCATCCTCTTTCTTGTCCCCAATTTCCCCCAAAATTACCGGTAATTACTTCTGAACTGCTCGCATGCACATTAGTTTTCCTTGAGCTAGGGTTAATGTCCTTTAACTGATTACCAGTAGTTATCTTTGCACTATCAATTATCGGTAAAGGACTCATAGCAGGGGGTGTTTTCATACCTTCCTTTGTGGTTGATAATGGTGGCCACTGTTCCATTGGAGTTTTCTTCGCATCGGCGATCTCAGCACTCTGCGCTCTAATGATTTGAGTGTTGTTGCCAGTCCCCGTATAATCCACAAGTTGAATCGTAGTTGCATTTCTCTTCGGCCTACCCCTCCCCATTGTTGATTAGCGTATGTTAGCAGTAGCACGCTATCATGCGCTGAGAGAGAATAACTTTTTTTTTTTACGGAGAGTTGAATCAATGTATAGTGAAGGATAAATTTTCTATACCTATTATAGATGATCTATTGGATGAATTGGCATGTGCAACTATTTTCTGTAAGGTTGACCTCAGATTAGGTTATCATCAAATTAGGATGGTGATTGAGGACATTCCCAAGACAGCTTTCCAATTCATTTAGGCCTTTATGAGTACTTGGTAATGCCTCTTGGCTTAACCAATGCTCCTTCTACATTGTAATGCCTTAAAAACCGTTTGTACCAATAGTTTCTAAGAAAAATTGTTTTGGTCTTTATTGATGACACTTGATATATAGTGTCACCTTTCAAGATTATTCTTATGCAAGCTAGTCATTCTATTGCTTTCATTAGTAAGGGATTGGCTCTTACATATGTTATTTTGTCTGTCTATGAAAGGGAGCTTTTAGCATTGGTTTTTATTGTGACTAAATGGTCCCACTATCTCTTAGGCCAAAACTCCATTGTGAAGACCGACAAAAAATCTTGAAGTACCTTTTGGAACAGAAGTTGCATATATATTTTCAAATTAGATGGTTGGCCAAGTTGTTACCCTTAAATTTTGAAATAAAGTATAAAAAGGGTAAGAAAAATATCGATGATGATTCTCTTTCTAGGGTCCAAGGTGCTGAATTTATGGCTTTAATAGTCTCTTATATCCATGCTAATCTATAGAATGAAATTCAAGCCAGTTGAAAGTCAGATTTTGAGTTGCAGACTCTTATCAACTCCTTACAGCAAGGTCCTCAAAAGTAGTATACTGGATGATGGTCAACTTAGAAGGAAGGGCAAGTTGGTGATATGTAATGATGCTGGTTTGAGGACTAAGATTTTAAATCTATGGTATTCTACTCGTACATGAGGTCACTCTAGTGCTGATATTACAACTAGAAAGTTGTTGGCCTATTTCTATTGGAAGGGCATCAGAACTGATATCATTGATTTCATTCATAAGTGTTCTATTTGTTAGAGAAATAAATATGATATTAGTGCCTCTTCGGGTCTCTTACAACCCTTGTCTATCCCTACACTACCTTGGACTGGCATCAACATGCATTCCTTTAAATGATTGCCAAAGTCTAAAAGTAAATATGGTATTTGAGTTATTATGGACAAACTAACCAAGTATGTTCATTTTGTTGCACTAACTCATCCTTACATTGCTCAGTCCCTTGTCCTTATGTTCTTGGATCATATCTTTAAACTTCATGGTTTTCTTGTGACAAAAATCCTATAAAGAATTCTTGTCTTTTCATGGTGTAACTATGCTAATTCTACAACATATCACCCTCAAATAGATAGCCAAACTGAGGTGCTCAATAGGTGTCTTGAAACTTTCTTAATTTGCTTTTGTATTGACTGGTGTTCCTTCCTTCCTTTGGCTGAATGGTGAAACAATTCTAACCATCATTCTGCTATTCAAACCTTACCCTTTGAACTCTTGGATAGCTATCCACCTGTTCAAAGCTCAGCAAAGGATGCAAGCTCAAGCCAATTCTCATTTATCTGATAAGCAGTTCCAAGAGGGAGATTGGACTTCTGTCAAACTCCAACTTTATAGACAGTCTACACTCTCTGTTTCTCCCTACTATAAGCTGAGTTTTCGATAGTTTGGTCCCTATCCTACTGTGGAAAGGATAGGTGTTGTGGCTTAATCGAATGGAAGGACTTAGACTCTTATGCTACATTGGAGTTAGCTTCAACACTAAGGTCCAGATTTCCTTCTTTCACCCTTTCGGACAACGATATTGCTCATTCGGAGGATATTGATACACATATTAGAGCTACAGAGGACGTGGAGACCAACACTGAAGTTGACTAGGATATTGTACACATATAAGATTTTTAATAAATGCAATCTTCTATATTGCTTTGCCCAGATCATTCACCAACTTCATGAGATAAAACACTAGGACCAATATACAGCAAGAGCAGTTTCAATTCTCAATACTTTACGTCGCGTATTCTTAGGGCGTTTCCGTGCTTTATCTTCTATTAAGAAGAAATTTTAGTCTGGGTAAGATCTATAAAAGATAAATGTTTAAAGTATGTGAAATAAGTATAAACCGGTTACATAGATCTCAAAAGAACATAATGTACTACTCTGTTCATCACAATTTTTGCCTAGATTTAAGAGGTCAAACTGGTTTTTGTAAAGGGTAATTGGAAGTTTATAATACAGGGGATCCTACTAAGAATTAAAAAATTATTTTTCAAAATTATGCAATTCCGCAACAATGAATAATCCGTTCAAGTTGAGTTGGACCAATAAAAAGCATACATTTGAACCACATGAGGGTGGCATGAATTAAAATAAAAAAACGAAAAACCTATATGAAGTTCTTCATTTGGTCAAATAAAATACAGTATATCCAATCCGTACCAAGGGTCTAGGGTCTTTTTGCAGACAGGTAAGCAAGAAGAATAGCCACTACGATGAAAAAGATAATAATCTGCACAAAGTATTCAAGGAATTAGAATTTTCCAATTACAGAAATATGTGTTAGCAGAAAACTTACCAAAGTTGGTATGTAATTAGGTTTGTTCCTGATAAGATAAAGTTTTTCTAGTGGTTAGATAGATGAAGCTGACCAAATTTCCAAGAAAAAAAAACCAATAATAATATAATTGGAAAACCTTTTAGACAAGGTTCCAGAGTAGTCTCTGCAAGTTTTCATGATTGATTCAATCCGCTTCAAAGTATTTGTCGCATTTGGATCGTTATTGTCAACCTGAAAAAAACAATCACCTCACATCTCAGAAAGACATTAGGCAAATATTTCCATGCAATACGGGGTCTGCTTTTACATGAGCGACCCTACCCCTATCCTGTGGGGATAGAGAGGCTGTTTCCAATAGACCCTCGGCTCGGAAAGCATAAACACCACATTAAGGGACAGTACCATACTTGCAGAAAGATGTATACATACACAGAATCTGAGGAACTGAATGCGAAAAGCTAAGGCATCCTTAACAATAGTTATTGATCTTTTAGAATGATCAAGTTAAATGTAGGAATCAAAGCTAGCTCAGAGAATAAATATAAGCATCATACCTTGGATTTCAGTATAGAAGAAAAATGGAAAAAAGCACCATATACATCTTCCATTGTCCTGGTTTGGTCAAAAACCTTGGCACTGAGACCTGCATTGAAGAAACCACATGATAACTTGATGGTGTTGAGAGAATTCTGAATATTTTATGGACAAAACTTTATAGGAAGATCGAACACGTCAGAAATTGGTCAAATTTTCTAGGGGCTAGATAAGTCATCAGAACAGTACATGTGAGCAATTTGGCATGAAAAATCTATCGGCAAGTTACATGTTGAGGGATCATATCTCGTACCTCGTCTCATTTTTACAGCACCTCTGAAGACTTCAGCGTTGTTGTAGCACATTGTCAATGTTCCGACAGCCATGATCTGTAAAGGATAAGAAACTAACACTAGCCAGAGCATATTTTAAGATGAAAATACCAGAAGTATTTCGTGTTCTATGGAAGGTAAGAAGTTACAAAAATACAACAACAAGAAGGAGAAATGCTAACAGATAGTAAGAAGGAGAGGATAAATATAAACAGTACAATGGAATATACAAGCATAAAAAGTCAGGAAAGACCTTCAGTACGTACCTGTGGAATAGCACAGGATCGAAGGATAGCTGGATCGCGTAATGTGGATAGGCAAACTAGACAATCTTCCACGTGTGATAAAGCATTAGTGATCATGTCATTGAGACATTGTACTGCCTTGACCGAGTTCTCTTCGAACTTCAAGTCCTGAGACACATTGAGAAAGATGCCAGTTGCAAAACAGTGAACCTCAAAATGACACAAATGTTTGTCTGCTTAACTGAATAGGTCATGAGACTACAGTGACAGGCAAAATGAAAGGATGAGAAATTGTAAGATGATCAAGCTAGCACAGGAAGAAGACAGAACCTCAAGTTTGTTAACATATTTACTCCAAATTTGACGAGGCCAAAACATACGACACTTGGGTACTTCATTTATGTCCTCCAAATAATCTCTAATGATATTTGTTTTCTGAAAAAAATACGTTACTGTTACTTCCCTAAAACAACAACATTGCGAGGATTGCCACGCTGGCTCCTAGTCCTGCTAAGGTTAAGGTCAATACCTGAAGAAATAAGCCCACAGCATTGGGGAGAGAATCTGGAGCTAAATCTTCTTTACCAGAGGCATGGAAAAGTTTTGACAAGCCTAATCCTGCAAGCCCAGCTACATAATGACAATACTCCTCGTAATCATCAATTGTTTCAATCTGCAGGACGAGATCAATTGTAATTAAAAAAAAAAAAATGAAGGAGACTGAGGGATCAACGAAACATCTAGAGAAGATGTACAACGTTGGAAAAGAGTATCTTGCATTTCACACATTCTAGATATCGATCACTAGAGGTTTGAAATCAGCAACGTCCGAAGCCTAATACTGGTTTTATGTGAGTTTTGCCAGCCTTGATACATAGAAGATGACTTGTATAAAATAACAATGTTAGCATCTGAGTAGGCCAACAGTTATTATTGACAATCAATTTCTTTCAGAAATGTTACTGCAAGTGAGTTCACTCAGTTCCGACAAAAGTTTTGATTATCTTGGTTGTAATATATATGACGTACCTCCTTGTTTATGAATTTAGCCATTCCTCCACCCATCCTCATAGTAATATCCTCAATCACCTCCTGATAGCTATAAAAATTACATGAATATAATGTTTGATTCACAAAGTATTCACATAGCTATAAGAACCTGATTCTCAAAGCATGTAAAATGAGAAAACTAGCATGATGAGGCTCTTCTAAAACTAGCACTACCACAAGAAAAGAACTCACTTTTTCCCAAGTTCCAGAAAAGCAGTCGAAACATGATGGAAATGGTCCATGAGATCCTTGTAGGCATTTGTACCACCTAACAAACAAAAACTGGGATTGAGCACATGAAATATAAATTAACAAATATGCAGCTTGGAGTAGAAAAACAGAAACAAAATAAAGAAATATAAATTTAGACTACTCACATGAAAAATGCCATTCATGATCATATATGTGTCGATGAAAAGCTATCAGAATAGGTACTTTAACCTCTGTGGCTATGCTGGTATCATCCTCTGTCCAAAAGAACAACAAATAACATATGAATAACAAAAGTGAGGTAATTCTAATTGAAATGTTCAAAAAACAAAAAAATAAAAATATTGCAAGCAGTGGTTTTACACACCAACAGTGTCAAGTGCGCGAAGAACCAAATAGAATACACATACCTGAAAAGTGAACATTACAAGGCAATTACAAGAAGTGAAATATTATTTAGAAGAAAACTTAGCTTATAAATATAAGGATGGGGATTCACAAACACAAGCTAAACTGGGAACGATCGAAGAATTGCTTTAGTAAATACCAGCAGAGCAATACTACGGGAAATTAAGCTATCTACACGTCCAATCCCAATTTAACTAACTCCCGCATAATGTCTAACTAGTCTAGCCAGGATCCCAAATTAATATAGTCATTGAGTCTTCTAGAAGGGTGTCTTCATCGTGTAATCCACCTTAGACTCTCAGCTGGATTGCCCACCTTCAGCGTGGCAGGTTTCATATCAAAGATAGAACCTTGTCATGAAGGTTCGGATCAAAGGAATCTGTCAACCGTAGTGGAGTAATTTGTTGGCTGTCCAGGGTTACCGAATCACTTGTTAAACATAGAAATGTGAAATACTGGATGAGTGCCCGCCCGCTTCAGGAAAATCTTATTTATTGGCAACCTGTTCAATTCATTTCAATACTCGAAAAGGCTCAATATATTGTAGCACCGGCATGCTTGTGATGAAATGAGACCTGCCTGTGTGGCTTAAGCTTTACGTAAGCCCAGTCACCTATGTCAAACTGCACATCCCAGAGTTTCTTATCTGTTGTTTCCTTCATATGTTTCTGGGGATAAGTATATTTTTTTCTCCAAGACAGCTTGAACCTCGTCACTTCGAAGTATGTGTTGTTCAACCATATCATTAGAGTTGCTACCAAGAAGATATCTCATCATGTTAGGAGGTTCACGATCATATAAGGCTTGAAAAGGTGTCATTCCTATAGCTGATTTGATAAGCTATCTAAACAAGGCAAGAGAACTGAAGATACTCATCGAAAATTGCTGAAGATTTGATAAGCAAGAACTGAAGATGAGCAATGGCTAGTAGAAGAACCAAGAATGAAGACCCAACTAATACAAGAAGAAGAAAGGAAGACAGAAGAATCAACTAAATTACTCTCAAACTGCTCAAACTCTAAAACATTATGCGCGAAGAAATGAAACTTCGGCCTAACTCAACCCAAAAACTAACTCATAATGGGAGGACCGCCAACACCATATAAAGAGATTATTATCCATTCTCTCAACCAATGTGGGACTTGGCACTCCCCAACACGCCCAATACTAGACAACTGGAGCGTGGATAACGTAAGGGGGCTCAACATTGAGAAACAAAACAACATGAACCATAGATATATCTCTGATACCATGTGAAGGAATTTCTAACTCGACCCTAAAACATAACTCATGAGGGAATGATTTGTGGGGCCCATATTGAAGAAAACAAAAGGAAAAGAAGAAATAATGGGATGGCAAGTGCCTAACTTTGTGGACATTATATGCAAATTGCATATGCAAAAAATGTTGATTGGTTGGATTTGCGGCTGGGCGGTGGAAGAATTTGCAAGATATGTAAATTGTCAAATTGGTTGAAATTGTCAGATACTAATCAATTTTGATTGGTTAAACTATCAACTCTTCCTGCTATAAATAGAGGCCCTCGTTCCTCATTTCAAATATACCAAAAATAAGAGAGAAGTATTAGAGTTGTGAGAGTAATCCACAAACTATTTTATAGTCTGTGAGAAAATAGAATGAGAGTAATATTGTGGTGAGATACTTAAAATAAAGAGTGTTATTTCTTTTGAGTAGTAGTAGTCTTTTGACACTACAAAGTTGTAATATTATAGTGGTATTATATTTCTCCTCTCGTGTATTGTATTTTACCATGTTAAAAGATTTGGTGTCATTGTTACTCTCTTGTGTCATTATTATTTATCGTGAATATTATTCCTGGGCGGGATATTATTTTTTCCAACAACGTGGTATCAGAGCCATGACGAATAATGGTCCGCTGTCTTTTCAGTACCCCCGTCTCACAAAAGATAATGATGAGAAATGGTGTCTACGTATGAAAGTCATTCTTGGCTCTCAGCCCCAGGATGTGTGGAAAATCGTAGATAGAGGGTATGCAAAACCCGATAATGAGGAAGCTCTGCCTCAAAATGAAAAAGATGTCTTGGCAAAGACAAGGAAGAAGGATCAACAAGACCTCACGCTCATCCACCAATGTTTGGATGATGCTATGTTTGAGAAGGTGGCAGATGACCACCTCAAAGGAAGCTTGGGAGATTTTACAAAATTCTCTTCAAGGAGTTGATAAGGTGAGGAAGGTAAAACTTCAAACTCTAAGGGCTGATTTTAAAGTTTTAAAAATAAAAGAATCTGAATGCATTTCGGATTATTGTTCAAAAGTGAAAGCTGTTGTAAATCAATTGAGAAGATACGGGGAGGACATAGAAGATGTCCGTGTGGTAAAAAAGATCCTTCGCACTTTAACACCTAAATTTAATTTTGTAGTGTGTGCTATTGAGGAGTCTAAAGATTTAGACTCTATGATGGTAGAGCAATTGGAGGGTTCTTTACAGGCCCGTGAAGAAAAAATCAAGAGGAGACAAGAAGTGTCATTGGAGCAACTTCTTAAAACCCAGGCATCCTTTAAGGATTATGGAGGTGAAAAGAGCTATCGAGGGAATGGACAAGGACGAGGCCGTGGAGGTCATGGAAGACAACTTCAACAATGAAGTTAAAATCCACCAAACATTCAGAGGTCGTGGCCGTGGACAAAGAGAAAGAAGAGGACGTAGCTACTACCAAGAAAATAATGGACAAATGTATGACAAATCAAAAATTGAGTGTTATAATTGCCATAAAATTGGACATTCTCTTGGGAATGTCGTAGCAATGTTGAAGAAAAAGCTAACCTTGTTGACGACAAGAAAGAAGAAGATGAGTCAACGTTGTTGTTGGCACTCAAGGAAGAAGACGTGAATGATTGTAGCTCGTGGTATTTGGATAATGGAACAAGTAATTATATGTGTGGATGCAAAGAGAAGTTTGTGGAGATCAATAAAACGGTGAGAGGTAATATGTCCTTTGGAGATACCTCAAAGATTCAAATCGAAGGGATAGGTACGATTCTAATCTCCTGTAAAAATGGTGACCACATGTTAATTCAAGTTGCTTATTATGTCTCAAAATTAAAAAGTAATATTTTGAGTTTGGGCCAATTTCTTGAAAAGAAATATGACATCCACATGAAAAATATGCATCTTTGGCTAAAGAGATTCTGGTGGAATTCTAATTGCTAAAGTGCATATGGTAAAGAATAGATTATTTTCTCTGAATCTTAAAACAATTGATGCAAAGTGTTTGAAGGCTAATGTGCAAGATGAATCATGGTGTTGGCACATGCAATTTGGGCACTTGAATTTTGAAGCATTCAAATCAATGGGAGAAAAGAATATGGTGCATGAGATACCATCAATCAACCATCCCAATCAATTATGTGAAGCTTGTCTTCTTGGAAAACATGCAAGGAGGAGTTTTCCAAAGGAGTCCATGTCAAGATCAACCAAACCGGTTCAGCTTGTTCACACTGATGTGTGTGGACCAATCAATCCACCTTCCTTTGGTAAAAGTAAATACTTTCTGCTTTTTATTGATGACTTTAGTAGAAAGACTTGTGTTTATTTCTTGAACAAAAAATCTGAAGCTTTTGCTGCTTTTAAAAATTTTAAAATACTTGTGGAGAAAGAAAGTAACTATAAAATAAAAGCTTTAAGGTCCGATAGAGGAGGCAAATTCACTTCAAAAAAATTTAATGATTTATGTCAGTCTCATGGAATTAGTCGCCCTCTAACGGTACCTTATTCACCCCAACAAAATGAAAATGCAGAGAGAAAGAATCGAACGATTCTTAATATGGCTAGATGTATGTTAAAAGCTAAAAGTATGCCCAAGGAATTTTGGGCCGAAGCTGTTTCTTGTGCAGTTTATTTGAACAACAGGTCTCCAACAAGGAATGTTAGAGATCAAACCCCTCAAGAAGCATGGAGTGGAAGAAAGTCAAGTGTCAAGCAATTGATAATCTTTGGAAGCATAGCCTATGCTCATGTGCCACATCAAGGGAGAGCGAAGCTTGGCGATCGAAGTGTCAAGCATGTGTTTGTTGGCTATGATACGAGTTCAAAAGGCTACAAGCTATACAACCCAAGCAGCGGCAAAGTAGTGGTAAGTCGCGATGTTGAATTTGACGAAGAATTGGCATGGAATTAGGAATCTCAGGAAGAAACTTGATATGATTTTCTTCCATACTTTGGTGATGAAGAAAAACCAAAGACCGTGAAATCTGTGCAAGATACAACTCCACCTCCTTCACCAACCAATGTTGCATCTCCATCTTCTCAAGAAAGTTCAAATAAATAACTGCAAAGGACAGGGAATATTCAAGAGCTCTATGAGGACACAGAAGAAGTTACTAATTTTGATTTTTTATATTGTCTTTTTACTGACAGTGAACCAATGAACTTTGATGAAACTGTTACAGACAAAAAGTAAAGACAAGCCATGGAGGAGGATATCAAGTCAATAGAGAAGAACAACACTTGGGAGTTAACAACTCTTCCCAAGGGTTATCGCGCAATTGGAGTTAAATGAGAATACAAGACAAAGAAGAATGTTGATGGAGATGTGGAGAGATACAAGGCACGACTTGTGGCTAAAGGTTATAAGCAAAGGCAAGGCATTGACTATGAAGAAGTCTATGCACCTGTTGCCCGCATGGAGACGATTCGTTTGTTGATCTCTTTGGTGGTGCAAATAAAGTGGAAGATCCATCAACTAGACGTCAAGTCAGCCTTCTTGAATGTCTATTGATAATCGGCTTAACGTATGCATATTTTGATATATACTGCCTCACATTTTGCTCATGTCTCGACGATTTGAGGTGTTTAATATGATTGTTTGTGCTAAATTTTGGTATTTCTATGTGTAGGAATCATTCGGATGCAATTTGGGACGAAAGGGCACGAATTGGAGCGAAATCAGAACAAAATTGCAGAAATGGAAGTTGAGCGCCACTGCCAGCGTGGGGCGCTCGCTGTGGTGCACTTTACAGAAGCAAACAAGTTTGAGCGCCAGGTCCAGCGCCCCACGCTGGCCTGGACGCTCACAACGGGAATTCTCCTTTTTGACTAGGACTCGGTTATTTCGACCCCTAGACGCCCCCAACTCATATAAAAGCCAACCAAAACCTATTTTTAAAGGAGGGAGACGGATTAAAAGGAGAGGGGAGGCACAAAACACTGAAAAGCGAGGATTTGATCAATTCTTTCATCCCTTTCCTAGTATTCATCGATTTTATGTTTGAAAATACAATTTTTGATGATTGTATGAACATGAGTGGCTAAGAACCCTATTGTTCTAGGGTCATGGGTATACATGAATGTTGATGTTTGAAGTTTAAATTGACGAAGTTGATTTTATCATATTGGGTTGTTTATTTAATTCTGTTTTAAATTATTTTGCTGAGTAACTAACAGTGAAATACTATCTTCGAATCTATATACCCTATTGATTTTTATTCAAAACTATTTAAGTGTTGTGTTTGATTCTTAGCAATTCATTACTTGATAGCCTTTAGATAGTAATTTAGAAAATTATATATTTTTCAGAAATATTTTGAATCGATAAGCTATTCAAGTTTAAATTAGTCAAAAGTTAATCATAAGTCTTCGTGGGAACGATACTTTATTCAATACTTTATTATTTGACAACCATGTATACTTGCGTGAGTGTGTTTGGACCCGACAAGTTTTTGGCGCCGTTGCCGGGGACTTAGAAATTAGCTACTTGACTACGTTAAGCTTTTATTAGTTATTTGTTCAAGTTTTAATTTTCAGTTTGCCTTGTTTGTGTTAACGCAGGATCTTCTCTTGAATGCGGAGGAGTAGAAGTGCAAACAACCTCATTCCTCTTGATCCAGAAATCGAACGAACACTACATAGAGTGAGAAGGGAATTCGAAGCTAGAACGAGAGAAGAAAGAGAGTTGGACATCGTAGTTCAACCACAGCCAATAGAGATGGCAGGTAATGAAGAGCGTCCGGTGATTGAAGCCGCAAGGCCCAATCTTGCGAATATGACTCAGGCTATTGTGAAGCCTGATATCACTGGGCATTTTGAACTCAAACAGTACATGGTACAGCTGATTCAGTCCACAGGACAATATGTGGGTCTATCTCATGAGGACCCGCAGAGGCACATTCAGAACTTCTTGGAAATTACGGACACTTACAATTATCCGAACGTTTCCAAGGACTATGTCAGGCTGACACTATTTCCCTTTTCACTGTTGGGGGAAGCTAAGGAATGGTTGCAAAAGGAGCCTGCGAACTCAATCCACACTTGGGATGATCTAGCAAGGAAATTCTTAATCAAGTTTTTCCCAACTAAGAAGACAAAGTCCCTGAGGAGCCAAGTTCTTGGGTTCCAACAACGGGATGGCGAGACACTTCGTCAAGCTTGGGAAAGATACAAGAAGCTACTCAGAGACTGCCCGCATCATTGTCAGACTGATGAGGTATTAGGTCACACTTTTGTTGATGGGTTAGATGAAGCATCAAAAATGAATCTTGACTCAGCTTGTGGGGGTAGTTGCATGGCGAGGCCGTATAGTGAAATACAACTCTTGCTAAATAACTTCACTGCCAATGACCATAATTGGCAAGGAGAGGGGGATTCAAGAAGGGCAATTAAACAGAAGGCAGCCGGGTTGATTGAGCTTGATGATTTCTCCGCCATGAGAGCCGATATAGCAAAATTGGCAAATCAGATGAATAGAATGACAACGCAACAAACACAACAAATGCAACATGTACAGCAGATGTCTATTTGTTGCGAACTATGTGGTGACAGTCATATGAGTGACATGTGCCCCACGAATCCTGAGTCTATATACTATGTGGGACAACAGAGCAGGGGTCCAATGAATCAGCATGTGCAATATGGGAATACCTACAATCCAAATTGAAAGAATCATCCTAACTTCTCATGGGGAGGAAATCAACAGAATCAGAACCAGTATAGGAACCAAGGAAATTTTAATCAAACTCAGAGACCACCCCTACAAACAGAAGAGAGTACGAATGACTTGCTGAAGAAGTTGTTGCTCGATAATCAACAACTCAGGACCGATTTCAGAAATCTTGAGAGGCAAATGGGACAGTTAGCAGCAAATCAAAATACTAGACCTGCAGGCACGCTGCCCAGTGATACAGAGAAAAACCCTCAAGTTAATGCAGTTACACTCAGAAACGGGAGGGAACTAGAAGAAGTGCCAAAGAAGAGAAAGAACAGTCCTATACCTGAGAGGGAACTAATCCCTAAGGCAATACACGAGTCAAAGAAAAATGATGCAAGTTCAGAGCCAGTGGAGGCTGCAAGGCCACCACCACCTTTCCCTCAGAGATTGCAGAAAAAGAATGATGATCGCATGTTCAATAAATTTCTCTCTATGTTAAGCCAAGTTCAATTGAATATTCCGTTGGTGGATGTACTTCGTGAAATCCCAAAATATGCTAAGTACATAAAAGATATAGTGGCTCACAAGAGGAAATTGACTGAGTTCGAAACAGTTGCACTTACTGAGGAGTGCACTTCAAGGGTCCAAAACAAGCTTCCTCAAAAGCTTAAGGATCCTGGCAGCTTCACCATCCCTGTACAAATAGGTAATATTAACGTGGGTCGTGCCCTTTGTGATTTGGGGGTAAGCATAAATTTAATGCCCTTGTCATTATTTAAGCAATTGGGTCTGGGAGCTCCAAGACCAACCACTATGATGTTGCAATTAGCTGATAGGTCCATAGCCTACCCTGAAGGAGTAATTGAAGATGTATTGCTGCAAATTGGAAAATTTATCTTCCCAGCTGACTTCATTATTCTTGATTTTGAGGCTGATGAACAAGTTCCAATCATATTGGGACGACCTCTCTTGGCTACTGGTGATGCAATAATTAAAGTGCGAGAGGGAAAAATGATTATGAGGGAGGACAACGAGGAAGCAGTTTTTAATGTATACAAAGCGATCCAACTTCCCCGACACTATGAGGAGCTCTCTATGATATCTGTTGTGGAGGTGGATGAGAAACTTCTTGACACGATTGTATATCTAGACGATTCTCTAGAAAAAACAATCATGATATTTGATAGCTTGGAGATTGATGATGAGGTTGAGGAGATGATGCATATCCTAGATGCATCATGTGCTTACATGCAAGGAATAAACCCGTTTGAGCCCCTGAATAGGCCAAGTGGCCCCCCTCCAAAGCCGTCAATTGAAGAAGCTCCAAAATTGGAGCTTAAACCCCTACCCCCTCACCTTCAATATGCTTATTTGGGAAGTTCTGACACTTTACCTGTTATTGTTTCTTCTGACTTGTCTAAATTGCAGGAAGAAAAGTTGTTGAGAGTGCTACGTGAGCACAAGCGAGCAATTGGGTGGACGATGTCTGACATCAAAGGCATTAGTCCAGCTTTCTGCATGCATAAAATCCTCATGGAGGATGGACACAAGCAAAGTGTAGAGCAACAACGCCGCCTAAATCCAATCATGAAAGAGGTAGTAAGAAAAGAAGTTATTAAGTGGCTTGATGCAGGTATTGTATTCCCAATCTCTGATAGCAAATGGGTAAGCCCCGTTCAATGTGTGCCAAAGAAAGGGGGGATGACTGTAGTGGTTAATGAAAATAATAACTTAATTCCTACAAGAACTGTCACTGGGTGGAGAATTTGCATAGATTATAGAAAATTGAACAAAGCCACCCGAAAGGACCACTTCCCCCTCCCCTTTATTGACCAAATGCTTGATAGGTTAGCAGGACAGGAATACTACTGTTTCCTAGATGGTTATTCGGGGTATAATCAGATTGCTATAGCCCCAGAAGACCAAGAGAAAACCACATTTACATGTCCCTATGGCACGTATGCGTTCAAGAGAATGCCCTTTGGTCTCTGTAATGCACCTGCGACTTTTCAAAGGTGTATGATGGCCATTTTTACTGACATGGTTGAAAGGTTTGTAGAGGTATTCATGGATGATATTTCTGTGTTTGGATGTTCGTTTGATAATTGTTTAATGAACCTGATAAAGTGCTAGCTAGGTGTGAAGAGACAAACCTGGTACTCAACTGGGAAAAGTGCCATTTCATGGTACGTGAAGGTATAGTTTTGGGGCACAAGGTGTCAAAAGATGGTTTACAGGTGGACAAAGCAAAGGTGGAGGCAATTGAAAAATTGCCCCCACCAACATCCGTCAAAGGCATTCGCACTTTCTTAGGCCATGCAGGTTTTTATCGTCGATTCATTAAAGATTTTTCAAAAATTTCTTCGCCATTATGCAGGCTTCTAGAGAAAGATGTCACCTTCAAGTTTGATGATGCATGTATGAAAGCATTTGAGGAGCTGAAGGAGAGGTTGGTGACTTCACCAATTATCATCGCCCCAGATTGGGGACTGCCATATGAGTTGATGTGCGATGCAAGTGACATAGCAATCGGAGCTGTTTTGGGGCAAAGAAGGGATAAAATATTTCACTCCATTTATTATGCGAGCAAAACTATGAATCCAGCTCAGATGAATTATACAGTTACTGAAAAAGAGTTGCTTGCAGTGGTATGGGCGTTTGACAAGTTCAGATCTTATCTAGTGGGAACCAAAGTTGTCGTCTACACAGATCATTCAGCTATCAGGTACTTGTTTGAAAAGAAAGATGCCAAGCCGAGGCTGATTCGTTGGGTCCTCCTCTTGCAAGAATTTGACTTAGAGATCCGAGATCAAAAAGGGATAGAAAATCAAGTGGCTGATCACTTGTCCAGATTAGAAAGTCGGAACCATATAGCTGAAGGAGAGTCAATCAAAGAAACATTTCCTGATGAGCAGCTATTAGCAGTCACCTCAGGTGAAGCCCCATGGTATGCGGATTATGTAAATTTTATTGCAAGTGGGGTGACACCATTAGAATTAACACCTGATAATAGAAGAAGATTCTTACATGATGTGAGGCTCTACATATGGGATGAGCCATTCTTATATAGGCAATGCGTAGATCAGTTGGTGCGAAGGTGTGTTCGTGAAGAAGAGATGAATGCAATATTGCATAGCTGTCATGCTTCGCCATATGGAGGTCATCACGATGGGGATAGAACCGCCCAAAAAGTGCTGCAATCAGGTTTCTATTGGCCAAAATTATTTAAGGATGCACATGCCTTTGTTAAAAATTGTGACAGATGCCAAAGAACCGGAACTATTACAAGGAAGCACGAGATGCCCTTGCAAAATATTCTGACAGTAGAGCTTTTTGATGTTTGGGGGATTGATTTCATGGGACCGTTCCCATACTCTAATGGTCACAGGTACATTTTGGTGGCGGTTGACTATGTTTCTAAGTAGGTGGAGGCCATTGCTCTGCCTACTAATGACGCAAAGGTAGTGGTAAGTTTTGTAAAGAAGCACATCTTCACGCGCTTTGGGACTCCAAGAGTGTTGATAAGCGACGGAGGAACTCACTTTTGTAACAAATTGCTGAATAATATTCTTGCAAAATATGGAGTTATGCACAAAGTCTCCACTGCCTATCACCCCCAAACGAGTGGTCAAGTAGAAGTTTCAAATAGAGAGGTAAAGCAGATTCTGGAGAAAACAGTAAGTGGAAATAGAAAAGACTGGGTAGGTAAGCTGGACGATGCATTATGGGCATATCGAACTGCATACAAAACTCCCATAGGTACTTCTCCGTACAGGTTAGTTTATGGGAAAGCATGTCACTTACCAGTCGAGCTTGAACATAAAGCTTATTGGGCGATCAAAAGGCTAAATATGGATATGGACTCAGCTGGTGAGAATAGGCTGCTGCAACTCAACGAGCTTGATGAGTTTCGATTGCATGCATATGAAAATGCCAAATTATATAAAGAAAAGACGAAGAGGTGGCATGACAAACACATTCAACATCGAGAGTTTGAGCCGGGTCAAGAAGTTCTTTTGTTCAATTCAAGGTTGAAGCTATTCCCTGGAAAGCTTAAGTCCCGTTGGGCAGGTCCTTTTGTTGTGGTAAGTGTGAGGCCTCACGGAGCGGTGGAACTACGTGATAAGAGCTCAAGTGGTACCTTCTTGGTAAATGGCCAGAGAATAAAACATTATTGGGGTGGTGACATTGCACGCCACAAGACCTCCGTGAACTTAGCTGATGCTTAAACATGTGTTGAGTCGTGCCGCAATGTTAAATTAGGCGCTCGTTGGGAGGCAACCCAATGTCTTTACCGCTTTCGTAGCATAGTTTTTTTTTTAAAAAAAAAAAAAATTTGCCGAAGTGAGCGCCCAGGCCAGCGCCCCACGCTGCCTGGGGCGCACTTTACAGTGTATTCAATACTCCAGCGCCAGCCCCAGCGTGGGGCGCTGGGCTGGCTGGCCAGGTAATTTTATTTTATTTTATTTTTTGTTTTCTTTATTTAATTAAAAAATACCCTACCCAATTACCCAATTACCCATATACACTAACATCCCAACCCATACCCAATTACCCAATAACCTAAACCCACTTCCCCACCTAAATACTCACAACCGAAAAACAAACCCCATTCTTCAACACTCACGCTTTCACCTTCTTCTTCCCCTTTTCTCTCAAATTTTCAATATTCTTCAATAAATCTTGCTCAATTCCATCTCAAGAATCTAAGGTATGTTCTTCTTCTTATCTCTTTTCTTGTATTTTGGAAGTTCTTAGAGTAGTGTAGTCTTATCTCTTTCCCCCTTTCTTACAACACCCTAGGTTCTTAAACATATTTGGATGGTATGGTAGGTGGATTGATTATACACGAAAAATTGGTGCAAAAACTTTGGTTGCGCATTTGTGATTGAAGTAGTAAACTATAATTCCCTCTACTTCATGTAAATTTGGGAGGCCCACCTTCTCCCACCAATGTTGAAATAGAAGAGCAAAATTAATGCCCACAAGGTGTTTGCTAAAAAGCTTAAGAGAGGAAATTTGAACACCGGTGAAGTCTAAGTAGCCGAGTATAGTTATATATGAGTTTGGGTGAAGTGTGGGGTGTTGTGGGGGTATTGTCTCTTGTTGTAAACTTTTGTAAGTGTAGTTAGTGTAGTAATGTAGATTTTAACCTTGTTATGTTTGCACTATAGTTAAGTTACGGCCATGATAGGCTAATTGAATTTTATGGCATAGGGAAGTCTAAGTACCTATAGCCTTGTGATGACACATTGGTGCACATTGGATCAATATTATGATTCGCTTATACATAACCTTCGGTTTTAAGTGTGGGGTCATCTTGCCTCTCACGATGACCTTAGGCAACGTCTCTTGATTCATTCTCATCTTTGTGTTTATCATGTGTAGGTTGCTATGGCTCGTGACGATGCCGCTAAAGGAAAAGGGGTGGGGAAATCCTCCACTACTGCTCCCCCTTAAAAGAAACGCAGGCAAGGCGAGAGCTCCTCCCGACAAGCCAAAGGAAAGCAACAAGCTAGTGGGTCTGAAAGGCCACCACGGCCTCGAGTGCAACTTGTTCGAGAGGATGCCATCAAATGGCATGATACTTTTGTACCATATGGGCGATATGTATCTGAAATGGGGATAAATGTGAAAGCTTTAGAATGGAACTACCCAGATATACTTGCTACATTGATTGCAAAGAAGATGGATAAGCTCCTCGAATGTCCGGGCCCGGCAAATCTCAGCATGGTAAGAGAGTTGTATGCTAACTGGAACGAGAAAAATGACATATCGTGGGTCAGAGGTCAGGAAATTCCAATGGATAGGGAAGCCTTATGTCAATTTTTGGGAGTGGATAGTCCTAATCCACGAAGGCTTCGAAAGTTCGTCAAAAGTCCAAACTACCAAGCAATACGTCACACTCTTTGTGGCGTTGATTCTAATGCAAGATGGACGCGAACGAAGGGCAATATTCACCTTGAAATGCTTCGTTTCGACTTCAACAAAACGGCCAAGGTTTGGCAAAATTTTGTGCAAGCTAGAGTAATGCCCGTTGAACATAATGCTGAGTGCACTCGAGCTCGAGTGTGTGTGATTTACTTTTTGATGACCGGGCACCCCATAAATGTGGGTGAGCTTATGCTTAGGGAAATGGCCCGCACCCGTTTTGGAGGAAGGATAAAAAGGTTTTTCTTCGGCAACACCTTAACACAATACATGCTCTCTCGTGGGGTGCCAGAGTACCCTGGCTATGATGAGGTAATGGAGCCGCCCACAGCATTGTTAGACATCACATCCATGCTAGAACCCACATCCAAGCTCACCCAAGCTGCTAGGAATGAGAGGGACGAAAATTTTAACAGGTATCTTTACAAATCCCTCAATGTTATTATGAGCAAGCTTGGGGTGTCAGATGGGGATCGCGCGCAGATGCGAGGTGATCTCTCCAGTTCTTCCAAGGAGATGCTGGGCATAGCACCAGGCAGTCCCGTTCATCCATCTGAGGATGAAAACACGGACGAAGAATCTGATAATGCGGATGATGATGACGATATGGGACCAATGGCTTTGGTACCCTTTGGGGATGATGATGCGCACATTGCCGCCGCTGGTTGGCATCATGATGAGCCAGAATCTGACTAACAGGGAGTTCTTTCGTTCCACCTTACTTTATTTTCGAATTTATTTAGCATTGAGGACTATGCTTTTCTTTAAGTGTGGGGTGGAAGATTCTCTATTCTTTCTATAGTATTATATTAGAGTATTGTTAGTTTCTTATTTTTTATAGTTAGCTAGCTTCTTATTTTTAATAGCATAGTTAGTAGAATTAATGGTGTAGATAGTAGTAGTAGTAGTAATTAAAAAAAAAAAAAATTTTGGACTTTTTCCCGACGATGGATCTGTTGGACAATTTTCTTGAGGGATTAAAGTCCGATTAAAAATAACAATAAAGATTTTTTTTATTTTTTTTTATTTTATAGTTAGGTAGTATCCCTTGGTATTTCTTTGGACGCCGGTTCTTTTCCAAGGGTGTAGCTCGAACCGGGTGTTTTGTTTTATTTCTTTTTAGAAGTAGGATAAGGGAGAAAACTGAGATTGATCTGAGGTACCTGTTGACATCTTTGGTGTTGGTAAATTAAGTTAGGGCATTCGCTCTGTCTTCCTGCGTATATGATTTGAATTATAATGCCCAAGTAAATTCAAGTAGCTTACTCTTTGACGCCGTTTTCTCAGTTGATTGACTTGTATACCACATAGTGCAGTGTTGCTTAAAGATCCTCAACTTGATAAGCTTGCTTGACTTGAGAGTCGAACAAAACCGTCTTGAGTGAGTCAAGTGCCATGTGTGTGTAAGGATTGTTAATATTCTGTGCTACCCTATGTAGTCTAGAACTTGCCCCGTATGTTAATCAACGCGAAATCATTAAGTTGTGCTAGTCTAGGAGATGACATAGGCGTTTCTTGCTTGACCATAAAAGTGCTTATCACTGACAGATAAAATTTTCCCATTGCTAGCCCCTTTGAGCCTATAGACCGTTTCCTTGGCAACCACATTACAAGCCGTAATCCTAATTATTCTTAAGGTGAGATTGTTGAACCTTAACCTCCTAAGGCACTTAGTCGCTAAAAGTAGTAAGGTGAGAAATTAGGAAGTGGCGTCCGAGTGGAACCATGAAAGGGTCCTTAAGGTGCACTAAAATTGTGAATAAAGGTCACCAGTTTATGAACTTCAATGTACGGAGTGTGTTATTTAAAAAAAAAAAAATGGTATTCAAATAATGAAGAAAGATACACACCTCCTAATCTCTCTCACTAGTGCTAGTGAATCTATAGAGATGCCTGAGGGAAAAAAGGCTATGTTATTTATGGTGTATGACAAGTGAATGGGTTGAGAAGATATGGCGCTTGAATTATGAGGATAGTGTATTAAAGTGCTTAGGAGGGTTAGTCACTACTCCCAAATGTATCCTACCCGTCCCTTAGCCTACATTACAACCTTAAAGTCCTAATTGATCCTAGAGTTAGCTAACTTAGATTAGTAGAGATGTACACTAAGGGCAAGCTTATGGTACGACCACGGGATGCACATGAATTCTTTGGGAGAGTGAGTGAATGTTGTTCAATTGTGTGATGTCCTTAATTTATGTTCAATGACATATTTAAATTTGTGGACTACTTTGATATTCACTATTTTGCTTGTGGTGAGGGCACTTGATCTCATGACGGATTGGTGATATTGTACACTTTCTTGTGTTGGGTGAGTACGTGAGTTGAGGATGCTTAGTGGTAACGATTCGTCTCCTGAGGTAAGGTGGTTGTGGAGAGGTTGCTTGAGTTGATTGAGTTGGTTGAAAAACATTGAGTATATTTGGGCTATTTAAAAACGGGAAGAATGTAAAAATTGTGTGTTCATGCCAAATTGCCGACATCGATCATAGTCAAAAGGTAGAGTGTTTAATTGAGTTAATTGTGAGGTCCTCTTTCATAGTGCTAAGTACGTTTTGGGGGTGCTAATATAGTTCCATTGCTCGAGGACGAGCAAGAGTTTAAGTATGGGGTGTTGATAATCGGCTTAACGTATGCATATTTTGATATATACTGCCTCACATTTTGCTCATGTCTCGACAATTTGAGGTGTTTAATATGACTGTTTGTGCTAAATTTTGGTATTTCTATGTGTAGGAATCATTCGGATGCAATTTGGGACGAAAGGGTGCTAATTGGAGCGAAATCGGAACAAAATTGCAGAAATGGAAGTTGAGCGCCACAGCCAGCGTGGGGCGCTCGCTGTGGTGCACTTTACAGAAGCAAACAAGTTTGAGCGCCAGGTCCAGCGCCCCACGCTGGCCTGGACGCTCACAACGAGAATTCTCCTTTTTTGACTAGGACTCGGTTATTTCGACTCCTAGACGCCCCCAACTCATATAAAAGCCAACCAAAACCTATTTTTAAAGGAGGGAGACGGATTAAAAGGAGAGGGGAGGCACAAAACACTGAAAAGCGAGGATTTGATCAATTCTTTCATCCCTTTCCTAGTATTCGTCGATTTTATGTTTGAAAATACAATTTTTGATGATTGTATGAACATGAGTGGCTAAGAACCCTATTGTTCTAGGGTCATGGGTATACATGAATGTTGATGTTTGAAGTTTAAATTGACGAAGTTGATTTTATCATATTGGGTTATTTATTTAATTCTGTTTTAAATTATTTTGCTGAGTAGCTAACAGTGAAATACTATCTACGAATCTATAGTTGAACTCGAAAGTGGGAATTATAGATTGCATATAGAATTAAATAGAGTAAATTCTTAAACCCGGGCATCGGGGAATGGATTCGCAATTAGGATAGACATATACCTAATTACCTTACTCGGTTGTAATTCAGGAATTGTAAATGCGTTCTTGTTACACTTAATTCCATAGACATATAGGTATTAAGTTAGCTTGAATAGGCGAGTAAGGACTCGACAGATGCTTACAAGCAATATCAACCCTGTGAGTCAACAATCCAGATAAATCAATTAGTTACTTTAACTTAAGAATGCAACATGATTGTTAGATAACCCGTGACCCTGGAATATTATACCCTATAGATTTTTATTCAAAACTATTTAAGTGTTGTGTTTGATTCTTAGCAATTCATTACTTGATAGCCTTTAGATAGTAATTTAGAAAATTATATATTTTGTCAGAAATATTTTGAATCGATAAGCTATTCGAGTTTAAATTAGTCAAAAGTTAATCATAAGTCTTCGTGGGAACGATACTTTATTCACTACTTTATTACTTGACGACCACGTATACTTGCGTGAGTGTGTTTGGACCCGATAATTTTTTGTCGCCGTTGCCGGGGACTTAGAAATTAGCTACGTGACTAAGTTAAGCTTTTATTAGATATTTGTTCAAGTTTTAATTTTCAGTTTGCCTTGTTTGTATCAATAAGTATTTTCAAGAAAATAGGTTTACTCGTTGTCTCCATGAATATGCTCTTTACCTTAAAATTAATATTAATGGAGATATCTTGCTTGTTTGTCTTTATGTTGATCTTATTTTTACGGGTAATAACCCAAGTTTGTTTGAAACTTTTAAGAAATATATGTCACGTGAGTTCGATATGACAGACGTATGGCTCATGTCATACTACTTGGGCCTAGAAGTGAAGCAGATCGAGGATGGAATTTTTATCTCTCAAGAAAAGAAAGCTATACAAAAGAGATATTGAAGAAGTTCAACATGCTCGATTGCAACCCCGTGAACACACCGATGGAAAGTGGGACAAGATTTGTTAAGTTTGATGAAGGAGAAAAAACGGATCCCAAATTTTTCACAAGTCTTGTGGAAAATTTGAGGTACTTGACTAGTACCAGGCCAGATATACTCTTTGCAGTTGGAGTAGTAAGCCGCTTCATGGAAGCTCCTACCTCCACTCATTTGAAAGTCACTAAAAGAATTATTTGTTACCTAAAAGGTACGACTGATTTTGGGTTATTTTATTCTTCTTCTAGTGATTTCAACCTTAAGGAATTTTGTGATAGTGATTATGCGGGAGATATTGATGATCGAAAAAGCACAGCTGGCTTTATATTTTTCTTGGGTGATTTTGTTATTTCTTGGAGTTTAAAGAAACAATCCATTGTTATTCTCCCGACTTGTGAAACTGAATATATAGCAACAACATCTTGTACATGTCATACTATTTGGTTGAGAGGATTGTTGAAAGAGTTCAACTTACCACAAATTGAAGCTACAGAGATTTGTATTGACAACAAATCCGCACAGGCACTTGCCAAGAATCCGATGTATCATGATCGAAGCAAGCATATAGATACAAGGTATCACTTCATCAGAGAATGCATTGCTAAGGAGGAAGTCGAACTCAAATATGTGAGGTCTCATGATCAGACTGTAGATATATTTATAAAGCCTCTTAAGTTTGAGGATTTTTAAAGATTGAGATCAAGTCTTGGAATGAAAAAAAAAATTAAAATTAAGGGAGAGATTTATGGGGCCCATATTGAAGAAAACAAAAAGAAAAGAAGAAATAATGGGATGGTAGGTGACTAACTTTGTTGACATTATATGCAAATTGCATATGCAAAAAATGTTGATTGGTTGGATTTGCGGCTAAGCGGTAGAAGAATTTGCAAGATATGCAAATTGTCAAATTGGTTGAAATTGTTCGATTACCAATCAATTTTGATTGGTTAAATTATCAACTCTTCCTGCTATAAATAGAGGCCCTCGTTCCTCATTTCAAATACACCAAAAATAAGAGAGAAGTATTAGAGCTGTGAGAGTAATCCACCGATTATTTTATAGTTTGTGAGAAAATAAAGTGGGAGTAATATTGTAGTAAAATATTTAAAATAAAGAGTGTTATTTCTTTTGAGTCGTAGTAGTCTTTTGACACTACAAAATTATAATATTATAGTGGTATTATATTTCTTCTCTCGGGTATTGTATTTTACTCCGTTAAAAAATTTGGTGTCATTGTTACTCTCTTGTGTCATTATTATTTATCGTGAATATTATTCCTGAACAAAATTTAGTATTTTTGTGCTCCAACCCAACACCAAATTTGGTGTAACACTATTCATCAATACCATTATTATTCATCAATATTTTATTATTATCTTTTAATTTAACATATTATAAATTTTGTAATTACTTATACTTTTTATGTAATATCTTTATAATATTAATTTTACATCTTAATTTTGGTGTATAATTTTTATAAATTAATTTTCGTATATATTATTTTTATATAAAATTGTAAGTTAATTTTATTATAAGTTATAATTGTATAAAAAAATATAACCATCACAAAAATAAAATATAACGTTGTTAATAAATAACAGAATGTTCATTAAATAATATAAAAATAAATATTTAATACAATAGCGGCTGACATAGATTTAATATTAAAAATACATTAAATAATATAATAGGATGATAAAATTACAACAATAATTTAGTACTCTGGTAGGTCGCTTCCAGATCCACCAATGTAATTAAAATAATGAGTGTATGTGCCGGAAGATAGTTGTGGTTGTGGCTGTTGAAATTGTTGATGCAATCAAAGCTCATGATGCGTTCTTCGAACAACACGCTGATGCGCTGGGTAGATTGGGATTATCTACTTTACAAAAAATTATATTTATTTTTAGAATGTTGGCAAACGGTTTGCCAGCGGATGCCAATGAAGAATATATAAAAATTAGAGAGTCAATTGCAATTGAAAACATGAAGAGATTTTGTCGAGCTATAGTAGAGGTTTTGGCGAGCAATATTTGAGATCACCAACAACTAACGATGTTGCAAGGCTTCTTCGTATTGGTGAGCAATGTGGTTTTCCAGGAATACTAGGTACTCTAGATTGCATGCATTGGAGATGAAAAATATTGTCCAACAGCATGGGCTGAACGATATGCAGGTCGTAGTAGATCCCCAACAATTATTCTTGAAGTTGTAGCTGATTATGACCTTTGGATATGGCATGCATATTTTGGTATGCCCGGCTCCAATAATGACATTAATGTTTTAGACTCATCACATTTATTTTTCAATCTTGCTAAAGATATTGCTCCTCCCGCCCATTATGTTATTCAAGGAAAAGAATATGATGTGGGTTATTATTTAGTTGACAGTATATATCAAAATGGTCTACTATTGTGTAAATTATTCGTGAGCCACATTCTAAAAAGAAGAACTATTTCGCAATGAAACAAGAATCATGTCGAAAAGATGTTGAACGTGCATCCGAAGTTTTGCAATTATTGCAGGCCCGTCACGTTTTTGGAGAAAAGAAGTGCTACATGATATATTAACTACATGTATTATACTGCACAACATGATAATCGAGGATGAGCGTGGTCTTAATGCACCAATTCAAGATGCTTGTGAAGGTCCAACTCCAACAGTAGTAATAGTAGTAGATGAAAATTACCGAGTTGAACAATTTTTAGCTCGACACAAAAAAAATAAGAACAAAAATGCTTATTTTGCACTTCGTAAATAAAAAAAAAAATTGTTTTATGAAATAAAAGAATAAATGTAAATAAAAGAAAATAATATAATTTAGAAGAAAGAGAAGAATATAAAAAGGATATTTTTTTGGTGTAAAAAATAATGTAATAGGTTGGAGTTAATTTGCACTATTTTAGTATGAAAAAATGGTGCAAGGTTTGGAGATGTCCTAAGGGTTAAAAAATCATTTTCATTCTCTTTATTGAGTTAAAGTCCTAATACTCAGTTTGTGGTGACCTTGTTGGAAACCACACTCGTTTGTTGAGATTGAAGAGTCAAAACCACGCGTTCGTGTAATAGTGGAACGATTAGAAAAGCTGGCAGAAAGACTAATACAAAAATGTTCCATCCTGAAGAATGAATCTAATCGCTTCAATTTTTGCTTAAAATATCGTAATTAATGAATATTGAATCAAAAGGCTGTATACCATGAAAAGACAATGACAAAAATGTACGTGTTCCTTCGGGAATATCTGATAAAGAAATCAATTATTATATATGTATGTCTTGTGATGTAGTTATAGGTAAAATAATAAGATACTTAAATCGAACACATTTGCTCTTCGTTAATACTTTAGCTCAAAAATGTCTTTAGCGTCACATAGTTAGTCCATATATACTCTTAGAGTCACACAGTTGGCATATATATGTCATCTTCGAAACGAAATCTACCCAAACTAATTAGATCTTTCGTTAATTGTATTAAAGTGTATTACAAATACTATTTCCTTTTTATTAATTTTTTTTTTTACCTTTCTCTTTTCTTTTCTTAGAGTCACACAGTTGGCAGATATCTAGTTAGGGCCCAATTGTATACCATTTTAACTTGAATTTTTTTTTTCACTTTTTTTTTAAATTTTACAATTCTTATGTCCAAACGCCCATTAAGTATATAAAAATAAAATACTATAGTTTAGGTATAAGCTAGCAGCCCATCACTTTAGACAAAGGACATACAGTTACGTATTAGACATGAGGAGAACATGTAGGCCACTTGCATTATACATGGCAGAGAAAGGAGTTAAGTCACCAGACACCATTGATACACGTTCAATTCCCTGGAAATACGCAATTATATAAAAAAAGAACAAAGTTGATTTACACGCAACATACTGAATTTAAGAGACAAAGAAAAACTTTTAGGATTAGTTGTTTTAAACATATCATAAGAGTTTTTTGTCTATAAAAGTACTCCTATATTATTAAGGACATAACAAATTTTTTAAAATTAAATTATTTTTAAAAATATAAATATTTTATTTTTGTTGGAACAAAGCTTCATTCTACAGCCATGGTTAAGACGTGGCTAAAGTCTCTCGAGATGGTAGCGTATATTACACTAAAAATTTAAAGTCAACAAAAAAGAAAGAAAAAAGAGAGAAAGTAAGTAAACTTACAGCGTCTCGAAGCTCAAGGGGAAGCTGTTGAATGACAAGAGAGAAGCTGCGAGAGATGTTGCGGAGCATGAGATAGCAAAAGCTCCAGTTTGGCTTTGAAGGAATTTGTTTTTCTGCTAATTTTGCTGTTACCATCATCATTAATAGAGGTTAAACAATAGGAAAATATCTCCTATTATGCCCATGATCGCTAGTGTTAGCACCCTGTGGAAGCTGAGGAATGGTGTCGGTTAACAGGAAAATTATTTTAATGGTGTTGAACAAGTGATGGTGTCGGTTAACAGGAAGATTATTTTAATGGTGTTGAACAAGTGAAAAAGAAGTTGATTTTTGAATACTTATAGTAATTTATTATGGCAGTGGGTGGAATGTTGGCTGATAAAGGCCCATTTGTTATGTTAGCAGATATCTAGTTAGGGCCCAATTGTATTTATTACTCAGTTGTACAACTTATCCCAAAGTTGTAACAGAGTAGTGTAGTCATTTTCTTTTGTACGGGTTTGAGTAGTAAATACCCGATCCAAAACTGACTTTGTATATAATAGAGGAGATCCGACTCTGGAAGGTTCGGATGCTCAGTTTTCATATTTTACACGAAAATATTTCACCTTTGTTCTTCCTTCCTCCTTGAGATTTCGATTTCTCTCTTCAGAATATTGGGATTACGATGAGTTTAACATGGTATCACATCGGTGTATCCGGGTGATTTGAGCAGTGTTCTTCAATTTCATGGGCATCTCGTTGTTCTTTGTTGTTGGCGAATGAATCACATTTTTCTGTTCGCCGTTTCGTCGGACTTCGGTTTCTCGCCAGTGATTTCTCTCATTTTCCTTTCGATTTGCATTGAATTCTGCTTTCTTGCATTCATTTCCCATAAATTTGTTTGTTTATGATCAGAGAGTTATACAGTAACGAAACCCTTAATTTGCAACAATACTGGATTCACCTCTTCCGTTATGGCTTTCTAGTTTCTGATAAGTCTCTTTGTACTTCGTCTGAGCACTCTGGTTGTGATAATTCACTCGATGACACAATTGATCATAACTATCCCCTTTACATTAATCCATCAAAGAATTTGGGGCTTTCACTAGTGGGCGTCATATTCGATGGGAATAAGTATCGCGATTGGTGTAGGAATATGCTTATTGCTCTCTCGGTTAAGAATAAGTTATATTTCATTCAATGTGACTGTGAGAGGCCACCTCCAAATTCACCTTTCTCTCGTCAGTGGGATATGTGTAATAACATAGTGATCTCGTGGATCCACAACCTTCTTTCTCCGGTAATTCGTAAGAGTGTCCTCTATTGTCAACTTGCCAAAGATGTCTAGATGGAATTGGAAGAGAGGTATGGTCAGCTAAGTGGAATTAGGGTTTATCGGGTAAAAAAGGAACGTGCCTCAATCTCTCAGGGCTCAATGAGGTTTCCTGAGTATTATGTAAGGATGAAAAGTGTTTGGGACGAACTCAGCACATTGACTGTTCATACGGATTCTCACTGGACTTGTGGGGGTAGTAGACTGGATATTCAAAAACGTGAGGAGAATCAAAGGTTCTACCAATTTCTGATGGGTTTGAATAATAGTTATTCCAATGCTAGGACTAATCTGCTTACGACGGGTCCCTTCTCTACTATTAACAAGGCCTACTCTCTTCTGGTGAATAATGAGCGACAACGAGAAATTCAACATCCTCTTTCCTACTTCAGCTTAGAATTTGCTTCATTCTCGGTGGGGGTCTCAAGATCTACTTTTCATCCTAAGACCACCTTTGATCCCAGGAGGCCTAATGTGGTATATAGCTACTGCAACAAACCTGGCATACAATGGAGAAATGTAATAAGAAACATGGATTTCCCCCAAACTTCAAGTTCACCAACAGTAATAAAAGGGTTGCTGCCATTGTCCATACTGAGCTAGATGTTTCTAAGCAATTTGCTCAGCTTGGGACTAGGCCTTTCACTAAGACACCAATTTCCACGTTCTAGCTATTCCGGGGTTGACACTTGAGCAATGCAGCCAACTGCTTTCTTTGTTACAACAATATTATGTGTCTGATCAGTCTTCTACCTCAGTCTCTAATCCTGCTGATTCTGTGAACTTTGTAGGTATCCTTAGTTTCTTTTCTAGCAATAAGCCTGAGTGTTCATTTAGTACTTTCTTGCTTTGTAAAGTTGATAAACACTCTTGGATTTTAGACTCTGGGGCCACTGATCACATGACCTCACATAGTAATCTTCTTTAAAATATTAAACCATTACCCATTCCTTACTTGGTCATCCTACCTAATGGTTATAAAGTCAAAGTAACATGTGTTGGAGATTTACCTTTAACCAATGGTACTATTCTGTCACATGTGCTCTTGGTTCCTAGTTGTCAGTACAACTTGATATCTTTACACAAGATGGTCTCCCAATTGAAGTGTTTGCTTATCTTCAGTTCCTTTGCCTGTTTTATACAAGACTTTTCCATGAGGAGGCCTCCGGTATTTGGTAAAACACAACATGGTCTTTACACCTTGCACCTGCCTCCCTCGACAACTCCTACTACCATCCAACCCTCTTTTTTACTTGTTCTAATATCTCTATTTTCCCTGCTTGTGATAAGAATGATGTTAAGTGTTCTGTTTCTTCTACTCCATTTGTAAATACTCCATATTTGAATAAAATGAACACTCTTTGGCATAGTAGATTGGGGCACATTCCATTTATTAATTTGAAATCTATTCCATATATTTCTCCTTTACTTTCTAGCAAACAAGATTTTATTTATAATATTTGTCCAATGGTAAGGCAAACTAGACTATCCTTCTCCGATAGCACAATTCATACCAATTCACATGTTCAATTAATTGATGTTGACATTTGGGGCCCCTATAATGTTCCTACACATGATGGCTGCAAATATTTTCTAACAATTGTTGATAATTTTACAAGAACTACTTGGACCCATTTACTGAAAGCAAAATCAAATGCTTTTCCTATTCTTAAAGCCTTCATTGCCATGGTCCACACACAGTTTAATTCTAAGATGTTGACTGTGAGATCTGATAATGCCTTGGAGTTAGGATCTAGCCTTTCTACTTCTTTCTTTTACAACGACCATATTCAAGGTTGAAGATCACTATGGTTCGACTAAACCATTCGACGATTGCCTGAGTCAACACAAGAGTCAAAAGGTCACTAACTAGAGCTATTTCTTTCCAAAAACCTTATTTTTAACCATAAGCACGTAGTTAAGTGTGTTGGTACCAAGTGAAGCACGTTTGACTCTTCGAGCATGACTTAATTAGGTGTTTTTATTCATTATTACTACTATTATTACCTAACTACCAAAAACGGACTCAATCCCTTAAGAAGGTTGTCACGCCATCCATCGTTGGGAAGAGTCACCCGGTTCACACAAAAACCACCTTTGGAAAGAACCGTGGCATTAAGAAAACCAAAGGCTTATTGTCCACTAAAACATAAAAAGAAGCAATTAAAGAAAAAAGAAGCTACTAAGTAAAAAATAAGACAAACATAGAGATAAAGAAGCTAATAAGCACCAACTATAGAAAACTAAATGAATATACATGGTGAAGGATAAAAGAGAATATATACATAACGAGAAATAAGGAGAAAATTGTACTAAGTTAATTATAGGCCAATTTGTCTCATAGTTATCAAAATACATCATCAAAACCATCCAAATATAAAATAACTCCACCCCCTCGAATAAAAGTAAGCATTGTCCCCAATGCTTAACAAAATAAGAGTAAAAGAAAGGGTAAGAGTAAAAAAGACTTCCTATGTCGCCTTGGGTATCTCTGTGTCCACAGCAGCGTCACCGTCCTCAGTCTCTTGTAATTGGATCTTATCATCCTCGACTGTGGGAGTAGCTGGGTTGGTGAACATCTAGCGTACCGCCTCAGCAGTGTCGGCAGCCAGGTCTGGCTCGTCAGACTAGCCAGCTGGTGCTACTGGAACTGATAGTGGTGGTGGTGGTGGTGGTGACGGTGCTGGATCTATCAGCATGTCAAATGGAAGATCTCCAGCTGCAACAATCTTGATCACCTCTTTCTGCAGTTTTTCAATTGATTTCTTGGACGCCTGAGATTTCCTCATTTTCTTTACTTGCTTTCCCAGCTCCTCAATCGCTAATCCATGCTGCACCAAGGTGTTCATTCTAGTGGTCTGGTTCTCCAGGAGATTCGTCAAAGTCTCTTCCACTGTCGGAGGTATCTGGGGTGCCGACATAGATGACTGCACTGCAACATGACCGGATAAGTCAGACAGCTTTGCAGTAGCTATCTGTATCTAGTTGTTGAGGCTCGCCAAAGTCTGGGAGAATCGCAGCGTAGATAGTGGAGCAGAAGGCATAAGCACCGACTTCAAAGCCGATGTGGAAGGCACTAATGCTGAAGGACCTGAAGAAGGAGGTGGAGACATAACTGCTGCACTATCATAAGGCTCTGCTAAAGTAGATGGCATGCCAAATGTCTCAACAACTACCCGTCGGGCTCATCAGACTGGCCTGTAGTAGTAGAGGGTTGACCCTTTTTCTTTGGGTTTCCACCACTCATCAAAGAATACCATGAGAAGGGCTTCTTCGCCCGCACCTTGGTATCAAAATCCTTCGGCTCCACCCCCGCATCCGTAAGGTACTCAGTGATAATGTTGGGATATGGGTAGGAGGTGTCACCTTGCCTGCGACCACAGACATGTTGGCCGATATCACGACACCCACATTGATTGGGTACCCAACCATGATAGAGGCGACTAGCACTGCCCACATAGTTGGAAGATTTGTTTCATTTCGACACGGGTCTAGTCTGCTACACACGAATGTTTAACATTCCTTTGCCTCAAATTTAGGGAACCGCTGAATAGGAACCCCTGTTGTGATCCAAGCTGGACGTGGCCCCGGAGTTGCAATAATCTCAGCTAGCCATGGTTGAACTGCATCTCCCAGTGCTAACTTTTCCAGGTATTGCACTGGCTCCACATCCTCAAACCCTAAATACATGTTCAGGGTGTTCTGATCGAATCTCACCTTTAAATTTCTCACTTTTGCTACCTTGGTCCCTTTCTTTATATGCACCACAATGGCGTAAAATTCCCGGACCAGGTATTCCTTAGCATCTACCATACTTTTGGTGTGCCACATCCACCCCTTCCGCTCCCAGAACTATCTTAACACTGCCGGGTTGTATTTGTCAAGGTCTTTAAACATGAATTGAGGTTCAAGAGTGAGCGATCTCACTGGCCACCAATCTAGAAAACTTGTGTAAGGAGCCAGACTAACAAACCTATCTTCCCACATATCTTTCTTCTTCGACCTCTCAAGGCCGGTAACTTTGGTATCACCCCCTCGACCATTATCCGGAATATCATCATCATCCACTGTATTAGCAGGTGCATCAGGGGCATGTGTGGATGAGGGCTCCAAAGCCTGACTATCACCTTCTGAACCCTCAGAAGTGCTCTCAGAGGAGGAAGGCTCGTTTCGGAGTTGATATCTTCCCTGAAGCTGTTGTGGCTGTGATTGAACAACAGGCTGCACTTGCACTGAGTCGCCCTCCAATGCTTCCCTAGATGGGGCATAAAAGCTTGATTCAGCGGGCCCTGCAGCTCTACCTCGGCCGGCTGTGGCTTTCTTACTGATTACCCTTTGAAGGGCGAGGGGTAAATTACTTTTGCCTCTGCCTCTGGAAGGTTCACCCCTCCCCTTTGATGTATCACCACAACCTCGTGATCTAACCATTTTCTATAACAAACAACAACAGGAGTCAGTTCTAGTTCAAGTGCAGATAAACATACATTCACAGAACAAAACATGTTTGCAGGGTGGGAAAGTGCGGTCCGCATAATTGCAAGTGCGGCCACAGCCTGGGTTGTGTGGACCACGCAATTTGAACTTGCAGCCGCAGAAATGAAAATGCGGTCCGAACAATTTTAAGTGCGACCGCACATCTGAAGTGCGGTCCACACAATTTTAAGTGTGACCATACATCTGAAGTGCAGTCCGTATAATTGTCAGTGCGACCGCACTATGAGTACCTAAAAATAGCAACTCTCTGAAGATAGAGATTGGCCTGATCTATGGCCGCACACACTTTTCTACTTCCGCGATGGGATTTCTATGGTCCGTACAATTTTAAGTGCGGTCCGCACAATTTTTGCCTCACCAACTGCCTTAGTCAACACTTCTATGGACCGCACAATTTCTTGTGCGGCCATAGATTTCAAAATCAGATCGGGCAAATTTCTTAAGGGTTTCGATTTATGCACAAATTGGACATGGTAATAGCAATTAAACATGATAATCAAGATACCCATTCCCCAAATAGCAATTAGGAGTTGACCTAATATAATTTACACCCCACATGGATATATAATTGACTTTTAATGACAAATGGTCTAAAATAACTAACAAATTGTAAATTAAACTAAGAATATTAAAGAATCCTAGAAGTGATTTGAACATACCAGTAATGAACCAGTGCTAAGGAATGATCACATATGCGTATCTAGGTGGTAGATGATTGAACAGATATGTGCAAAGTTTTAGTCCCCCTTTTTTTGAGTGCTCAAAGAATGAAAAATTTGTACAGTAGCCTTAGCATTACTATTTATACACAACAGATCTGGCTAAGGAACAACGAGGCAAGTGCGGCCGTAGAATTCCTTCTGCGGTTCGCACTCTGTTACCTGGAGGTCCAATTTCCTTTGATGATCTGTGGTCTGCAGATTTAGCTGTGCGGCCACAAATTTTGGTGCAGACCACAGAATTCGCTGTGCGGCCGCACTTTGGCTGTTTCTCTGACAAACAAACTTCAGAGAGTTTGCATTTTTCCATCTCAATTTGTGCGGTCCTCACAAGAATTGTGCGGCCGCACTTACCTTCTACTGTAGCATTCAAAATTGTACGGCCCACACTTTTCCCATACTTAGCCAATTTTTTCGAGCACAGTTCCTGTAAATCACACTCGTTTTTACAACATACTTCAAATCCAGTTAGCACACAATAAGATCTATCTAAAGAAGAAGAAAAGAAAAAGAAAAAGAAACATGGGTTGCCTTCCAAGAAGTGCTTGATTTAATGTCGTGATACGACGCAAATTACCATCACTTGAAATGAATTACTACCACGACATGGCCATCACCAACTTTTCCCAGATAATGCTTCACCCGGTGACCATTGACTCTAAATACCTCATCATTTTTATTCTTCAAGTCCAATGTACCAAAGGGTGTCACACCCACAACCTCAAACGGGCCACTCCATTTAGACTTTAACTTTCCGAGAAACATCTGTAACTGTGAATTGAACAATAATACAAGATCACCCTCTTTAAACTCTTTGTTCTAAATGTACTTGTCATGAAGATATTTCATCTTCTCTTTGTATAAGGATGAACTTGTGTATGCATGGTACTAGAACTCATCCAACTCATTCAAATGTACCACCCTTAAGTTGGTGGCGATATCCCACTCAAGATTCAACTTCTTTAAATCCCACATGGCTTTGTGCTCAAGTTCCACCGGAAGATGACAAACTTTTCCGAACACCAATCGACATGGAGACATTCCAATAGGTATTTTGTAAGCCGTCCTATAAGCCCATAAAGTATCATGATGTTTCTTGGACCAATCCGTCCGGTTAGCATTCACTGTTTTTTACAAAATACTCTTTATCTCCCGGTTTGAGACTTTCACTTGATCACTTGCTTATGGATGATAAGGAGTCGTGACTTTATGAGTGACACAATACTTGGTGGGTAAGGTGTCAAAATATTTGTTGCAAAAATGCGACCCACCATCACTTATGATAGCCCGTGGAGTTCCAAACCTTATGAAAATATTCTTCTGTAAAAACGCCACCACACTTCTCACTTCATTGTTGGGTAAAGAAACAGCCTCAACCCGTTTGGACACATAATCAACCGCGATCAAGATGTAGGTATTTCCATAAGAACTCACAAAAGGACCCATGAAATCAATACCCCACACATAAAAAATATCAATCTCTAAAATGGTGGTGAGGGGCATCTCATTTTCTTTGAGATTCCACTGGTCCTTTGACATTCATCACAACGCTTGATTAGATCACTTGCATCTTTGTAAAGAATGGGCCAATAGAAACCGCAACTTAGCACTTTGGCCGCCGTTCTTGCTCCACCATGGTGGTCACCATACGACAAAGAATGACAAGCTTCAAGGATTTCCCATTGTTCCTCCTCCAGTACACATCTTCTAATCACTCTATCCGTACAAATCCGGAAAAGGTATGGTTCATCCTAATAATAGCCTTGACAATCCCGTTTGAGCTTCTTCCTTTGGTTTGAAGAGAACTCATCTGGGATGCTACCACTTACAAGAAAATTTACTAGATCCGCGAACCATGACACCTCTTTCATTGAAATAGCCAATAGTTACTCATCGGGGAAGGAGTCATTGATTTCAAGGCCATCATGTGGCCTCCCCTCCTCCTCCAAACGAGACAAGTGGTCCGCCACTTGGTTTTCACTTCCTTTTCTATCTTGGATGTCTATATCAAACTATTGCAACAAAAGCACCCATCTCATCAATGGGGCTTTGGAATCTTTCTTGCTCATAAGATAACGAAGTGCCGCATGATCCATGTGGACAATTACTTTTGCACCCATCAAGTACGGGCGGGACTTCTCAATAGCAAACACAATGGCAATGAGCTCTTTCTCCGTAACGGTGTATTTGACATGGGCACTATTCATGGTCTTACTAGAATAGTAGACAGGATAAAATATCTTATTGATGCGTTGCCCCAAAATAGCCCCTACCACTACATCGCTTGCATCACACATGAGCTCAAAAGGGACACTCCAATTTGGAGCGGTGATAATAGGAGTAGTAGTCAACTTGAACTTTAGCAATTTAAAGGCTCTCATGCAATCATCATTGAAGTGGAACTTAGCATCTTTCTCCAAAAGCTTGCACAACGGGTTCACCACTTTAGAGAAATCCTTTATGAAACGCCGGTAAAATCCCACGTGGCCTAAGAAACTCCACACGCCTTTCACCGAAGTTGGAGGTGGAAGTTTAGAAATCACCTTAATATTTGCCTTGTAAACTTCAATGCCATTCTTTGAGATCTCATGGCCAAGGACAATGCCTTCCTCGACCATGAAATGATATTTCTCCCAATTGAGCACCAAGTTTGTTTCTTCACATCTTGCCAATACTTTATCCAAGTTTGTGAGACAATCATTAAAAGAATTTCCAACCACCAAAAAGTCATCCATGAAGACTTCCAGGTAACCCTCCACCATGTCCGTAAAGATCGCCATTATACACCTTTGAAAAGTCGCCGGTGCATGGCACAACCCAAATGGCATCCGCTTAAAGGTGAAAGTACCATAAGGACATGTAAATGTAGTTTTCTATTAATCCTCCCAAGTAATAAGAATTTGGTTATAGCCGGAATACCCATCAAGGAAACAATAGAAAACACGGCCGTCCAATCTATCAAGCATTTTTGTCAAGGAAGGAAAGTGAAAAATAGTCTTTCCTTGTGACTTTGTTGAGCTTACGATAGTCCATACGCACTCTCCACCCGGTCACCGTTCTTGTAGGAATCAACTCATTCTTATCATTGGTGACCACCGTCATGCCCCCTTTCTTCGGGACACATTGAACCGGAGAAGTCCATGAACTATCGAAAATGGGGTAGATAACCCCGCCATCCAACCACTTGATGATCTCTTTTTTGACAACCCCTTGCATGGCTTCATTGAGTCTCCTTTGATATTCAATAGATGGTTTGCAACCTTCCTCCAAGTTAATCTTGTGCATGCAAAATATGGGGCTTATCCCCCGAATATCTGCCAATGTCTATCCAATAGCCTTCTTCCTCTTTTGTAGCACCGCCAATGTAGAGTCTACCTACACGTTAGTCAAACAATTGAAAACAATAACCGGTAAAGTAGAAGAAGTGCCAAGAAATTCATACCAAAGACGTGGAGGTAATGGCTTCAACTCTAAGATAAGAGGCTCTTTAACTGAATGTTTTGTAGGAGGATTTGTGCTATTTTCAAGATCCAAGGACAATTTGCGGGGTTCATAAGTGTACGACCCCATTCCTTGCAAAGAGTTCATACATTCCATGAATCCATCCATCTCGTCATCATAAAAGTTGAGCAAGACGACCTCCAATGTATCTACAATCACATTGGTCACCAAGTCCTCGAAAGAACACACCTCTTTGCTATTGGGTTGCCTCATGAACTTACACACATGGAAAACCACTTTTTCATCATCAACCCGGAAGGTAAGTTCTCTGGCTTCAACATCAACTAGAGCCTTCCCCGTAGCAAGAAAAGGTCTACCAAGAATAATCAATACCTCATAATCAACCTCACAATCAAGAATGACAAAATCTGCTGGAAGAATGAATTTATCAACATGAACCAATACATTTTCAATCACTCCCAATGGTCTCTTTATGGTACGATCGACCATTTGTAATCTCATAGATATGGGTCTTGGTTGCTTTATTCCCAAAGTCTTAAAAATCGAATAGGGCATCAAATTAATACTTGCCCCAAGATCACTAAGAACTTTTGCAAACTCGGCACTTCCAATTGTACAAGGAATCGTGAAAGCGTCGGGATCCTCCAACTTGGAAGCGATTGAATGCACAATTTCACTCATTTGATGAGTCAGTTTTATAGTTTCAAAATTCATCGACCGCTTCTTTGTCACTAAATCCTTCATAAACTTTGCATAACCGGGAATTTTCTCCAAGGCCTCAACCAATGTCACATTGATTGATAGACTCTTCATCATGTTAATGAACGTTTTGAATTGATTCTCGCCATTTTGCTTGGCAAGACTTTGAGGATATGGAGGAGGAGGCCTAGGCATTGGTGCCTTAGCCTTTTGCACTACCGGTTCAGGTATGTCAACAATGTGATCCCTAGACGGGTTCACTTCCTCTCGAGCTTCTTCCACATTGTCATCGATATCAATCCGCACTTCATCATTTGCTTGCACCACATTATTCGGGGTCTCATCTTCTTGAACCACTTGCTCATCATCCACAAGTTTTCTTTGACTTGAGGTGGGTGCATCCCCACCTTTTCCACTCCTTGTAGTAACGACCATGTTATGTCCCGTGTTGTTCCCACCCTTTGGGTTTACTACCGTGTCACTTGGTAGTGCCCCCTTAGGATGGATATTTAGGGCTTGAGAAAGTTGCCCCATTTGAACTTCCAAGTTACAGATAGATGTATTGTGAGAGGCAAGTTAGGCATCAGAGTCGACATTCTTCTCCATCATTTGCTTGAACATATTCTCGATTCGTCACATCTTATTGTTGGAAGAACTTGGACCATGGGAAGGATAAGGAGGCGGGTTGCTCGATTGTTGATACATCGGGGGCCTTTGAAAACCTGATCCCTGATTGCCTTGATTATTATTCCATCCCCCTTGGTTGTTTCCTCCCTAATATCCTTGGTTGTTACCACTCCAATTGCCTTGGTTATTTCCACTACTCCAATTTCCTTGATTGTTGTTATTATTCCAATTCCCTTGATTACTGCCACCATTCCAATTACCTTGGTTGTTAGAATTTCAATTACCTTGAGGTTGCCATTGTTGTTGATTTGGGCCTTGAGAGTTGTTTCTTTGCCCTTGAAAGTTATTCACGCATTGCACTTCCTCCTCTTGTTCATTGTAAGATTCATCTTGATCAAACTTATTGCCTTCTTGCACATAATTCTCCACACGATTTTGCACTTGTGGGCCCTTGGGCCTTATTTTGTTCACCATAATACTAACTCCATCCATGGCATTGACTTGCTTAGAACTTTGCACTTGTTGAAGTTGAGCCTTGGCAAATCGATTCATTGTGGTGGTCAACTCAGCAATGGCTTGCCCATGATCATGCAATTATTTATGTAGGTGAATCACGTTCGGATCACCTTGAGGAACATTTTCCATACTTTTACATACCGATGAAGTGTCCGCCATTTCATCTAAAATCTCACAAGCTTTCGCATACAGCGTTGTCATGAAATTTTCACCTGCAAGTTGATTTACCATATATTGATTGGTCGTATTGATCCCTCGGTAGAATGTTTGTTGAATCATAGCCTCCGTCATGTCATTATTGGGGCACTCTTTAACTATAGTTCAGCACCTTTCCCATATTTCGTGCAACGGCTCATTGGGCTCTTGTTTGAATGCTAGAATCTCGTCTCTAAGAGTAGCCATATGCCTAGGAGAAAAGAACATGGAAGTAAATTTCTCCGCCAACTCAACCCATGTATGGATGGAATGGTTTGCCAATTTCTCTAACCAATCTAAGGCTTTCTTCCATAGAGAGAAAGGAAATAGCCTCAACCTTAAAGCATCCTCGGAGACGTTTGTCTATTTACTCCCCCAACAAATGTCCACAAACCCCTTCAAGTGTTTATATGCATTTTGACTTGGAGCTCCGGTGAAGAATCCCCGTTGCTCTAACAATGTGAGCATTACATTCGTGATTTGAAAGTTGCCCTCCCTAATGTGGGACGGGACTATGGCACTTGCATACCCTTCATTCGGCAACATCCGGTGTGGAGATGCTCTTGGTAGAGGCGGGGGTGGAACTGGGACGTTGTCTTGAGGCAGCCGAACTCGTCTATTTGCTTGAGGTTCAATAGGAACCTCTTAAACTTGGTCATCTTCAGCGTCCACATCCCCCAAAGGCATATTTCCGAGTTGATAATTGTTGAGGGCCATTGTTACACCTACAATTAATTCACAAAATCAGTAACACGGAAGAAAAAGAAGATAAATCACACACAAAACCAAATACATAGCTAAATCCATTTTTATGATCCCCAGCAATGACGCCAAAAATTGATCTCGTCCAAGTCACACCTCTATTTAAGGTTATGAAACGGTCGATGCAATAGTAATACCCAACAAGGAGTCAGGGTCGATTTTGTTCAGGGAGCTATGAATGGGACTTAGGGGCATATATTATAGTGTATGAGCTTGAATTATCTCAAATTGCACTTCCACAAACTTGGGTTATTTTCAGGTCTAATTTAAACTAAGATTACAAACTAAGAATTGAAACTAGGAAAGTGCTTTTGTTGTTGTTTTTCAAATGATGTAAAAGGCCTAGGGCTATGACCTTCACCTAGGTGTTTGCCTAACGGGTTGTAAATTTTAAAGCTTGTTTTATTGGTCGGGGTGTATTATAGCTATCAACACTCGAGTACCCACTCAATACCTCTCGGTCAGAGAGTGATTTTACCCAATTTGGCTTTCTCAAGTTCAAATGGGTATTGAACAAAATGATTGATACAAAGCTCAAGTCAGGTTTTACTATCTCTAGGTTCAACTCTTTAATTGGGACTATCAACCTCTCGATTTACCTAATTTCTTATTTGCCAAGTTTTTTTAGACTAAGTCTCTCTTTCTCAAGTAGAGACCAAGTCAAATAGTCATGAACTAATATTTTCAACCATAAACAAGAAATAAATCAAACACCCATTAAGATTACACTCTAGGGTTGGGTCACAACCCTAGTGAAAATCTAGCTACTCATGCTTAAGATAGAAGAAATAGAAGAAGATATGATAATTAAACCCATATTGATAATTAAAATGATGAAATCAATATTCAAAAAGTTCAAAATAGCAAAAACTACCAAAAAGAGTAAAAGAAACCATCTACTATAGCAGATAATGTCAAAACTTAACCTAAAAAAGTGAAATTCTTCTATTTATACAGGGCTGAAATTTTCAGACAAGAATGGCCTTTTAGAGGTTCTGCGGCCGCACAATTCCATGTGCGGTCCGCACTTTGCCTCAGCCTGACAGGATTGGAAAACCTGCGGCCGCACTTCTCTCTTTCTGCGGTCTGCACAAATGTGTCTGCGGCCACACCTTGCTCTTCTGCGGTCCTCACAAATGTGGCTACTGTTGTACCTTGCTCTTCTACGGTCCGCATAATAGTTGTGCGGTCCGCACTTTTGTTGAACTTTGGATGTAGGTTCTCTGAACTTTTGCTCTTACCTAGTTTCTGCAGCCGCACAATTTCATGTGCGGTCCGCATCTTGCAACCTTCTCTGATGGAATTACTTCATGACCTGCGGCCGCAGATGGTATTCTGCGGTCTGCATTTTGAGCTTTTGTGCTGTTTTTGTCCTTAAGTTCAGATTACTCCTTCTTGAAGTGGATTTCATCTTGGGAGCTCATCTTCCAATATTTCTATAATTAAGCATATTTTATTAGCTTTTGGGAATATAATTAAGCGCTTTTGAACTAAAACGAAAGCTAAAAGGCGCTAATAAGTAATCAAAATCCCCACTTTTCACTTTCCTCCTTCAACTTACGGTGGGTTGTTGCCTGATAAAGGACCATTTGTTATGTTAGCGGATATCTAGTTAGGACCCAATTGTATGTGTTACTTAGTTGTATAGCTTAGCCCAAGATTGTAATAGTGTAGTGTAGTTTTCTTCTTTTGTACTGGTTTGAGTTGTAAATACCCGATCCAAAACTGACTTTGTATATAATAGAGGAGATCCGACTCTGAAAGGTTCGGATGCTAAGTTTTCATATTTTACACAAAAATATCTCACCTCTTTTCTTCCTTCCTCCTTAAGATTTTGATTTCTCTCTTGAGAACATTGGGATTACGATGAGTTTAACATGGGAGGAGGAAATTGACTTTCAATCAACTCGTTAAACGCATGTTTATAAAAATGATTTATGAAGGCTTTGTCTATCGGGTTAGCTCGATGGTCATTAATATTTACCTTATTGCATGAATTTTACTAAATAATTTTTTTATAACGAATTACTATTTAACTTTACCTAAATATCACAAAAATCACCAGATTATTTTTTGTAATAAAGAAGATATTCAATTTTGCCTAATTAATATCACAAAACATCATTAGAGGAAAATAATGCGACATTTTATATGATACTTAAACAAAGTTGAATAACTCTGAAAATACAAAGAAAACTTGAATTTTGAACTTTAAAGTTATTGAAGTTGAGCATAGTCAATATTATTGGTAAAAAATCTCGGATCGGTCTTTTGACAATTTTGGTATGTTTGTATGATGATTTTGAACTTGTACGCATATTTGGCTGGGGTCCAGATGATCCGAGACCTTTTTGGCGCGTATAGTTAAAAGTTGGAAAAATGAGTTTAAGAACATTAAAAACTTTGAGTTTTGATGGTTAATTCTTGATGTTATTTTGATATTTTGAGCTTACGAGTGAGTTTGTATGAGGTTTATATACTTGTATGGATGTTTAGAATGAGACCCGAGGGGCTTGGGTGAGTTTTAGGGTAGGTTTGGACCATTTGTGTACACGTTGCTAGTGCATAGTACATCGTGAATATGGAGTTTGTCTAGCGTTCACGAATGGTTAATTGGGGATGGGGTGGTTTTACTATACACGAACATGAAGGGATGCTCACGAACGCGATGTCTTGGTGATTTGGCCTTAGTGAATGCGTTTTTCTAAATGCGAACACGTAGGCTTGGGGGCTGTAGGTCCTTTCCTCATCTGGAACGCTACAACAGAGTAGCGAACACGGAGGCTTGGGGGCGAGAGCCTTCGCAGATGCGGGGAGGCTTTCACGAATGCGATGATCAGTTTACCATTGACCTTCGCGAACACGACAGGTACTTCGCGAACGTGAAGAACACCTGACGCACATGTATATAAAGAGATGAAAAACGGGATTTAGCCATTCTTTTCACCATTTTTGAGACCTAGATCATGGATTGAGGAGTTTTTTGTGAGAATTTTCATTCCAATTTCTAAGGTTAGTAATTTTTACCTAATTTTGATTTTCATGAATTCTCATAGATTTCTATCCCTAAATCTAGTATTTTAAAGTGTAGGTCTCCACCGGGTCATCAAGTGATTAGCCAGTCAATCCATTGGAATTTGGGAAAAAATTTATGAGGGATAGTTTTGGAGATTTGAACCTCGTTTTGATGTCCAATCTTGATAAAAATTACATAATTGAACTCGGGAAAGAATGGGTAAACGAAAATTGGTCTTAATTTCAAACTTTGACCATGTGAACCCGAGTTGACTTTTTATTGATATTTCAAATATGATAAAGATCGAATATTTTTTATACTAGGGTAATTTCTAAAGTTTTTTTTGAATTATTTGGGTATTATTTGACTAGTTTCGAGTGGTTTGGAGGCTTGTTCTAGAAGGAAAGTTGTGTTGGATTATTGACTTGGTCTCGCAAAGAGGTAAATATCGTAGTTAACCTTGATTTGAGGGAATTATGATGTGATTGGTCTATTTTCTACGTGTTCTATGTGTTAGGGACGGTATATATACAAGGTGATGAGTGCATATGCATTTTCATGTCTTAAAGCATGCCGGTGGGACTAGTTTATTCACGACTTTACTTATTTCATGCTTTTACTTGTTAAATGTCGTTACTTATTTTATGCTTTTACTTGTTCCTTTATTTTTTCATGCTTTTACTTACTAAATGTCTTTACTGGTTTCATGCTTTCACTTGTTAAACACATTTTACTTGATACATGCTTTTACTTGCTATATGCCTTTACTCGCTACATGTCTTTACTTGTTACATACCCTATTTATCACATGTCTTTACTCGTTTCATACCTTGTTCTTCTATGCTATATTGGATTGTGTGGATACTTGATCGTTCACCTGAAATTGACCTTGTTTGAGTCATCGTCGAGATATATGTGTGAGACTAACTTTTTGATATTGGATTGCTTATTATTGCTTGTTAGTATTCATCTTTTCCTTAATGAAATAGGTTTATCTATTTTTTTTTTTGATATTTTATTATGAACATCGATATATGTTATTGGATGATTCAATATAAATTGATATGTTGGATCGGGTTGCCACCACAATAATATTATGATAGGAATTGGGTTGCTTGCCGCAATAATAGTATGGCCATGGGATCGAGTTGCCACCGCAACAATATTTTGTGTTGGATCGGATTGTGCGCCATAACGTATATATTATGTATTTTGGTGTGGTTTGTGATGTAGTCCTCTTTGTGGGTTTTAATTATGTTATTCACAGATATTGTTCTTCCCCATCGTTTTGAGGTACTAATAAGGGGTTTGGTTGTGTTATTCGAGAAACGTGGTTATTATTTTTTATTTTGGATCTTTTTACTATTTGTTTGCCTTTATTCCTGTTATTATTACTAATATCTCTATTGCTATTTTTATTGCTTATAAACTGTACAGGTTTAAATGGTAAGTGTCTTGCCATAGCTTCGTCAGTACCTCGTTGAAGTTAGGCTCGATAATGACGGAGTACATTTGGTCGGTTGTACTCATACTATACTTATGCACTTCTTGTGTAGATTTTGGCATCGGACCTAGTGGTGTGCAGAGGGCTGACTAGCTTGCTTGGTTGAGGAGACTCGAAGTAGTACTGCACTCTCATTAGCAGGCCTTAAAGTTATCCATCTATAAGACTCTCTACTGTTTATTCGTACCAAATAGGATATTTATCATTTTAGATGTTGTATTTAGTAATTCTGTAGAAACTCATATACTCAGTGACATCAGTTTTGGGAGGTGTTAAATGGATATTTGATTTTAGTCTTGTTAAATATTTTTGAGTTTTACCTTATTAAATGATATTATGCTGCTTTATGTTTAGTTTTGTTCATTATTTATGTTAGGTATTGGCTTGTCTAACAAGCAGTGTTAGGCATCATCATGACCCCTTGGTTGGGAATTTGAGTTGTGACACTAGGCTCATTATTTCAGAAGAATGAAATGATAGATGAAGATGTTACTAAAAAGATTAAAACTGGATGGTTGAAATGGAGAAGTGTTACTTGGGTGTTATGTGATAGAAAGATGTCTACCAAGGTGAAAAGTAAGTTCTAAAAAACAGCTATAAGACCTACTATGTTTTATGCTGATAACTGTTGGGCTGCTCAAGTTCAACATATTCATAAGATGAGTGTTGCAGAAATATGAATATTAAGATTGATATTCGATCACACAAGATTAGATAAGATTAAAAATGACCACATTTACCAGAAGGTGCAAGTAGCAGACATCGAGGATAAAATAAAAAAAGGCCGCTTGAGATGGTTCAGTCATGTTCTACATCAACCTCCAGATGCATCATTCCATAGGTTGTGAAGCTATAGTGGGAAAATGTGTTAAAAGGGGACGAGATAGAATTAAAATCACATAAAAGAAAGTTGTCTCGAAAGACCGACTAATACTTGAAATTAATGCAGACTTAACTAAAGATAGGGAACAATGGAAGAGAAAAACTCAAATAGGTAATACCTACAAGTTGTGAGCAAGTTTTAGACGTGGTAGAAGAGTTTTACTATTATATATACTAGTCTTAGGGTACGCGCGATGCGCGTGTACCCTGTCATGAGTAAAATCAGTTTGAAAACCACATAAATATTATATAATATGAAATAAAAAATTAGGGAAATAGTTAAGTCCCTAAAATATGAATGTGACTTTATTTAATTAATTCAATAACGAAAGAAACATTTGCCTGCATAAGTCCTCATGTGTCTTATTGAAAATAATTTAATTCCTTCTTGAAAATATACTTTCTCTTTTATTTAACTTAGATTAGATTTTATGAATTGAAGACAATTTGATTTCTTATTATAAATATTTTACATTTATTTATAGTAGGATATATTTTTTTAAAAGATAAAAGAAAACTGGGTGCACAAAGCATCTGGCACTCATGCATGGTTCTTGAATGACCGCACTCCAAGGGGGTGTGATGTATACAATCTACCTTATAGTAGGAACTTTAGAAATGTATACTTTTATCTTTTCTTTAATTTATATTGGAAATTTTAGCAATATTCTATGTTACTTTTTATCATGTAGATCGACTTTTTATCCATCATAAATACATTTCATATTAGACCAAATTAAAATTACACTCAATATTTATTTTGTATAGTTAAATTAGGATTGCAAAATACTTTGAAGATAATTTTGTTCCTTTTTGAAAAGATAAATTTCTTGTTGATTTGATTGTTAGAAAGTAAGGTGAAAGTGTTAAAGGTTCTTTGTTTTTTATTTTTTATTTTTGGTTTGATGAGCAGCAAAGTTTTAGGAATAAATTTCTCACGGCAAAAGTTGGTACAATTTCGTTCTTACGCATTTTTTGAAGGAATTATAGTTGAATCCAAATTCTTAAATATTAGTTTTGTTCTAAATGTTGGAGCGCGTTTTATTTAGGTAAAAAAGATCTAGAAAAGTCGAAGTGGTATATTTATAGTAAATTTTGAAAGTTTGTTGAATATAAAGAGTTTCTACATATTCAAATAAGAAAAAAAATCTTATAACAAAAATTTTAGTTGATTTCAAAATTCTAAATATTAGGAGAATAATAAAATTATAATTATATCCAATATAAAATCTATTTTCAAAGGGTAAAAACGGTGAACGACATTTCGTAAGCTCAACTCAACTCATATCATCATCATACATACTTGCACTTTTATTTTATTTTGGTAATGATGATGATATGAGTTGAGCTAAATAAAACGAACGAGCAATCATATCGTTGACCCTAACTTATTTCGGATTGATGCATAGTTGTTGTTGTTGTACTTAAACAAAGTTGAAGGACCATTTGATTACAACAAAAGTTGCTAAAGTGTCCTTATAATACTTTAGGCAAACTTGAGTGCTATATTTGTTACAAAAAATAGTTTAATGACATTTTGTGATATTAAATAATTTTTTGTTATAAAACAATTTGATACATTTAGTGTACTAAAACCGACTGCTTAATAATACGAGCAAGCGATCTGTGACGATCCAAAATCCAACTAGTCGTGATAACATCTAACCCAACCCACTAGGTAAGCCGATTAACGATAATCCAATTCAATGAGATTTAATGAGTATCTAAAAATATCATACGAACTCGTTATCATGATGAAAACACAAAAATAATATCTAGAACTATGAATCGGACATCAAAACACATGAATTTCGAAGAAACATTCAGGAACTTCTAGAATTGCGACCAAGCGTCCGAATCCTATCAAATCAACTCTAAATGACACCAAATTTTGCAGACAAGTTCTAAATTGTATAAAGGACATATTCCAAGTCACAACACCAAATTCTAAATGATAGCCAAAAATAAACCTACGATCAAACATGTAAACCTCAAATTGTTAATTTTTGGCAAAACAATACAAATCACCCTACGAACTTCCAAATTCGATTCCAGACATATGCCCAAATCCAAAATCACGACACGAAGCTATCGAATCCATTAAAATACCGTTCCGGGGTCGTTTTCATAAAATTCAAACATTGGTCAACATAATCAACCTCGGCTTCCAAACCAAGAACCATAGGGTCTAAATCAACCCAAAATCTTCCAGAACAAAACTAGCCGGCCCTGCAAGTCAAAAAACCACAATTACACATGACTAAAGCATCAAAAGGAGAAACATGGTGCAATTACACAAAATGAGCGGTCGGGTCGTTACATTCTTCCCCTCTTAAAACAGGCGTTCGTCCTCGAACGTGCATAGGGATATACTTGAAGTGATGAAAAGATGAGGATTACGACTCTGCATGTTGTGCTCGGTCTCCAGGTTACCTCATCGACTGGATGACCCCTCCATTGAACCTTCACTAAAGCAATACTCTTTGACCTTAACTTTCGGACCTGCCTATCCAATATGGTCACCAACTCCTCAACATAAGTCAAATCCTTGTCCAATTGGACTGAATTGAAATCTAATACAGGGGACAAATCACCATAATAATTTTAGAGCATAGAAACATGGAACACTAAATGAACGGCCGATAAGCTGGGTGGCAATGCAAGCTTGTAGGCCACCTCACCAACTCTCTCAAGGATCTCAAAAGAACTAATATACCTAGGGCTCAACTTGCCCTTCTTCCCGAACCTTATCATACCCTTCATGGGCGAAACCTAGAGCAAAACCCTCTCTCTAACAATAAATGCTACATCACGAGCCCTTTGATCAGCATAACTCTTCTATCTAGATTATGTTGTACAAAGTCGATCCTTAATCAACTTGACTTTCTCCAAGGCATCTCGAACCAAGTCACTGCCCAACAACCTAGCCTCACCCGGCTCAAACTAACCAACTAGAGAACGGAACCGTCTCCCATATAAGGCCTCATAAGGAATCTGAATACTCAACTGGTAGCTGTTATTGTTGGCGAACTCTGCAAGGGGCAAGAACTGATCCCAAGAACCCTCGAAATCCATAACATATGCACGGAGCATATCTTCTAATATCTGAATGGTGCGCTCGGACTGTTCATCCATCTGGGGGTTAAATGTTGCACTCAAATAAACCCTTATGCCTAACTCACGCTGCAAAACCCTCCAGAAATGCGATGTGAACTGTGTGCCTCGATCGGAGAAAATAGACACCGGAATGTCGTGGAGACGAACAATCTCACGGATATAGACCTGAGCCAGCTGCTCTGAAGAATAGGTAGTCATTACCAGGATGAAATGATCCGACTTGGTCAATATGTCTACAATAACCCATACTAAGTCAAATTTCTTCAAAGTCTATGGGAGCCCAACAACTAAGTCCATGGTAACCCTCGCCCATTTCCACTTGGGAATCTCAAGTCTCTCAAGCAAACCGCCAGGTCTCTGATGCTCGTACTTCACCTGCTGGCAGTTTAGGCACTGAGCCACATACTCCACTATATCATTCTTCATTCTCCTCCACCAATAGTGCTGCCACAAATTCTGATACATCTTAGTGTCACCCGAATGAATGGAGTACCGCGACATGTGGGCCTCCTCAAGAATCAACTCACGCAATCTATCCACATTGGGCATGCATAATAGACCTTGCATCCGCAAAACCCCATCACCTCTAATAGAAACCTCCTTGGCATCGCTATGCTATACCGTATCCTTAAGGACAAAAAAATGGGGCTCATCATATTAACACTCTCTGATGCGCTCATATAAAGAAGACCAAGAAACTACGCAAGCAAGAACTTGACTGGGCTCCGAAATATCAGTCTAATAAAGTGATTTGCCAAGGCCTGAACATCCATGGCTAGTGGCCTCTCTACTGCCGGTAGATATGCCAAACTGCCCATACTCTCCGTCTTTCTACTCAAGGCATTGGCCACCGCGTTGGGCTTCCCGGGCTGATATAGAATAGTGATATCATAGTCTTTAAGCAACTCTAACCACCTCCGCTACTGCAAATTGAGATCTTTCTTCTTGAACAGATGCTGGAGACTCCGATGGTTGGTATAGACCTCACATAAAACACCATACAAATAGTGCCTCCAAATCCTCAATGTATGAACAATAGCTACCAATTCCATGTCGTGCATCATATAATTCTTCTCATGAACATTCAGTTGCCGAGACATGTAGGCAATCACCCTACCGTCTTGCATCAACACCGCGCCAAGCCCAATACACGACGCATCACAATACACAGTTTAAGACCTCGAACTCGTATGTAACACCAACATTGGAGCTGTAGTCAAAGCAGTTTTGAGATTTTGGAAGCTTGCCTAAAACTCCTCGGACCATCTGAAAGGAGCACCCTTCTACGTCAATCTAGCCAAATGTGCAGCAATGGATGAGAAACCCTCTACTAAACGATGATAATACCCAACCAAACTAAGAAAACTCTGAATTTCAGTAGCTGAAGACAGTCTGGGCCAATGCTGAACTACTTCAATCTTCTTCGGATCTACCTTGATCCCCTCACTCAATACCATATGACCCAAAAATGCAACTGAATCAAGCGGGAATTCACAATTTGATAATTTTGCATATAACTTCTTCTCTCTCAAGGTCTGGAGCACGACTCTCAGATATTGCACATGATCCTCCCGACTATGGGAGTATACCAAGATGTCGTCAATAAACACAATAATAAATGAATCAAGATATGGCTGGAATTCACTATTCATTAGTGCATATGTACTGTTGGGGTGTTGGTCAGCCCAAATGACATCACAAGGAACTCATTGTGACCATATCGAGTCCTGAAAGTAGTCTTCGGAATATTCGAATCCGGAATCTTTAGCTGATGATACCCTAACCGCAAATCAATCTTCGAGAATACTCTGGCACCCTGAAGCTGGTCAAATAAGTCATCAATGCATGGTAATAGGTACTTATTCTTCATTGTAACCTTGTTCAACTGCCTATAATTAATACACATCCACATAGAACCATCCTTATTTTTCGCAAACAAAACTGGAGCATCCCTAAATGATAGACTAGGCTGGATGAAACCCTTATCAAGCAACTCTTGCAGCTGTTCCTTTAACTCATTTAACTCTGGTGGTGCCATACGATATGGTGAAATAGAAATGGGCTGAGTGCCTGGCAACAAATCAATACCAAAATTGATATCACTATTGGGGGCATGCCCGGTAGGTCTGCTGCAAACACATCAGGGAATCTCTCACTATCGGAACTGACTCAACGGTAGGAATATCATCACTCACATCCCTCACAAAGTTTAAATATGCCTCACACCCCTTCTCAACCATATGATGTGCCTTAAGGAAGGACACAACCCTGCTATAAATATAATCCAATGTACCTCCACTACAATCGCAGCAAACTTGGCATAGCCAGTATCATAGTCTTAGTGTGACAATCCAGAATAACGTGATAGGGCAACAACCAGTCCATGCCCAAGATCACATCAAAGTCTACCATATTGAGTAACAACAGATCAACTTCGGTCTCAAATCCAAAATTAAAACCTAAACACGATCGATACAGACGGTCCACAATAATAGAATCTCTCACAGGCGTGGACACACATACAGGAGAACTCCAAGAATCACGAGATATATCCAAATACAGAGCAAAGTAAGATGACACATATGAATAAGTAGATCCGAAATCAATTAAAACTGAGGCATCCTTGTGAATAACCAGAACCATGCCTGTGATGACAGCATTCGATGCAATTGCCATTGTCCTACCCGAAAAAGCATAGAATCTGGCTTGGCCTCTCCCTCTAGAGTGACCTCTACCCGCCTGACCTCTACCCCTAGCCGGTGGGACAAGTGGAGCGGCAACTAGAATAGCAACCATGGCCTGTGAATTCTGTGGACCCTGCAGAATCCGGGAAGCTTAAGTAGTATATAAAGGTGCAACCCTCCTGAGTGTAGGCCAGTCCCTCACCATATGTCTAGTATCACCACACTCAAAATAATCTCTCGACGGGTGTGGCTGCTAAAACTAACCCTCACCTGGCCGGATAGACTGACGACTGAAGGCACCCATTGACAAGCTCTCGGTGACAGGCACTACTGGATCTGACGATCAGAAACCCGCACCCCTTGCTAGAGTCGTGCAAGGCCGGGGTAGATCTAATCGTCAGATCCATCTTTCCTTATATCACCGCGTGACCCTTACATTTAGTTTTGAAAATTATTTTTCCAAATAGCTACACTTTTTAGCCCACCTTATCTCACCGCATGGCTTCAAGTAATTCTCTTACTAGTAACACGCCTATCAAGCCCACCTTATCTCACCGCATGCGTGTCAACCCCTATCCTTATACCACCACATGTGTATCAATATCACAATACAATAATCAACTCGCACAACAAGTGCTCATATGCCACAACTTGCCAAATGAACAATACCAATATTTCTAAAATAATTAGTTCACAACTGAATCACAATGTGTACAAGAATCTCAATAATGATAAAATGAGTGAGAAATGCTCAACAAGGAAAGATATCTCAGAATCAACAATTTCAAGTTCAATGTGATAATAGCTTTCACAACTTCAACGTCAATACTCCAACAAGAAGATATTCCCATGAAATAATAACTTCAAATAAGAGTAATGCAACAATAAGAAGGTAACAAGACAATAAGGGAGGTAGCAACTTCAACTAAAGCTTATGAGAGGAAATAGAACAAGTAAGAGATAGAACAAGTATTAACAACATCAAATAAAGCATGTAAGAGTACATTAACACATGTAAAAGTAGATTCACAATGAAAGATATAACATGTTATGACAATTCAGTTAAAGGCATGAAAGAGTCTAAATAACCTAAACCGGTCAAATACCATATATAGCCTGTGTACGCACTCGTCACCTCGCGTACACGTCTTCCACTAACACAAATAGCACAATCAACCCAAATCCTAAGGGGTAGTTCTCTCACATAAAGTTAGGCAAGATATGTAACTCAACTAAGCTAACTCAACCCTCAAAAATTACTTTTCCCCTAAAATTTACCTCCACACGGCTCAAATCTAAACAAAAATGACTTATTATCATCAAACAATGCAAGAGAAATCAATTACAAACGATAAAACTTTGATCTTTACAAAATTTCCAAAAAGTCAGCAAAAGTGAACAAAAGTCAACCCCGGGCTTGCCTGATCAAAACTCGGGTTCAAGGGTAGATTCCGAGTACCCATAATCCCACGAGTCCATATATGTATTTTATTTTCAAAGCCGAGTTCAAATCGACTCTCAAAACTAAATTCTTCATTTTTCAAAAACTTGACAAAATTTCCCAGTTTTTCCTCATTGATTTTCATAAATTTGATGTTATATCTAAGATATAATCATGAAATATAATTGAAAGTTGATTAGAATCACTTATCCAATATTTATAGATGAAACTTCCCTCTTCAAATAGCCTTATACCGAGTCTAGGATTCTAAAATGAGAGAATATGATGAACAATTCTGACTCCCAGCCCTTTTGTTCAGCTGCAGATGTTATAATTACGAAGAAGTACTCGCAAATGCGGCACTGAAAGTCTATATGGGAAGTCGCAATTACGACATGGGCTTTACAATTGTGAAACCTGCTTCCCTTGCAAAAGCGACAAAAATATTGCAGATGCGAAACTACCCCACCCCAGGTCAACTTCGCAATTACGACCCAGACATCAAATTTGCGATACCTATGATCCCCATGCTAAGGTCGCAATTGCGATGCTGGTGTTCGAAATTGCGACACCAGAGGCATCAACACACCAGCAGTTCAAATTCAGTCCAAAACCATTTCGCGACACGTCTGAAACTCATCCGAGCCCTCGGGGCTCTAAACCAAACATTCACACAAGTCTAAAAATATCATACGAACTTGCTCGCATGATCAAAACATAAAAATAACATCGAGAACTATGAATCGAACATCAAAACGCATGAATTTCGAATAAAGTTCAAGAACTCCTTGAATTGCATCCAAGCATCCGAATCATATCAAACCAACTCCAAATGACACCAAATTTTGCATACAAGATTTAAATAGCATAACAAACCTATTCCAAGTCTTAACATCAAATTCTGAACCCGATAGCCAAAAGTCAACCTACGGTCAAACTTCTAAACTTCAAATTGCCAATTTTCGGCAAAACAATACAAATCACCCTATGGACTTCTGAATTCAATTTCGGGCATACGCCAAACTCCAAAATCACTATACGAATCTATCAGAGCCATCAAAATATCATTCCAGGATCATTTTCACAAAAGTCAAACAATGATCAACATAATCAACCTAGGCTTCCAAGTCAAGAACCAAAGGGACCAAATCTACCCAAAACCTTCCCGAAATGAAACTAGCCGACCCCATAAGTCAGAAAACCAAAATTACCCATAAGTGAAGCATCAAAAGGGGAAACACAATGTAATTATATAAAACGACCGATCGGGTTATTACATTATTAATCATGTTAATATTATTGAATACGTTTTATGAGGTAAATGGTACACAGTACATTTTACCTAGTAAAAGAATATAAATATAATTTGACAAAAGAAAATATTTATCGAATAAATATTATTAACTTGCACAGAGTTATTAAACAAAGAAAGACTTTGCAAGAGCTAGTAAGTTGAATTATCATTTGAGAAATTCTAAAGTTTAATTGGTTACATAGCAATTTTTCTGGCACCGAACAAATGATTACCTAGCTGAAATGACTTTATAGGAAAGTTTGATTAAGTTGGATGATTTTATTATTTCAAAAAATTCAAGAGTGACTTTTTTTTTTGTCGAACAAACCACATCTTATTAAAGAACAACAAAACAATTACAACTTTCTGGGTCCACGCCTAAGAGATTACACTCCACTATATTATTCCTGCCTTAACTATACATCTCCTCTCTTTAGAATATCTTACGGTCATGATCTATCTTTGAAATTTTGCTTCTTATACATATAATCTAGGATCCTATGTTTACTTTCCTCCTTGATTTGGTTGCTACTCACTTGTAGTTTGGTTAATTTCTGATTCCCAAGAGCTTCATTCCTAGCTCTCCATATATGATATATCAATGCTGATACCACTGCCCATAAGAAAGCTTTGCCCATTCTTCCTTTTGCCCTTCTTGCCATTTTATTTCATACTCCTTGAATTAACACATTTTGCATTTGTAGCTGTAGCGAGTGTAGTATTTCCTTTAGACAAGCCTGGGAGAACATACACTCAAAAACAGATGATTTAGGGACTCAAATGCATTGCTACATAAAAGACATGTATCATCTTGATATATGCCTATTTTAGCTGATTTGTCTCTTGTTAGCAACCTACTATGCATTGCCGACCAACTAATAAAACTATGCTTAGTTTTGTTCCACACACCCTCAAGTTTGGCCATTGTGCTCCTGCATCCTTCCTCCAATCGTAACCACTCTTGATAATGTATCTTCCTTAGCTAGTCAGCCACCTATTCTACACATATCTAGCCTTAAATTTATCTCTGATACCACAGTTTTTTCCCATAGGAAAACTTTAATTGTTTTAGTATTTATGTATATGGCCCTTATATATATATATATATATATATATATATATATATATATATATATATGATGCACCTACTTCACCCATAGGTTGTTAGTTTTTTTGGCAATGTTCCATATATTTTCCACAACAGCTTCATTTCACACAATACAATCTATAATACCAATCCCCCTTCCTTCTTTGGTCTAAACACAAAGTCCCAAGCTATCAGATGAGATTTGTTAGTATTTACTTGTTCACTCCATAAGAAGTTTCTGCATATAGTAATTATTTGCTTTATAACTTTCCTTCGCAGAATAAACATGGATATCCAGTATGAGTGAATGTGTAGCAATACTGAGTTAATTAGCTGGACTCTCCCAGCATATGATAGATGCTTAGAACACGAAGCTTTCACTCTGCATATCATTCTGTCCACTAGCATCTCACACTCTACTGAAGATAGCTTTTTTGATGATATAGGTACTCCCAGGTATCTGAATGATAGTTTCCCTCTTGTATACCTTGTCATCTCACATAGATCATCTATCACATGACCTTCCATATTAGCAATGAAAATATTTGACTTTGCATTGTTAATGTGCAAGCTTGAAAAATCTAAAAAAGTCTTGAGACCTGATGTTTGGCTAAAAATCAATATTTGTGCATGTAATTTTCCTTTCATTATTCCCCGATCTTGTTAACTTTAGTATGAATATCTGTGACTCGAGCTTAATAATGGTATTTATATGTGTAAAAGTCAATTGGAAGTGATTTGAAAAATTTGCATGCAAAGTAAAATAAAAACGGAAGAATTTGGAGGAAGTATAAGTTTGGTGCCAAGGTTCGCGTCAGGCACCAACCAGAACACCGATGATATCAGAATAAAATTTTAACTGTCCAGGTTTGCGCCAGGCGCAAAGCGTGACGCCCAAGGGCGGATTTTGTCCTAATTCGGCTGAGACTTAGTGATTTCATCCATACACGTCCCTAACATGTATAAAAGGGGTTCTAAACCTAATTTGGAGGGGAGTGAACATACTTTGTAGCAAGGGAGAATACGGAGCCGCTGTGGAGGCCGGAATTCATTAGATTCCATCTTTCTTCCATCAAACTTAGTAATCTTTATGTTTTTTTTGATGAATTATTATTTTGCTGCCATGTCTAGGTGGAGCTAAACTTCGCGTTCTAGGGTTGTGGTTGTCATGAATATTGAAGTTTGTTAATTACATTACTATTAATTCGAGTTATCATCTTTGGTTGTTTCTCTAATTCTGTGCATAATTGCTTAATTATTTGGCCAGCAGTTGAGTTCTATTTACTATCTATGGTATACTTGGGAAATTCGTATTTAGATTAGAGTAGAATTAGAGAGGGCTTGTTTCTGAACCCGTGGCTCGGGGAAAGATTTCGCGGTTAGGATAGGAATATACCTAACATTCTTGCTTAGTTGAATGCCGTATTTTCTTCGTTCTTGATAGATTCAAGACCATAGGAATATAGTGTTAATATATTGTGGATAGACAGATAGTAATGTGGGAACATGCTATTTATACAAACTATCCGATCAACTATCAATCATAGATAATTTGGATTAACATGTGGAAGTACGAACTCAATAGGATTGACAAACCGACCACAACCTTGGAATTTTCATCTCCTTTGATTAAAATCCAACCACAATCGCTTGCTCCTAATTAATTTAGCTAATTACTTGTTTAATTTCCGCAACAGTAGTTTAATAGAAAAATAACACTTTTGATTACCTTGGATAGTAAATCTATTTTAGTTAGCTTAGTTAATGATTAATCTAAGTTTTTGTGGATTCGACATCCGACTTTTGAGTCATTTTATTACTTGACGGCCACGTATACTTTCGTGTACTTGGGGAACCAACATGTTTTTGGCACCATTGCTAGGGACTTAGTTGTTTATTGTTTATCTAAGTTAAGCCTTAAATTGATTTCTGTTCAAGTTTTCAATTTTCTTATTTAGTTAGTATTTCTTTTTCTTAGTTTCACAAGGCATCTTGGAATGAAAATTATTTGAATGATGGTTATTCTTACTTTGATAATCCTTGTCCATATTGTGGAGGACCCCACTGGTGGCAAAAATTATCAGAATATTTTTGAGAGCGAGTTGTGTGTACAATATCAAACCTATAAGTGGAATATTTGTAACAAGTATGGTGGTCAAGGTGGCCATTGGGATGGTTGTCCTAATTCGTTTTATCCTTCTTTGAACCCTTATTGTGATGTTTCTAATAACTTTTGTGAGTTTGATAGAACAACAAAGTGGAGGTTGTGGAATATGATGCTCAATTTATGGACATGTTGAGTCAATTAGTGGAGCAAAGAGAAGAATACCAAAAGGTCAGGGAAGATCTCAAGGCCACAATGAAGAGAATAAAGGCCAACATAGAAAAGATGGTTGAAACATTCGATGATCAACAAGATACAGACTTAGTAGATATTCAAGAATAGACTCAAATTTAATAAGAGAGCGAATTCCAGCAAGAGAAAATTTTTGAAGAAGAGGAGATTTTGAGCCAAGCTTGGTTAATGGAACAAGGTGAAAGATTAGAAATATATGAGACTCAACATTTCATGTCCTGAACTCGTGGAGCGCGACCGACGCTCAGCCGAGTGAACCCGGCCGAGCAAGCCTGTTAGATTTTCTTCTACCCAAACTCAACCATAAATAAAGAGGAGATGCACTCCTTTAATCAAACATTGAAAATATTTCATTAACAGCTCTCATTTCATTTCCATTAGCATCTTCATTCATAATTTCCAAAATATTACGAGTTTATATAATGAAAATATGTTTGTCAAATACCAACACTTCCAGTTTAATTCCCAACATCAAACACCACCCACAATATGTCTACGGAGCCTCTAAGTATAACCGAAGAATAATATAGAAATGCCGGCAACATGGCCCCGGCTATACCTCAAAGTACAAAGTACAACATCAAATGACATCAGGCCCGGAATAGAGTAGGGCTCACCAAAACCTGCTGAATAGGAGTAACGACTAACGAGGACCAAAGATTCCCGCTGATGAACCACCTACACCCATTGAAAAAGAGACGTTAGTACATATGGAATAGTACTAGCATGTAAAGCTAACTGTCCACATTCAAAATAGAATGCCAATATAAGAAAGGAAAAACCATAGAAATAGGAAGTCACAATCAACGATATCCAAATGCCCAGTTAAAAGATAATAATTTCCAAAATACAGAAATAATATATATATATTTTTGGTTGGGAGATCTTTAGCACCGATATACCACTGTTCACAATACCAATACCACCGTACTTTTAGCACGGAGTTCGATCACGACCCGATCGGCTAGACCGTCTCATCCGAGGCATCAACCACAATCACAATTTCAATTACAATTTTAATTATAATTTCCAGCACAATCACCACCATGTGTGTGGCATGGTGTCCGATCACGACCTGATCGGCTAGGCCATCTCACTCACCACAACGCCGTGTGGATCGACATCATCCTTTTTGTATCAATCATCTCATCCCAAATAAGGGTAATAATATCATCACATCAATCTCATCCCAATTAAGGGTAATAATTTCATCATATCAATACAGGGATTTTTTCCTCAATCACTCCTACACCGGAACACATAGTTTCGGGGTTAGGTTGTTACCTACCCTTTCTCGGTAGCTAGAGATACTCCCAAAAACATTATTGATTTGCATACAAAGGAATAAATAATACAATGCATTTACCTCATCACTTTTCCATACCGTATATAGCCTCGTTGGTACTTTCAACCACTTACAACATCATTATTTCATTGGCTCTCTTGGCCATATATATGATTCTTTTTTATGGCACAATGGCCGTATTTCATATTCCACACTTTTATTTCTTTCCTTTCATGGATCATCATCATAAATATCAACATATATAATATTCAGAAAATCACAACTTTAGGTTTATTAGTAATGAAGAATTTAAGCACAATAGATTCTTTCCAAGAAATGGAGTAAAATGATTGGCAATCGATGTGCAAGTTAAAATTATAAACAAGTAACACACCATTTATTCTTGAAATACTTTTTTCCAAAAAGGGCAATACATAATTTCCACTCACGAATATGTAAGAACACAAAACACATTGAAAATACTCACAAAATATAACATTAGTTAAAACAGCCACATTGTGGCATGACTAGAGGACATAAGCTTTTAGGCAAATCTACTTTTGAAGTAATTTTGGAATAGTTGAATCAAGGCTCATTTCATAATCTTTCTCACATCATCTCATTTTATTGGCACCTCTAGCCACAAGTATAACTTCATTCTTGGCACGATGGCCACACTTTATATCTTCAACTCACTTCTTTCACTTTCGAACATTATTATAGATTATCAACAAGAAGGCCTTTCCAATCAAGACTTTAGGTGCACATATGAGCAATTAAGAGTCTTAAGTATATCGAGTTTTTCTCACACAATTTGGCTTACTAGCTTTCATTTGGAACACGACTCAAAGCCATAACATTTTAGTACACAACCCGTACTTTGAACTTATATCTTTCGACATAACGCTCATTTGGAATAGTCAAGTTTATAAGGAATAACTCGAAACATAAGAATTAGGAACTTGAGCCAACCATGCTTGAAACTTACGGGAACATCATAGAATTCAATTCTAAGAGAGTAGTTTAGCTAACATACTTGGAATTCACCCCTTAATAATACTACGATGTTCCACCACACTAAACAACTTCAATCTACAACAATGCAACACAATTGCACCAATATTAGCAAGATTTTATTTACTTTAAGTTATTTAGACTTTTTATCAAACATCTGGTGTGCATATCTTTCTACAACCTCCTCCAATGAAATTTCTTCACCTAACAACCACCTTCCATACCAATTATTCACCTCGCAATCGTCTCTAGTCCATCCATAACTTCCATTAGCACATGCATGCCCAACAATTCACTCCCAACCCATAAATCTTATTAATTAATTCATTTTACAATCTCTACAATACCACCACAATCTAGGTTAGGCATTTGTGGCTTCGAATTACCATCCCATAAGTCCTAACACATATTTCATACATAAATAATCACCATGAATTAGTTAGAGGTAGTAGACATACATATTATAAACCAAATCTTGAAAGAAAACTTTTTAGATGTTCTTGAGAGTTTGAAGAAATCCTATGAAATCCAATCAAAACCTTATTGTAACTAGTGATTGAGACGTGAAATCAATATAAAAACACACTTAAAAACTCACCTTAGGTATGTATTGGAAGCCTTGGTCGGATGGATGATGGAGAGAAAGCCCTAGTCTTGAAGAAATGACTTAGCCACTCTCTCTCCCCGACCTTGGGGGTAGTTTTAGGGCTCCTACGTGCGCAGTCGCAAACCTGAGCAAGTGACTGTGCATCTGGTCGTGCACTTGATGCAGAATATCCTCTAATACGCGCGGCCGCACATCTGGGTGTGCATATGGCATAGGTCAGGCAAAATGGCCATAACTTTCTGTAGAAATATCCAAATGGAGAACGGTTTGATGTATTGGAAACTAGACTCAAATGGATTTATTATGATAGGTAGATCACCTCCTAAGTATTTATAGTTTGGTTGAAGCATGCATTTGAAGCAGGATTTTCCAACACACCTTAAACATATATTTTCATTTCGAAATGATGTGGTTCTATCCCATAGGTCTCCTTTAATACTCGAATAAGTTATCCTCAAATACCGTTCGTGCACTATAGAATCTTAAATCATTAGGAAATTTTTAACGGGGCCTTACATAACGTGAGAAAATTACAGATGGGATGAAAGACTTAATAGAAGGAAAAGTTGAACTGTCACGACCTAAAATCCGCTGAAGGTCGTGATGGCGCCTAACACCGCAGTCAGGCAAGCCAACAGTGATTTACCAATTTAATTACTCATTTTAGAAGTTTGAAATCCTGGTTTTCATTAATTGAACAACATCAAATAGAATTTACGAACAACCCGTAGAAACCCCCAAAGCCCGGTGTCACAAGTGCATGAGCATTTTCTAAGGAATATAATAATAATACAACATCTGTCCTGAATGTAATAAGACAGAATAAAATAAATAGTACAATGGAGACTCTGTAGACTGCGATGTGTAGCCTGGAATGCAGGTCACATAAAGTCTCCTAAATTGGTGCGCCTACGCGCCAAGGTGATCATCAATGAACCTGTCAGATCCTACATTTAGCGCAGAAGTGCATCATGAGTACGTAAATCAACGTGTACCTAGTAAGTATATAACATAACCCCAGAGAAGTAGTGACGAGAGGTCGACATCGACACTTACTAGAGGTCCAAATAATATAATGTAATATTCCATAACAGATAGGAAGTGTACATCTATAGTGAAGTAAATCTGCAATCTCATAATTTTTCAATTTATTTCCTTTAAAGCATAAATTTCTCAATCTTGTGTTCTTCCTTAACATCTCACAGCATACCAAGTCTCAATACCAAATAAATAAGAAATATCATAAAATGTCGGGCATCAGTGGAAAGTTTAGCTCGTGAATATTCAGGCAACTAGCGATATAACACACGATTCTGCCGAGGTCGTTCGGTTCGAGCCAGAATAATGTGTACACTACCGAGGTTCGAGCGGCACGAACCATAGATGCATCTATATACTGCCAAGGCGTTCGGCACGCTCCACAAGAAAAGGAAGAAAATTCCTGAATTACGAAACACGCGTTTACAATACAACACATGAGCATCAATTAAATATAATTTTCACCTTTTCTCAAATAACTCGCCCACAACTCAAAGTGTTAAGGCTGAGCCAAGTGTACATATATTTACTTCTAAATCAATTTCAATTATAACTTCAATTATTTAAGCCAGCAGAATGAGTTCAAGTAATTCAAACATTTCATGATGAGATCCTAAGTCTACCCAGACATAAACATGATTTAGCTACATACAGACTCTCGTCACCTCGTGCGTACGTAGCACTCACAACTAGTAGCACATAACAATAAATATCACCTAGGGGTAGTTTCCACCTTACAAGGTTAGATATGAGACTTACTTCACTCTGAAGTTCCATAACCGGCTCCAAAACCTCTCTAACACCTCAAACCAAATGCCCGTCTATCCAAAACTATTCAAACAAATGTGCAAACCAATCAAAATATACTCTAATATCCAAAATTAATCTTTTTATACAATTCCCCACTCCGCTCGAAAAGTCGACAAAATTAACCCACGGACCCACGTGTCCGGATTCAAAAATATTTTGAAAATAAGCCTTACCCATAACATCACGAACTCAAATATATAATTTATTCCTAATTCCATGTCCAAATTTCGTGGTCAAATTCCAAAAATACCAATTTCTAGGTTTTCTACCAAAATCCCAAATTTCTACTAATTTTCATGTTTAAATTCATATATAAACCTCGTATTTAACTCACAGTATGAGGGAGTTACTTACCTTGACATAGATGATGAAAATCTTTCCTTGACGCCCTCCAAAATCGCCCAACCAAGTGAAAATGAGAGAAAATGGGTCAAATCCCGCTTTTTAAAAGACCCATTTGCCAAGATGACCTCTCGCATCTGTAAAAAATAACCACTCCTACGGCTCCACTTCTGCGGAAACTTCCTCGCTTCTGCAGAAGACCACTATCAGCAGACCATCGCTCCTGCGGAAATTATTCCGCTCTTGCACAACCACAGGTGCGACACACCCTAGCGTATCTGCGCAAATTCCCGCACATGCGACCCTGACTTCACTTCTACGCACATGCAGGTGCGCTGCCCGCCTACGCTTATGCGACTTCACGCCCAGGCTTCCCAAGTTGCTTCTGCGGACCTCACCTTGCTTCTGCGAGGTCGCTTCTGGGAGGTCACTTCTGCGACCAAACTTCTGCAGAAGCGGTCACACCAGCTGCTGCCCAGCTTCAACATCTCCTAAGTCCAAAATAAATCTGTTAACCATCCGGAATCCACCCGAGGCCTTCGGGATCTTATCCAAATATACCAAAACGTCCCAAAATACAATACGAACTTAGTAGAGCCTTCAAATTACATAAAAATCGCTAAAATCACGAATCGCACCCCAATTCAAGCTTAATGAACTTTAAAACTTCTACATTCGACGCCGAAACCTATCAAATCAAGTCCGATTGACCCCAAATTTTGCACACAAGTCATAAATGACATAACGAAGCTATTCCAAGGCTTGAAATCCCAAACGGACACTGATAACATTAAGATCCAGTTCAACTCAAACTTAGGAATTTCTTAATCTTTTAAAATACCAACCTTCTATAATAAGCGCCAAAACGCTCCTGGGTGATCCGATACTCAACCCGAACATACGCCCAAGTCCAAAATCATCATACGAACCTATTGGAACCTTCAAATCCCAATTCCGAAGTCGTTTACTCAAAAGTCACACCTTAGCCAATTCTTCCTACTTAAAGCTTCAGAAATTAGAATTTTCTTTCCAACCCAATCCCGAACTTTCCGAAATTCAATTCCGACCATATGTACAAGTGGTAATACCTTAAGTGAAGTTATTCAATGCCTCAAACCGCTGAACGACGCACTAGATCTCAAAACAACTGGTCGGGTCGTTACATTCTCCCCCACTTAAACATACGTTCATCCTCGAACGTGCTAAGAACTTCTCCGAAATTGTCCAAAATCACTATGAAACACCTTGTGCACCTACCTGTGCCACCACAATCCAGTTGGGCACATTAGCTCGAGCCGGACTGAAGGTCCTCCCTTTTATTTAGTCAATAAGCCTTAGAACCAAATTCCAATATCAGAATTTCTGTACAAGACCTGATTATAACATACGAACACCGTACCAATCACCACACACTGTATCAAAACACGATCGTACACTTTTTGCTGAATTCAAACCATGCCCCGCATAATTCACATGCCCATAATAAAATCCTTCGACCACACTAGCCGAAATTTCACAAATCTTATGCCCGCAATACATCTCATAACGTATATAAATCCTATTCCAACTCTCGCAATACTGCCACAATGAAAGAGATATGAAGAAACTCATAACCACCTACCGAATCAATAATTCATGGAGTCTCGCCTCCTGACAAGAACCATTACCTCATTCTGAGCTGAATAACGATATTTTCCCTTTAATGTACATTGTATAAATCTGATTGCACAAATTCCAGGTCCAATAATCTTGTCTCACCCAGTACAAGATGCTCAGGCAATAAGCCACCTCAAACACTGACTCAGATCTCATATGACGCCATCAATGCGCCGACAAGCTACAACTCGAATATGACACATAAAGAGGAACGAACTCTGGAAAAGAATTACCCAGCCCGCATAATGAATAATACGGTCGAACAGATATTATGAACCCTCCTTAAGGGATGAGAAACAAAATATGCAGGAATAGATAAAGGGAACCGTACTCCACATAACACTGTTGCGGCATGCAACCCGATCCAAATATGATACCGTTGCGGCGTGCAACCTGATCCAAATAACGTACCCGTGGCGGCGTGCCACCCGATCCACTCATAACAATAAAGAAGGAATTACACATCAAGCCATAATTCTTCTATTTACGAAATACCGACTATCGGCCTTAAGCACTCTAAGTGCAAAAAAACAAAAAATACAATTCTGGGGAGACGGATAGCGCCATATGCTACAAAACCCAAGCATAACTAAGGTGCGATAAATGACCTGCATCTCGAGAGCCATCCTGCTTACATAACGCCACAAGCTATATGGGACCTCAACATATGTGCGAATAATCAAGCCGTCAAATCTGAAACAAACTCCCATAGTTCACAACCAAAGGACTAGGGCGCCTCCCAGGCATAAACTCTCACATTAGCGACATTACCAGAATCTCCATACTTGGTTTCAATCTTTAACAATCAAGTGACTAATATGACATACTTATACAATTTCTCCCTATGGAATACTCTCCCACGATTTTTTGCACCAGGTAGCAAAGTCTGCACATCCATACCACCAACCGTACTAATTCTACAAGGCAAACCACAATCCACAATTCAATACACACTGCCTCTTCCACGGAACACCAGTCTCAGGTGACACTAGGATAATGTCAGCTTACTCTGAACATATAATTCTTCCCGGCTCATCCGAGATTGTGACATTCTTGTCAATACTGAACTACAACCTTAGCCCTCAACTTTCAAATTCCCATGCCGCTCACTGCATCTATCATGCCGCTACGCGAGAATACACGAATTCATCATAACTCCTGAACTACCAGTAGATTAACAATTCATTGACTAGAAACCTTTCACTTAGCTCATTTTCGAAGAGCCCATGCAACACACAACTGAATTCCCAAACTGCAGGAAAAGAATACAACCTCAAGTCATGATCTAAACCATTATAACTCTTCCGGAAATCCATTTACACAACAAATCCATTTGAATCAAATACCTCCCAAATCAATCAGGTCATGGTGGTTATCAAGCCCGTACGTACGACCACAAACCACATGTATAACTTTACACACCGAAGGAACTGATCATTGTCACAACCATGCCGATTCAACCATTACTAACCAACCCAACTTCTTTCAATGTAATCTTGACCTGTCTTAGAAATAATAATAGCTCCATTCACAACATAACGAACTCAATTTGCACTCATCCCGAGTGACCTGAATTGCGAGACCACATCGTCTCAATACCCATGAATCATTTCATACCCTTTTCAAGCGCACAAAATTATCTCTAACTGGTACACCCATTTTGCAAGTCCTTCCGCGAATCCAAAGTTATTTCTTCCTTTATTCCAATACTGCACCGCATACCCGATGATAACATCGAAAATTCCAAGTCCTGTTTATAATCTACTACAAAAACTCGATCACTAACCACACAACGGACCCGAAATCTTTAGGCACTGCACCTTAATTCTTAAACCCACTAGGACCATTGTTGAGAGTCACCCACTCTGACCTGATCCTGAATCTAACCAATTTTAACGCTCTGCGAGCACATGAACACCCTCTCAAAGAAGCAACCGACTGAATTATTTTCCTTGTACATCACATCCACAAAGCATACACTCTAAGTCTTTCCAAAACCTGCACATGAATCGATAGAGCAGAATATAGCACATGTCCATCAAGTTCTTTGCTCAATTACCTGTGATATTTCCTTTTCTTAGTCATAAATAATTCGCCAATGCACCGATAATCAGAAACCGCACAAGCAGACAACCACCTAATCCAATCGAAAGCGGTGGGGCTCCCCACTTAGCTTTAAGCTACCATCACATAATGCAGAGCCCAGAACGATTCCTCCTTCTCAATTACTATGATCTCGCATGGTTAACCCGCCAGACTTCTCGAACTCTTTTGTTAAGCTTTTTATGAACATCTTGAATCACCAGTCAGAGTCACACACTCGACCTCTTACCGGGTAGCAAGTAATATTCTTTGCAGAAGCTTCATCAACATAGCGCAACCACTAACCTGCTCATACGAGATAACCCACATGTGGAATTCCTTACCGACATCTTCCAACGATGTTGCACTGGGTACAACTACCTCGTAATCAGCAAATTCTCCTGAGCTTATGCTCACCCACCAGTTGTATACGTATGCTTCTTCTCTATTGACATCAACTAAAAATTCAACAATACCTTCCAAACTCAAGTCATATTGCATCTTAAACGCTAATCAAATCTTCACACCCCTCTTCATTTCAAGCAAACTCCTTTCTGTCGTATTCGATCTTCCTCAGTACAACAACCATCATCCTAAATAAAATTCATAAACCCAATCACTTTCCATCACGATTCCCAAAATCGATCTAAACTCTCTCAAAGCACATGGCTATCCTGCCACAGAATCTATATGTTACTCTTCCACTCCCACTTCGGTTAAACCATCTCCTTTAAGCAACTTTCGGACCTCTGTTGTTCATACTTGTCCTGCTAGTGATTTAACTACCGCAAGACACTTCCTTCCATGTCTTCCCTCATACTTTGCTACCCAACTGCTGCCTTATGCCAACTCCCTATCTGTAGCACCAGAGCTAATGAATTGCTACCAACTCTAAACCTCCTAGAAGATCATCTTTCCCAAGCCATCAACATTAGAAATACCAATTCGATTCTAAATCGTTGCACACCGCTATCTCTGACAACCGCCCCTCAGGTACCATTTCACAACACCCTGCCCCGAAGGCAAAAAAAAGAATCAGGAAGACCATACCACCGGCGAACCTTAATGCGTTCAAACAAGGATGACAATACTGCATCACAATAAAATTTCCACCACGCTCCAAAATATCAAGTCTCATTACTTCATCAACCAAACCTGGGCATCTATAGTCTGATTGCCTTTCCTCCGCTGGAATTAAATGTTGAACCCCTTAATCATGTACTGAGAAATCCTCTCTTCAAGTCATTTACTGCCTCAACACATAAACAGGCACCTTACCATTACACCAACATTATGCGATAACAACACATAGACATCATAGCAATCCGTGCACAGTCTCGAAACCATAGAAAATACGGATATTGAGCTGGAACAAAAGAACATACTTCCGTAAGGCGATGATAATAGACTGCCAGAATACGCAGGGAAAAACATCCTGCACCACGTCGGTAGTACCACTACAACTCCTCGACGCCCAATTGATAACAAGTGCTTCGCGTCGCATAAGATTGAGTAGGAAGGAAATAAAGGCGCAAGCCTCAATGGAATCAAACCGCACGATGAGGAAATCAAGAAGGGCAGTGCTCCTAACAGCCCAGTAGCCTCTCGAAGATAAGTATAGACGTCTCCGTACCGATCCACAAGACTCTACTAGACTTGTTCATGACTCGTGTGACCTAAGTGAACCTAACGCTTTGATACCAAGCTATCACGACCCAAAATCCGCTGAAGGTCGTGATGGCACCCAACACCGCCGTGAGGTTACCGATTTAATTACTCATTTTAGTATTTTTGAAATCCTGGCTTTTATTAATTGAAAGACATCAAATAGAATTTACCGAGTAAATGAAAAATATTTACACAATTACAACAACGAACAAACATATAGATACCACCAAAACCTGATGTCACAGGTGCATGAGCTTTTTTTAAGGAATATAATGATAATACAATAAATGTCCCGAATGTAATAAGACGGAATAAAATAAATAGTACAATGGAGACTCTGTGGACTCCGATGCGTAGCCTGGAATGCAGCTCACATAAAGTCTCCTAAACAGGTGCGCCTACACGCCAAGGTGATCATCAATGAACTTGTCAGATCCTACATTTAGTGCATAAGTGCAGCATGAGTACGTAAATCAACGCGTACCTAGTAAGTATCTAGCATAACCCCAGATAAATAGTGACGAGGGGTCGACATCGACATTTACTAGAGGTCCAAATAATATAATATAATATTCCATAACAGATATGAATTGTACAGCAATAGAGAAGTAAATCTGCAATCTCATAATTTTCCAATTTATTTCCTTTAAAGCATAAATTTCTCAATCTTCTATTCTTCCTTAATATCTCACAACATACCAAGTTTCAATACCAAATAAATAAGAAATACCATAAAATGCCGGGCATCAGTTGAAAGTTTAGCTCATGAATATTCAGACTACTAGTGATATAACGCACGATTATGCCGAGGTCGTTCGGCCCAATCCAGAATAATGTGTACTGCCGAGGCTCGAGCGGCACGAACCATAGATGCATCTATATACTGCCGAGGCGTTCGGCCCGCTCCACAAGAAAAAGAAGGAAGTTCCCTAATTACGAGACACGCGTTTACAATACATCACATGAGCATCAATTAAATATAATTTTCACCATTTCTCAAATAACTCGCCCACAACTCAAAGTGTTAAGACTTAGCCAAGTGTACATATATATATACTTCTAAATCAATTTCAATTATAACTTCAATTATTTAAGCCAGCAGAATGAGTTCAAGTAATTCAAACATTTCATGATGAGATCCTAAGTCTACCCGGACATAAACATGCTTTAGCTACGTACGGACTCTCGTCACCTCGTGCGTACGTAGCACCCACAACTAGTAGCACATAACAATAAATATCACCTAGGGGTAGTTTCCCCCTCACAAGGTTAGACAGGAGACTTACCTCGTTTTGAAGTTTCATAACCGGCTCCAAAACCTCTCTAACACCTCAAACCACATGCCCGTCGATCCAAAACTATTCAAACAAATGTGCAAACCAATCAAAATATACTCTAATACCCATAATTAATCATTTTATACAATTCCGCACTCCGCTCGAAAAGTCGATAAAATTATCCCTTAGGCCCGCCCGGATTTCGATTTTTTTGAAAATAAACCTTAGCCATAACACCACGAACTCAAACATATAATTTATTCCTAATCCCATGTCCACATTTCGTGGTCAAATTTTAAAAATACCAATTTCTAGGTTTTCTACCAAAATCCCTAATTTTTACTAATTTCTATGTTTAAATCCATATATAAACCCTTGACATAGATAATGAAACTTTTCCCTTGAAGCCCTCCAAAATCGCCCCAACCAAGTAAAAATGAGAGAAAATGGGCCAAATCCCGCTTTTTAAAAGACCCTTCTGCCCAGACGACCTCTCGCACGTGCGAAAAAATAGCCACTATTGCGGCTCCGCTTTTATAGAAGACCACTGTCTACAGAACATCACACCTGCAGAAATCCTTCCGCTCCTGCACAACCGCAGGTGCGACATACCTTAGCGCATCGGCGCAAATTCCCGCACATGCGGCCCTGACCTCACTCCTGCGCACACGCAAGTGCGCTGCCTGCCTCCGCTTCTGCGACTTCACGCCCAGCCTGCCCAAGCTGCTTCTGCGGACCTCACCTCGCTTCTGTGACAAAACTTCCACATAAGCGGTCACACCAGCTGCTGCCCAGCTTCAGCATCTTCTAAGTCCAAAATAAATTCGTTAACCATCCAGAATCCACCCGAGGCCCTCGGGACCTTAACCAAATATACCAACACGTCCCAAAATACAATAGAACTTAGTCGAGCCTTCAAATCACATCAAACAATGGTAAAATCACGAATCACACCCCAATTTAAGCTTAATGAACTTTAGAACTTCAACTTCTACATTCAACGCCGAAACCTATCAAATCAAGCCCGATTGACCCTAAATTTTACACACAAGTCATAAATGACATAACGAAACTATTCCAAGACTCGAAATCCCAAACAGACACCGATAACATTAAAATTCACTTGAAATGAAACTTAATAATTTCTTAAACTTTTAAAATACCAACCTTCCATAATAAGCTCTGAACCGCTTCCGGGTGATCTGATACTCAACTCGAACATACGCCCAAGTCCGAAATCATCATACGAACCTATTGGAACCTTCAAATCTCGATTCCAAGGTCGTTTACTCAAAAGTCACTCCTTAGCCAATTCTTCCTACTTAAAGCTTCCGAAATTAGAATTTTCTTTCCAACTCAATCCCGAACTTCCCGGAATTCAATTCCGACCACATGTGCAAGTCATAATACCTAAAATGAATCTACTCAAGGCCTCAAATCGCTAAATAATGCGCTAGAGCTCAAAACGACCGGTCGGGTCATTACATGAACTAGGGCAAGAGATCGAAATATTTGGCACTACTATTCACGACTTGAAAGCTCAATTGAATGCAAAGGAGCTTATACACCAAATTGAGGAGCTAAAAGTAGAGAGTGAATCATTCGACTATATTTTTGTTGATGATGCCAAAGTTAAGAAAAATGCACTAAAGTCGTGTGAGGAAGTAGGTAATATTATATTTGAATACTTTAGTGTGTGTACATATGAGGATGTAAGTAGTGACACAATTCTAGAGTTAGAACGCATTGGTCCTCATTCCATCTATTTTTCAACATTGTGTTTGGATGATGATATGGAAATTGAGTCACCCGATCCTTTGGAGGAGCCAACAGACGAGGAACAAAGTGGTTATATTCTGGAATTTATCGTGCCAGAGAGACATAATTACTTACCTCATCTGACGACCAAGAAGTATAGAATGTGAAATTGGTTACTTGGCTCAATTACATTTGACCCACCGCCCCGGGAGCATAGCAAAAAACTTGAAGCCAAATTAGGGGTAAGTTCGAGGTGGAGGCAAAATGTGGTTTAAGTCATGCCACGACTATATATCAGGCGCTTATTGGGAGGCAACCCATCTTTACTTTTCTATTTTATTTTCTACTTTTCCTTTTTTATATTTTTTGTAGTGTTTGTTTTTATTTTGTAGGATTACGAGCATAGGAAGCAAAACTATTGGAAGAGTGCAAAAGTGAGCTAGATGGTTGGAACCGATCATTTTGTGTACTAGCATTCCTTTCAGCTAGTTGGAGTCTCGATTAGCTTTGTATGATATATTATGACTTGTGTGTATGGTCGGTTTTGGTTTTCAGAAGTTTCAGAATTAGTTTGGAAGAATGAGTTCCATGTTTGAAGCTTTAAGTTGGAAGAGTTGACCAAGTTTGAAATTTTAGTATTTGACCTCAGTTTGGAGTTTCGATAGTTCTGTTAGGTACGAATGATGATTTTGGACTCGGGCGTGTGCTCGTATTTGCATTTGGATCATTCTAGAAGGTTTCGTCACTAATTGACAAAAGTTGGAAATTTGAAGGTTTGGAATGTTCATAAGTTTGACCGGGAGTTGACTTTGAGGATATCGGATTCGGATTGTGGTTTCGGGAATTTGAAATAGCTTCATTATATCATTTGGGACTTGTGTGCAAAATTTAAGCTCATTCTGGGTTGAATTGATATGTTTCGGCACGAGTTTTGGAAGTTGAAAGTTCAAAGTTCATTTAAGTTTGAATTGAGGTGCGATTCATCGTTTCGATGTTGTTATTTGTGATTTAAGGCTTCAAGTAAGTCTGTGTTATGTTATGGGACTTGTTGTTATATTCATACGGGGTCCCAAGGGGCTCGGGTGCATTTCGTATGGGATTCAAATCATTTTGAAACTATTTGGTTAAGGCTGGTTTGGTAGGGATTCTGGTGTGACCGCACCTCCGGAGCTATGTGCGCAGGTGCGGAGCTGCAAAAGCGGCAGAGTGGTCGCAGGAGCAGAAAGGGATATGTTTGGAAGCATCACATATGCGAGGTTTTGGGTCGTATCTGTGTTATCGCAGAAGCGATGGCTGAGGCGCGAGAGCAGATGTTTGCGCAGATGCGTGATTAATATTGTACCTGCGATATGGCGGGAGCAGATATTTTTCCGCAGGTGCAAAGAGCCATTTCTCCAGTTGATTCTGCATAAGGGGACTTCAGGTCGCAGAAGCGACGCTGCAGAAATGACTAAATTATTCGCAGAAGCGAACACGCCTGGGCAGAACTATATTTTGAGGTTTTGGTCGTTTATTTCACATTTTGGGATTTTGGAACTCGGATTGGGCGACTTTAGAGAGGAATTTCACCATACGAATTGGGGTAAGCATTCTTAACTCGGTTATGATTATATTTCATGAATTAATTTTCGTTTTCGGCGTATGATTATTGATTTTGAAAAAGAAATCAGAGGAATTGTTTATAATTTCATAAAATAAATTTTTGAGTTTTGAACATCGATTCGGATTCAGAATTGAGTGAAATTAGTATGGTTGGACTCGTAATTGAATGGGTTGTCGTATGTTGTGAGTTTCATCAGGCTCCGAGGTGCGGGCCCAGGTTTGATGTTTTGGTTGACTTTGGGGTTTTGATTAGAAATTTGACATTTATTATTTGGAATTGTTCCCTTAGGCGTTGTTTGATATATTTGGGTTCCTTTTGACTAGTTTTGAGCCGTTCGGAGGTTGATACGCACGGAATGGAATTTCTAGAGTATTGGTTGGCTTGCTCGATATTGAATTTGGCTTGTTTAAGGTAAGAATCCTATCTAAACTTGGTTGAGGTACTAGTTGCCTGAATTATTTGTGATAGATACATGCTATGGGTGTGCATATGTGTGGGGTTTGAACACATGTGCGAGCACCAGAGTATTTATCCATGCTCGGGGTAGTGCTTAGGGTATGATATGTCTAGAGTTGACTGTTAAGCTTTAAGCAACAATGTTTCTCATATTTGTATCATTGTTGGGAACTATTTGAGCCATGTTTGAGGTTACGAAGAGGCTAAATCCCTTAATAAAACTTGGTAATTATTATTTATGTGATAAGATTTGCATATTTGAGCTATGATAGCACACATTGCACATGCCTACACTTTAGCTTGTAATTATACCAGTCTAGGAGCATGAAATCTGATATTTATCTGTCATATACATGTGTTCTTGTATACTTGCTTCTGTGCGATATGATTTGGATTGAATGCCTGTGACCACGCCGGGCGGATTATGTTGTTATGCTTGTGACCACGTCGGGCGGATTATGATATTAACATGTGAGCTGTCTGTGCAGATCAGATATTGATACTATAGCATGTGAGTTGTCAGTGCGACACGTGAGTTGTCCGTGGAGATTCAAATATTGATACAATAGCACATGAGTTATCCGTGCAACATGTGAGTGATCCGTGTGGATCCAGCTATTGATACTATAGCACGTGAGTTATCCGTGGAGCACGTGAGTTGTCTGTGAGGATCCAGATATTGATACTATAACATGTGAGTTGCCCGTGCAACACGTGAGTTGTTCATGCTATTGATATTGATGTGAGCTCTGGGAGAGCTGGCTACCATTATTGGATCGGGTTGCGCGCCACAACAAGCTGATATTTGGTTATTGCATTTCACCTTTACATGAAAATCCCTTGACTTATTACCTTATTTACTTGCATATCTTCCTTATATGCTGGATTGTTGACTCAGCAGAACACTTTTAAAACCAAGAATTGTGAGCATAAAAAATGGTTTTACTTGAGATTTTCCTGGTTGATTATATACATGTTCGACACTTGTTGAAATTTTGAACTGCACAGGTGTTAGTGAGTATCATTTATAGTTCTTGCTTCTTTTATCTCGCCGAGGTTAGTTAGGATACTTATTGAGTACATGAGGTCGGTTGTACTCATACTACACTTCTGCACCTTGCATGCAGATCCTTGTGTTGATGCTGCTGTGTTCGGCGAGGGCTGACATTGAAGATGTACATGCGTTCCAATTATGACTATCACTTGTCCTTGGTAGCATTAGATTTGGATTCTGTTCATTTATATTTCAAACAGATGTTATAATTATTTCAATTCAGTTTTGTAAAAATCTAAGTCCTAGTAGCTCATGTCTTGCACTACAGTCAATGGAAAATTTCTTGTATAAAAGTTCAGTTATTTCTTTATTTATTTTCTCAGTAAACCTCATTGAATTGGATTGGTGTTAATTTGCTTACCTAGCGGTTTGGGTTAGGTGCCATCATGACTTATTGAATTTTGGGTCGTGACAGAGAAGTCTGAGTACCCCATGAGCCGCTATTGCTTCGGCCTTTGGCCTTTCAGGGAGTTTCTTGTCCACCCTCATTTTTGTTTTATTTATGCATTGGGGACACTGCACTCTTTTAAGTATGGGGTGGGAGAATTTCTCTAGATAATTAGTAGTAATATATTTGTACAAATGTTAACTTCTTATTTTAATTTTAGCATCTTATTTTTGTTTTTGTAGTAGTGTAGTATCTTAGTAGTAGTTTTAGTAGCGTAATTTTGTTTTTAGAATATATAAGAAAAATCGGAAAAAAAATGTCGAAAAAGTTGGACTTTTCCCGACGATGGATTTCCTAGACAGTTTTCGTGTTGGATTTAGTCTAACCAAAGACACAAAAAATTTGAATAAAATAGAAAAATCCAAATATATGTCTTTTAGTTTTCTTTAAGTAGTAATAATCCCTCGTGGTTTTTATTTGTGCCCTCAGTTCTTTTCCATGGGATATAGTTTGAACCGGGTAGTAATTTATTTTTGTTTTTTTAGAGTGGGAAATATAAAAAAATGGAGGAAGAAAGATGAGATTCCTTGGTGCCCTTGACTTGTTTAATAGTAGCATATTTAGGATTTGTCATGTGTAGTATCTTCCTTATGTTTTGAAATTGATCATGATGCCTTTATAAATTGGATCGCATGTCTTGTGACGCCTATGTCTCATTTACTTGACTTTTGTTCACTTTGTGTTTAATGCTTAATATCTTATAGATTTGTGTAGACAAGAGTGGGTTGCTCTAGTGGTGAGCACCCTCCACTTCCAACCAAGAGGGTGTGAGTTCGAGTCACCCCAAGAGCAAGGTGGGGAGTTCTTCGAGGAAGGGAGTCGAGGGTCTATCGGAAATAGCCTCTCTACCCAGGGTAGTGGTAAGGTCTGCGTACACACTACCCTCCCCATACCCTACTAGTGAGATTATACTGGGTTGTTATTATTGTTGTTGATGTATCTTATGGCTCCGTGAATACTTGCATTAGTTGAGAGTTAGAATGATGTCATCCTTAGTGAGTCATGTGCCAAGTGTGGTGAGTTTTTGTGTAGCCATGTCATTGTACTTGAGTCTAGAACTTGCTCGACATGTGAGTTGAAGCGAAATTCTGGGTGATGTTCGGTTTGAAAAATGATTTTAGGCCATCTTTGATCTTTTAAAGCTTTATTGCTTATCACAAATAAAAGTTACCCCTAGTTAACCCTTTGGAGCCTGTAAACTTTTATTTGGCACCCACATTACAAGCCTATACCCTTTTATTCTTAATTAATGTTGTTATGATTCTTTTACCTCTTATAGCACTTTAATTGTAAGATGAGCGATAAAAGAAGTAACGAGGGAACTTGGGTGAATTTTCAGTGGAACCAGTGAAAGGAAGAAAGGTGCACTTGTTTTGAAAAAGAATACACCACTAGTGGAAAATGTAGAGAAAGAGGAAATTGTTAATGAAACGAAACAAGAGAAGAAAAAGAAAAATGTAGATGAATAAACAACTTGTTCTTGCTAGTTTTATGAATTAAGATAATGCTTAAAGAAAGAAGGAACAATGTTGGGGGTGATTTTAGTTGGGATTGAAGAATTTGCGCTTAAAGGTTAATTTTGTGATATATTAAAGTGCTTAGAAGGGTGAACCACTATTCCTAAATATATTTTACTCCTCACTTAGCCCACATTGCAACGATAAAAAAAGTCCTAATTGATTTAAGATCAAGCGATCCTACATTAGTAGAGATTTACATTAAGGGCAAGCCTATGGTGCCAATTGCATGCATCTGATTTCTTTTGTGAGAGTGAGTGATTTTCTTTGAGCATTTGATTTGAATGTGTGGATTCAACATACTCTCGTGTTCTTGTTATGAGGGCACATGGATTCACGAGGGATAGGTAACGTTATTAAACTTCTCTAGGATGTTGGGTGTTCAAGCCATGAGTGCATTGTGACATTGAGTCGATTTTAGAGGCTAGGATTGTTATGAGCATGTTATCTTTGTTGTGAATATTTTTAAAGTATGGCATAAAGTTAAAGGGAAGTATAAGTGATTGCATATGCTACAGTTTAATTGTTGCTATCAACCAAGGTCATTTGTATAGCGTGCTTCAATTATGTAAATATAAAGTGCTCAAGAATAGTGTGAATTATCGGTTCCTCGAGGACGAGCAAGAGTTTAAGTGTGGGGTGGTGATATTTGGCTAAAAATCTATATTTTTGTATGTAATTTGCCTTTCATTATGCCTCGATCTTGTTAACTTTAGTGTGAATATTTGTGACTCGAGCTTAATAATGGTATTTATATGTGTAGGAGTCAACTGAAAGTGATTTGGAAAGTTTGCATGCAAAGTGAAGTAAAAACGGAAGAATTTGGAGAAAGTATAAGTTTGGTGTCTATGTTTGCTCCATGCACCAACCAAAACACCGTTGACATCAGAATAAAATATTTGCTGTCCAAGTTCGCACCAGGCGCAAAGCGTGACACCCAAGGGGGGATTTCATCCTAATTCGGCTGGGACTTGGTGATTTCAACCCTACATGTCCCTAAAATGTATAAAAGGGGTTCTAAACCTAATTTGGAGGGGAGCGAACATGCTTTGGACCAAGCGAGAGAAAGGAGCCCCCGTGGAGGCCGAAATTCATCAGATTCCATCTTTCTTCCATCAAACTTAGTAATCTTTATGTTTGTTTGGATGAACTATTATTTTTCTATCATGTCTATATGGAGATAAACTTCGCGTTCTAAGGTTGTGGTTGTCATGAATATTGAAGTTTGTTAGTTATATTATCATTAATTTGAATTATCATCTTTGGTTGTTTCTTTAATTTTGTACATAATTGCTTAACTGTTTGGCCAGCAGTTGAGCTTTATTTACTATCTATGCTATGCTTGGGAAAGCCGTGTTTAGATTAGAGTAGAATTAGAGAGAGCTTGTTTCTGAACTGGTGGGTTGAGTAAAACTTTCGCGGCTAGGATAGGAATATACCTAACATACTTGCTTAGTTAAATGTTCTATTTTCTTCGTTCACAATAGATTCAAAACCATAGGAATATATGGTTGATATATTATGGATAGACAAATAGTAATGTGGGAACATGCTATTTATACAAACGATCCGGTCAACTAGAAATCATAGATAATTTGGATTAACATGTGAAATTACGAACTCAATAGGATTGACAAACCAATCATAACCTTGGAATATTCATGTCCTTTGATTAAAATCCAATCACAATCGCTTGCTCCTAATTAATTTAGCTAATTACCTATTTAATTTCCGTAATAGTAGTTTAGTAGAAAATAACACGTTTGATTACCTTGGACAGTAAATCTATTTTAGTTAGCTTAGTTAATGATCAATTTAAGTCTCTGTGGGTTCGATATCCGACTTTCGAGTCATTTTATTACTTGACGGGGCATGTACTTGGGGAACTAACAAGACCCCTTAGCATGAGCAACACTGAATTGAGCTCCCCTGTACTAAAGATAAGCATATAATTAGCAAAGTGGAGATGATTTAGCCCCCAGACCCTTACATTTGTTGTGGAAGGCAAACCCTTCTAGTGTTTTCACCCTCTTCATGATCATTGTGAAGTATTTAATAAGTAGCACAAAGAGAATGGGGATATAGGTCCTCCTGCCTCAATCCCCTCTCCCCTAGAAACTCACTATGTATTCCCTATCAAATGCAATTTAATACTTAGGTGTAGATATGCATTCCATCACCCACCTAACAAATTTGTGAGAGAAGTTCAATCTGTGTGATATTTCCAATAACGAACTTCCATTCAACAGTATCATAGACCTTCCTCAGGTCTATTTTAATGAGGTAACTTCTAATTTGTATTCTTCCTATTATATAGCCTGACTAAATCTTGACAAACCAGAATATTTTGTACAATATTTCTCCCTGCAACAAATGCACTCTGATTCTCTAATATAATGTCAGGTAACACCCTTTTCAATCTCATACATAATATTTTAGGGATTACCTTATATATTGTGTTACAACAAGAGATTGGTCTATAATCACTGACACTATCTGTATGTGTGCTCTTGAGAAAGAGTGTGATCATTGTGTTATTGACACCCTTCAACATCTTCCCAGTTTTGAAAAACTCTAGTACTGCTTCTACCATATCGCTCCCTCTATATCCTAGGCATCCTTGAAAAATTAACTCCCATACCCATCAAGTCCAGGTGGCTTGTCCCCATCCATATCCCATAGAGTTTCTTTCGTTTCCTTATGTGTAACATCCATATCTAGTATCTCTCTTTGCACAACAGTAAGGGTTGGCCCTTGTTGAACCAAAGCACTGTTAACATGTGTTATGTTCTCTGCTTTGGTTCCAGTACCTGTACATAATACTCTATAAAAGCTTTAATAATCCCGTCCATTTCTATTGTGTGTTTAACATCTTTGTGTATGATTACAAAGATTCTATTTGCATTTATTCTTGCCCTTAGAATACTATAGTAGAATTTCGTGTTTAGATAACCTTTTTTTAGCCGTTGCACCTTGCATTTCTGCTTAAGGAACTGATCCCTTGCATGCTTCCAGTTCTGGTATTGTTGCATCAGGTGCATCTTTTCTTCCACTAATATTGTATTCAAAGGGTCCTTCTATATTTTATCTTGGCATTGTATCAACATCTCTATTGCCCTTCCAGCTTTGTTCTTTACTTCATTAAATCTTTCCTTGTTTAGTTGCATGAGGATTTTGTTTTGGTCTATTTAGCGTGCCTATGAACTAGTATATTTTCCTACCAAGTATAGGGTGTTCCCAGCTATAGCTCACCCTTTCCTTGAATGCAGGAGCTAAACTCCATATATTAAAATACCTAAATGGTTTTTCCCCCAAGTCCTTGTATCCTCCCGGGTAATAATAGCAGGACAATGATCATACAAGCCATGATTCATGTAGTGAACCTCATATGCTGGCAACCGTATTCGCCACTCATTGTTTACCAGTATATCTGTTCTACTCATAACTCTGTCTTTCTCTTTCTGTTTAGTTCCATGTGTAAAAGGAACAAGGGGATTTTAACTCATGTATACCACAAGCAGCAACATAGGATTTAAATTCCCTGATTTCAGCCAAAGTAACATGTTTTTTTATTCTGTCTTCTCTATCAAAAATGTACAATTGAAATCCCCCATCACTTCCCATGCACCTTTTACCAGAACACTTATCTCCCTACTATCTATCTACAAGCTCCATCTCAATGCTTGGTAATTGAACCCATACACCGCTGTAATTAAGAATTTCCTCTCGATGCCCTTATGTTCTACCTCATTATGTATTAGTTGAGCACATACCTTTGTTACATTGACACTATATTGCATAGATTTTCAGACTAACCAAATTCTTCCTCCATCATGTGTTGTAAGGTTTGTTGTAAATGACCATCCACTACAAAGATTAAGAATAGCTATCTGAGCCTTAGCCCTCTTAATATTTGTCTCCAGGAGTCTAAACAAACTGACCTTGGAATTATGCATGAAGACTTGCATTTCATTTTGTTTGCTAGTCTTGTTTAGATCCCTATTGTTCCATAATCCAATCTTATCTATTAGGGGTAGAGTTTCCCCTTCCCCTACCATGCCTAGAGCCTGTACCAAGTTTACCTCCCTCATGATTAGAAGGTCTAGTTCCTACTTGTTAACACTCCTCCCCTTCCTTACTAAGTGCTGCAAATGAGTTACTTGTAGTAGAAACATCCTTTGAATTATTTTGTCTTTGAGGATATGGGGTCAGCCTTTGACTAACCTCATTATCCCTACTCATCATTGATTGTTTCTCTCCCCGTACAGAGGTTTGTTTCCCTTCTTGTATACCTTACTTTGGATCCATATGGTTGTCATTTCTATCACCCTTTGGGTGGATCCCTTTATTAGTTTTGTCCACCCCTACCTCATCTCTTTGTTGTCTTCTGCACACACTCACGTCATGGCCAAAGTTCTTGCATCTAACACAAAGGACTGCTTCCATTTATACAAAATTACTCGTTCTACAATCTTTCGCTATTCATTTTCTAATATCAGCACAACATGATAAGCTTGATTAAGGGGTATTTCTAACAGTATTCTGGCAAATGACAACCTCTCTTTGTGAGTAGTTACATTGTCTGCCTTTAACGGATTTCCAACTAAGCTTGCAATATTAGTCAGAGCATCTTTCTCCCAATACTCGACATCTAGACCATGTAATCTGATCCATATAGGTGCTTTGTCCATCTTCTCCTGAGTAAACTCAATTTTTGGTCTCCATGGCTTTATAACTATCAGCTTCCTATCAAACATTTGAACCCCTTTCTCCACTGCCTTATCCCTATTCTCAATGTTGTGGAATCTTACTAAGAACACTCCTATGTTCACCTGAGCTACTTTGTCGATTTCTGTGTCTTCCATTTTCTTTTAAAATGTCCATCCATCACTAATTGAGGAGGATTAGACCCTAGTACTTGGCAGATAATAGGTGTATTCCAATACCCAATATTCCCCTGAACATCCTCCATAGTTATATTAACATTGGTGTTATTCCTTCCTCAATTGTTAGGTCAAACACCTTCATAGTGAGAAGTGTACCCACTACCTTACTCCAGGAGCTATTTGATTTTGAATTCAATTCTAGGATTTTAGTATTACCTGCAATTGTATTCCTCTCTGTATCTTTCTCCACTAAATCTGTCCACGACGATTTTCCTAAGTGTTGATACTATCTCGATTGTTGGTCGACATTGGTGTAACTTGTAATTCCTTTACTGCTTGTCGGCTCAGCTCCATTAATGGCAGAATCCCTTGCAATACATTGACACTTTTCATCTTTTTGGCATCCCCTGATCAAGAAATCCCTCTCATCTCTATTGTGAGATCTGGTGCACTCTCTTGCAGTCTCTGGCCTTTCACTTTGTCTTCGATTTCCTTCCCATGTTCAGCTTTCGCCTCAGAGGAAATTTCATCCTACAGAGAAAAAACTGACAAACTTGAGATTTCAAAGAGGACTTCAAGAGTGACTTTAATGGGTTATATCTGTAACTTGGATGGCCATTTAAATAATCAATTCATCAAAATTAGTTGTACAGGGGCGATATTCCTATGGTAATAATTACGAATGAGCAATTGAGGGCGGCAACTAAAGAGGTAGCGAGACAAACTACAATTTCAGGAATAGATTGACTTTCTTTCATTTTCGTTATGGAAAGTAAAAGTCATTTTTTTAGTACGAGATCGCTTCACACCTCGCGTTGCTTACACCTCTCACCTACTGAAGTTCTGTTCAAAAACTTCGTCCGAGAACTTGTATAGAGAAGGATTTTCGACAGTTCTTCCATACCAACTTCGCTGCATAGCGCTACTATTGGCATAACAACCGATATACCATACCAGAAAAAGCTCCATGAGCCCGGGAACAGCATACTCTTCGCCTCATTTTTATTATTGCATTCACGTTTGATAAAGAAATAATGTAAAAGATAGCATGAGTTGGAAATTTTTCATTTCAAAATCTTAAAAGTTCACTAGAAAATAATGTAAATATTTAAGAACGAAAAAAATTGAGGATCGGTCCTGGTTTTATTTCCTAATTGCAGAACATAAATTGCAATTAATACAAATTGAAGATTATAACTCATAATGAAGACAAAATATCAAATTTCATTTACGCTTCGAAATTATTTTGCAAATTGAAAGTTACTTATGCCTCTCTATTTTGATCTTCTAATTGGTCTTCATCAAAGAATCCCACAATTCCTCCATTGAGAAGCAGTCATCAATAGTAAAAACCAAGCCTGACTCATCATCAGATATGTTTGGTGCAGTCATGTTATCTTCAGAATATTCAACTAATTGGGATATTGTAGCAACATTACTATTTGATTCTGATGTTGGTAGTAAATCGAGTAATAAATTGTACTGATCGTCGCTCAATTTGTTCAGTGTCTCTTCCACCGATGGAACATTAGCCTTAGCACGTTCGAATGCTTGTTGTTCTTGCAGCTGAAAGTGATCATACTCGGAAAGCCTTTTGATGATCACAAGGGACAATCTTCCTTTTAATGCAACACAAAACAAAGTCCTCATGTCGAATGATTTAACCACTGTATTGGTGGAAAAAGACATTACATGTAGACTATCAAAAAGCTGACAGGGCATGATATGTGGAACATCGATGTAAGGACAAGTGGCGTTCTTAATTAGACGAGTTAAAGAATGCGGAAAAGGCACGAGAGAAACACCCATGGGATTACACTGAGGAAAAGACCGGACCTGACAGTTGTAAAAGGAGAAATAGAAACAAAATGAATAAAGGATGTGAAGAAGAGAAGATACACAAATTTGTCATAAAGAAGGAAGGGAAATCGGTGCAGTTACAATGAATCTTTCATCATAAATGTTTTCATTACGGTTGTACATGGTAACGGGCAACCAAGACAATTAATATCATTAGTGAGCCCAAATTAAGTAAACCACTATAATTGTATGCTCCTATATAAGGATTGAAATCTCATTTGTAATGGAAAAGAAATAATTATTATTGAAATTTATACAACTATTCTTTGCTTTACTCTCAAAAGTTTTAAGCCATAATTTTGGGAGTGATTATCAGTTCATTCCATATTTTCTTTGTCAATTATTTCCATTCCTTGATCTATTCTTTCAAATTATTGGAAAAGTGAAGTAAATCTTGGTTATCAATAGCCCGATTTCTTCTAGATTTGCGTTAAACAAATTGGTTCTGTTACAGAAAATCTGATAATCTGTTCACTTTTCAATCTTTAACAATCAAATATGCCAACCATTAACGACAACAACCAGCTGAACCAATAAGGTACAACTCCACCACACAACACATCTACGGGATCCCCTCAATAGTCTCGTGGAAGTTCTCCTGAAAGATCCACTTCACGTACTGATGATCAGCAGGGAAATGACCAAACCGTGGAGAAAGACGCTCTAAAGCAATTGATTGCAGAACACTTGAACAGTGCACTACAAGATTTTGTTAGAGGATTACCCAATGCGACGCAAACTCCTCCACTAGTTAATACAACAACTTTGGAGAACTCGCGTTCATGGCTTGATAATTCTGGAAGTGGACAAAATCCTAATGAATCTCGTGATGGAGGGTCAGGTACTCCAAATAATTCTAATTTACAAAGTTTAGTGATAAATTTGCAGAAACAGTTGAAGGAGCAGAATGATCATATAAAGCAGATACCAGGCATACCACCCGTAATCAAAGGGGTGGATATTGACAAGTATTCACAATAACTCTGGAAGCCAAGTGTGGCACCTTTACTAATTTCTAAAAAGTTTTAAAATACCTCATATTTCCAAATATGATAGAACAACTGACCCTCGAGATCATGTAACTGCATTCACTACTTGCGTGAAAGGCAATGACTTAACCAAATAGGAAATCGAATCGGTTTTGGTTAAAAAGTTTAGTGAAACACTCACAAAGGGAGTGTTAACGTGGTATTCTCTTTTACCCGAAAATTCTATTGATTCTTTTGCTGAGCTTGCAGATTAATTTATAAAAGCACATTCGGGGGCGCAAAAAGTTGAAAAACGGATGGAAGACATCTTTAAGGTTAAACAAAAGAGTACATAATTTCTTAGGGAATTCGTAGATAGATTCCAGCAAGAGAGGATGATGTTACCTCGAGTACCTGATAACTAGGCGGCTATGGCATTCATGAGCAACTTGAACGAGAAAAGTTTAGGAGCCACGAGGAGGCTGAAATAAAGTTTGCAAGAATTTCCAGCAACAACTTTGAACGATGTGTACAACAGGTACAATACGAAGTTACGGATAGAGGAAGATACGGTCGCACAGCCAAGGGCCGATGAGAGGCCAGGATCGAGATGTTCAGAATCAGAAAGAAGGTCTGGTAAAAATATGTATGAGCTGTACATGGGACCTGCTGGGTGAGACTCTCGATCTAAATAGGAGAGTGCACGATTCGATTCAAGACCAAGGCAAAAAGATACGAGTTCTTCATCCAGGTTCAAAAAGGAACGAGATGCCCGAATCAATGATTCTAATACGCAAGCAAGAATAGGAGATTACAGCTTTAAGATTAGTACCTCCGAGTTAATGGTTGTTTTAAGAGGTATGGGGGATAAGGTGCGATGGCCTAAAGAAATGAGATCAGATCCAAGCAAAAGAAATCCATATTTCTAGTGCGAATTTCATAATGATCATGGCCATAGAATAGCAAATTGTAAGCTTCTGCAAGGAGAGGTCGAGCATTTAATAAAGTGGGGTTATCTTACTGATCTGCTTAGTGGGAAAGGAAGACAATCATACATCAAGAACATACAAGAGCCCTCAAAACCTCCATCACAAAAAAGAACAGTCAACGTAATAACTGGGGGATATGAGGTCAATGGAGTAACATATGCAGTCGCAAAAAAGACATCAAAAGTCATGTTCACTCACAAAAAGTAAGTTCTCCAGGTCTTGGATGGAGACAATATAACATTCGATGATGAGGATGTGGATGCCTTGATGATTCCTCACAATGATGCACTGGTAATATCTTTACTTGCACATGATGCTAACGCAAAAAGAGTTTTGATTTATCCAGGTAGCTCAGTGAACATCATTTTACTGAGGGCGGTGAATAAAATGCAAGCAAATGATAAGGTCAAACCAAAAGCACGATCCCTGTCCGGTTTGATAATTCAAGCATTATTACAAAAGAGAAAGTTGTACTAACCACATTTGCAGAAGGAGTCGTCAAGGATACAAAGTTTCAGATGATAGACGCAGACATGGCCTATAATATAATTCTGGGAAGACCATGGATTCATGATATGGATGATGTCCCTTCCATATTGCATCAAGTTATCAAATTTCCTTCACAGTGGGGAATCCGTCAAATCTGTGGAGATCAACAAGCTTCAAGATGTATCAACTCAGTGGTGATCGCAAGCACGGTAGCCAATGATGCAGATGCGAAATAGCAATTATAGAATTCGGTTGAGGACACTGTTGCAAAAACCTCAACTGAAGACACGTAAGGACAGACTGATATTGATTTGAGACCCGATGTTATTCAAGAGCTAGAAGACAATAAATATATATAAACAACTACCGAGGAGCTCGAAGCTATAGTATTATTTGTCCACTGGCTAGACAGAAAGGTTTACATGGGAGCAAATTTTAGCCCAGAAATGAAAGGTAAGTTAATTGAATTTTTAAGTGCTAACGCAGATTGCTTTGCTTGGTCCCACTCAAATATGACAGGTATACCACCGGAGGTCATGACTCATAAGTTGAATGAGGATCATTTACACCCACTTGTTAAGCAGAAGAAAAAGAAGCAGGGGTCCTTAAAAAATCAAGTGATCCAGGATGAGGTACAAAAGCTATTAAAATTGGTTCAATACGAGAGGTAAAGTACCCTGACTGGTTAGCCAATACCGTTGTGGTTCCAGAAAAAGAATGGAAAATGGCGAGTTTGCATAGACTATACTGATTTAAATAAGGCTTGTCCTAAAGATTCATTTCCTTTACCACATAGATCAATTAATTGATTTTACTACATGTCTTAAACTTTTAAGTTTTTTAGACGCATATTCAGGTTTGAACCAAATAAAAATGAACCCTCTAGATGAAGAAAAAACTTCGTTTATCACAGACATGAGGACTTATTATTACAAAGTCATGCCATTTGGCTTGAAAAATGCTAGAGCTACATATCAAAGATTGGTGACTAATATGTTCCAAGAACATCTAGGAAAAACTATGAAAGTCTACAGACGATATGTTGGTCAAGTCGACACAAGCAGGGGATCATTTTCAACACCTGTCAGACACCTTTGAGATTCTCCGCAAGTACAACATGAAGTTAAACCCGGAGAAATATACTTTTGGTGTGGCGTCAGGTAACTTTTTGGGTTTTTTTTTCTAACAGAGGTATTGAAGTAAATCCCTCACAGATCAAAGCTATTGAGGAGATACCATATATACTCACGAGCAAGAAAGAAGTGCAGAGATTAACATGCAGGATAACAGCTCTAGGGAGGTTTAAGTCATTAGAAAAAAGTTTTAAATTCTTTTCAGTGCTGAAGAAGCAAAATCAGTTTGAATGGACTGACGACTGCCAGCAAGCTCTCAAGGACCTAAAGTCATATCTATCAAACTCGTCTCTATTGGCCAAACCAAAAGACGGTGAAATATTGCTCATTTACCTTGCTGTGTCAGAAGTAGCGGTAAGTGCGGTGTTGGTACGAGAATATAAAGGTAAAAAATTCGCAATTTATTATGTTAGTAAGTCTTTACTAGATGCTGAGACACAGTATCCACACCTAAAAAAGCTCGTGTTAGCGTTAATTATGGCACCTAGGAAGTTATGGCCTTACTTTCAACATCATCTTATTTATGTTATAACTGTTTTTCCCTTAAGAAACATACTGCATAAACATGAATTATCAAGTAGACTAGCTAAATGGGCAATAGAACTCAATGAGTATGATATCATATATCAGCCTAGAACTGCAATAAAATCGCATGTGTTAGCAGATTTTATAGCGGATTTTAGTTTGAATTTAGTTCCCGAGGCAAAGAAAGAACTATAGGTGTTTACTGCAGCTAATCCGGGGACTTGGACTCTGTTTACTGACGGTTCCTTAAATGTTAAATGATCAAGTTCAGGAATTGTTCTAATTCCACCCTCAAGTGAAGTCAAGAGACAAGCAATAAAATGATATCCAATCACAAATAATGAGGCAAAGTATGAAGTTATGATTGCATGCTTGGAATTGGCACGAGAACTTGGTATCAAACAAATTGTCATTGTATACAGTCTAAATCGAGCTCGTGGTGCATCCTAGACTCCGACATGGTAAGCCAAGCTCGAGACATGATAATAAATGACTGAAGATCGATCCCAAGTCCCACCGGGCTAGAACCCAGAGACAGGACGCCTGCACTCGAGAATATCAAGGCCATGATCCCAGAATCAGTCCTAGCCCCAAACGACTTTGAATAAACATTGTCAGCATAGCCAACGGAATATCGGCATGTATCGATAAGGAGCCGGCAATCAGTAAATCAAAAGATTTTTTACCTTTTGTAGAATTATACCTAAAGTAGGACTCCAATACTATATAAAGGGGGTTTGATAATTCATAAAGTACGTTAAAACACGCATTCCAAGGCAATATACCATTATTTTTTCTACTATTAGTTCTTTTGCTTTCGTTCGTCAGTGCTTGTTTTTACGAGCCCAGATCGAGGGCAAGTACCTTAGTAAGGCTTAAATTGTCTTCCTCGTATGGTTTGAGCTTACTTCATCATTACTTATTCAATTTGTCTTTATTTACTGCTTTGTGTCAAATAAATCCGCGTATCCTTATAATCACTTACAAATTTAATTGTTATCCGATTTTGAGGGTAAACAGTTTATCGCCCACCGTAGGGCTAAGGATAATAGTGTCTATTTGATACAAATTTCTATAACACATACTATTTTATACTTGTTCTTTGGAGTGTATCTAATTTCAAGTTAAAGTTCAAAATGTCAAACTATCAGTCAGCACCTCTACATGTTGGCGATGAGTCCGGTCATCATGGCGAAAATAACAACATAGTGCATAGTGGCGAGGTACCACCTGTTGATCCTATCAGAATTTAGGTCACTGACCCGGTTGACGCCAACTCGCATGTGGCCATCGATGCAAATCTGCCCACTGATCCCGAGAATAACGTCTGTGGTAAAGCCCGATCAGCAGCCCGAAATACACAAGACATTAGAGGCGATGGGATAAATTAACATGTGATCTTCGAAATGTTGCAGGCTCAACAGACGGCGATAGCACAGTTACAAAACCAAAGTCGTGCACCGATCAGAATTGAACCCGATCCATCCCGGAAAATCACCCGCATAAATGAACCGGCCGCAGAGAGGCCAACTGAAAATGAATCAGGGACCAACCCCGAGATCATAAAGATGCTCAAGGAACTAAAAAAAAGAGTAGAATCAGGAGAGAATAAAATCAAAGCTAATGACAAAAAGGTAGAAACCTACAATTTCAGGGTCGACCAAATCCCAAGAGCACCACCGATATTAAAAGGCCTAGATTCCAAGAAGTTCGTTCGAAAACCTTTTCCTCCGATCGCGGCTCTGAAGTCGATCCCTAAGAAGTTCCGCATGCCCTAGATTTCTAAGTGCAACGGAACAACTGACCCAAATGAGCATCTGACCTCCTATACATGTTCCATCAAAGAGAATGACTTGGAGGATTATGAGATCGAGTTTGTCTTGTTGAAAAATTTTGGGGAGACCCTGTAAAAAGGAGCTATGATATGGTATCACAACTTGCCTCCTAATTTCATTGACTCGTTTGCTATGCTTGCAGATTCCTTTGTAAAAGCACATGCCGGGGCTATCAAGGTCGAGGCCAGGAAGTCAGACCTTTTCAAAGTAAAATAGAAGGATAATGAGATGCTCAGAGAGCTCGTGTCCCGGTTTCAAATAGAACAGATGGACCTGCCATCGGTCGCTGATGATAGGGTCATTCTGGCTTTTACCCAAGGACTCAACATTTGAAGCTCGTTGGTTTCACAGCAGTTGAAACAAAACTTGGTAGAATATCCGGCCGTCACTTGGGCCCATGTCTATAACCGGTATCAATCGAAAATCAGGGTCAAAGATGATCAGCTCGGGCCCCTTCTGGCTCTGTGTATCCCGTCAGAACCATCGACAGAGTCAATAGAGACATCGATCGTGAACCGAGATCAAACAAAGATCAGTATTAGCCGTAAAATGGAGACCGAAGAAGCAGTGGGTCTAGGCACGGGGTTATACCCCGATCTCAGGAAAAAACTCATTCAATTTCTTATAGTTAACGAAGATTGTTTCGCTTAGTCCCACCTTGATATGATAGGGATCCCGCCAGAAATAACCACTCTCAAGCTAAGCCCGAACCCGAAGTTCCACCCGGTCAAGCAAAAGAGACCCCAGTCCGAGGTCAAACATGCTTTCATCAAGGATGAGCTATCTAAACTCCTTAAAATAGGGTCCATTCAAAAGGTTAAATGCCAGGATTAGTTAGCAAATGTAGTGGTAGTCCCTAAAAAAGAGAATAAATTAAGAATTTGTGTAGACTATAAATACTTGAATAAGGCATGTCCCAAGGACTCCTTCCCTCTGCCCAACATCAATTGCATGATCGATGCAACGGCCGGCCATGAGATCCTCAGTTTTTTCGACGCCTATTTCGGGTACAACCAAATACGGATGAACCCGGGCAATCGAGAAAAATCCTCCTTCATCACTAAGTGCGTCACCTACTACTATAACATGATGCCATTCGGACTAAAAAATTACCAATGCCTAGTAAACCGGATGTTCGAGGAACAAATAAGAAAATCAATGGAGGTTATCATTGACAATATGTTGGTTAAGTCCCTGCGAGCAGAGGACCATTTGAAACATTTGCAGGAAACCTTCAGCATATTGAATAAATACAATATGAAGCTGAATCCAAAGAAGTGTGCATTTGGAGTCGGATCTAGTAAATGCCTCGGATTCATGGTATCCAATCGGGGAATCAAGATCAACTCCGATAAGATCAAAGCCATCGAAGATATCATTGTTGTGGACAACGTGAAGGTCGTATAAAGATAAACCGGACGTATAGCCACCCTGGGGTGATTCATCTTGAGGTCTTCCGACAAGATTCACCGGTTCTTATCACTATTGAAAAAGAAGAATAACTTCTCGTGCACCCCGAAGTGCCAACGGGCCTTGGAGGAGCTCAAGTGATATTTATCGAGCCCACCGCTGCTCCACACGCTAAAGATAGATGAGCATCTATACCTGTACCTGGCAGTATCGGAGATAGTGGTAAGTGGAGTCCAAGTCCAGGAAGAGAAAGGTATGCAATTTCCAATTTACTATGAGGCCGAAACTAGATACCCTCACTAGAGAAATTGGGGCTCACTTTGCTAAGCGCCTCTAGGAAGCTAAAACCGTATTATCAATGTCACCCCATATATGTTGTGACTACTTACCCATTGAGGAATGTAATGCATAAACTCGAGATCTTGGGATGGTTGGCCAAATGGGCCATGGAGATCAGCGGGTTTGATATTGAATATCGGCTCCGGACCGCCATTAAATCTCAAATTTTGGCACACTTTGTGGTCGACTTTACGCCGACCCTAATACTCGAGGTTAAAAGAGAGTTATTGTTGAACTAGGGGACTTCTTCGGGGATCTGGACCCTTTTTATGGACGGCGCCTCGAACGCAAAAGAGTCTGAACTTGGCATCGTCTTGAAACCACCAACAAGCAATGTAGTTAGACAATCTATTAGGACTGTAAAATTGACTAACAACGAGGCCGAATATGAGGCCATGATTGCAGGTCTTGAACTAGCCAAAAGCTTGGGGGCGGAGGTGATCGAAGCTAAGTGTGGCTCCCTCCTTGTGGTGAACCAAGTTAATGGGACGTTGGAGGTCAGAGAGGAACGAATGCAAAGATACCTGGATAAGTTGTAGGTAATGTTACATCGGTTCAAAGAGTGGACTCAATAATACGTACCTCAGGATCAAAATAGTGAGGCTGATGCCCTTGCGAACTTGGGGTCATCGATCGAAGACGATGAGTTCAACTCGGGGGCAGTTGTACAACTCACGATATTGGTGGTGGAAGAAGGCCAAATCGAGATAAACTCAACGTTCCTAACTTGGGGCTGGAGAAACAAATATATAAAATATCTGAAGACTGGAAAACTGCCTTTGGATCCAAGGGAATCGAGGGCCCTCCATATGAAGGCAGCCCAGTTTAGTCTTTCCGAAGATGGAACCCTGTTCAGAAGAACATTCGATGGCCCGTTTGCGATATGTCTAGGACCGAGAGATACCAAGTACGTTCTGAGGGAAATTCACGAAGGCACTTGCGGAAATCATTCAGGCGCCTAATCATTGGTTCGAAAAATAATTAGGACTGGCAACTAGTGGATCGACATGGAAAAGAATGTGAAGGAGTTCGTATGAAAATGTGATGAATGTCAAAGGCATGCTCTGATGATTCATCGAGTCGGGAAGGTGCTGCACTCAGTCTTGTCACCTTGAACGTTCATGAAATGGGGGATGGACATCATTGGCCCCTTTCATGGGCACCCGGTAAGGCTTAATTTATATTATTTATGACTGACTATTTTTCTAAGTGGGTGGAAGACCAGGCATATGAGAAGGCCAGAGAGAAGGAAGTCATCGATTTCATTTAGGACCATATCATATATCGGTTCGGAATTCCAGTTGAGATCGTGTGCGACGATGGAAAACAGTTCATCGGCAACAAAGTAAGCAAGTTTCTCGAAGACCATAAGATCAAAAGGATCTTATCAACACCCTACCACCCTAGTGGGAACGGATAAGCAGAGTCCACCAACAAAACCATACTCCAAAACCTCAAAAAGAGGTTGGCCGACGCCAAAGGAAAATGGAAGGAAATCCTGCCCGAAGTCCTATGGGCATACTGTATGACCTCGAAGTCGAGTACCGGGGCCACTCCATTCTCTATGGTTTACGACGCCGAAGCTCTAATACCGGTCAAAGACGGAAAACCGAGTCTTGGGTTCCGATATGCAACAAAAGAATCAAACGACAAAGCCATGAATACAATCCTGGATCTAATAGATGAAAGGTGCGAAGCCGCCCTCGTTCGGTTGGTCGCTCAAAAACAACGGATCGAGAGGTATTACAATCGAAGAGACAACCTTTTACATTTCAATGTCGGGGACTTAGTGTTAAGGAAGGTCACGCTAATCACCCGGAACCCGAACGAAGAAAAGTTGGGGCCGAACTAGAAAGGTCCTTATCAAATTATCGAGATCACCAGAAAGGGATCATACAAACTCGGAACATTGAACGGTGGGCAACTACCGAACAACTGGAGCATAACTCACTTAAAGCTCTATTACTGCTAAGGTACCACCCCATTTATTCCTTTTACTTATTTGCATTTTGAACTAAAACTTGCAGTGGACCGTCGAAGAACGACACAATTTTTAGGCCTAAAAGCACGCGTTGCACTCTCTTTTCCTTGAATCGATTTTGTCCCAAATGGGTTTTCCGGCAAGATTTTTAACGAGGCAGTAGTAAATCATGCTAACTTAGAATTGAAGGTTGGCTACGAACTAGTGTCGAAGATCACGACAACATAATTTGAGGCTTCTCTGTAATTGACCTCGAACACTGGGGGGGGATCATCCTCAGATAATGACTTCAGGAAGGAAAGAAACTTTGTGATCGAATGGTCTCGGCTCGATCGATAGGAATTACTGTAAGGGCCAAACGGTCAAATGAACTGTGCTCACATATACTCCTCGAGCCCTGTCACAAAGCTTGTACACATGTATAACCATATATATTACACACAGAAATAAATAGAAGTTTCTACCTTGCGGATAAATATCTTGTCCCTTAAACAAAATTCTTTTTTTTTCTCTTAAGGAATTTCATACATTCGATCCCCTAAAGATATTGAGCCCAAGGGCCACCTTTATCCGGGTTCAAAAGATCGCTCTCACTCGGAGACTGTGGTCCAAATACAAACTCGGACGGCCCGGGCTATTAGAGCCCGGGGGCACAAGGCCTATTAGGTAGTACCCGAACCTCAAAAACTACGGCCATCCCTATTCGGGGACTATTTGTCACGACCCAAACCGATGGGCCGCGACGGGCCCCCGGTACCTTACTCAACAGAGTACCAACATAACGTATCTTTTCGTATCATACTATCATGAATAACTGAACCGGAGAGGCTGTCGTGAGATAAGTAGAATACAACATGAAATACCAACTTATACATAAGACATACGGGCCTATAAGACCAAAATAACCACTTGTAAACTGAACATAGGCCGACAAGGCCATACAATCTTTTACGTACATGACATCTGTCTACAAGCCTCTAAGAATACATAATTATCATAAAGGTCGGGACAGAGCTCCACCATACCAAACAACACACGTCTAAATCATACTGACCAAACAAGCAACTCAGGAGCAAACGGAGCGCACCAACACCTTCCGCTGAGCTGATAGCCTACTTGGAGGACTCTCGACCTGTCTATCGGGACCTGCGGGCATGAAACGCAACGTCCCCAGGAAAAAGGGACGTCAGTACAAAATAATGTACCGAGTATGTAAGGAATGAAAATCAGTAAATAATAGACATGAGAGAAACATGGAGTAAAAGACTCAACATGTAAGTCTGAACAACTCTGTGAATCATGAATACTTATAATGCCATGCATATGCGTATAAATGTCATACCATGCATGGGTACATGCGTTCATAACATCATCAAGCCTCTGAGGGCATCCCATCATATCATCTCGGCCACTGTGGGCAAATCATCAACGTATACCAACTGATCAGGTGGTGGTGCGTATATAACGCCATAACCTTTTCCCATATCCCATATACATATAATATACGCGTATATAACGTCATTTGGTCATGGGTCAATATACATGTATAAATGCATGAAATGCATAAGAAATAAGTTAATAAGATTTCTCAGAATGTCATAAAAATCAATATGCCTTTCGGATAAACTTTATCCAATACGTAATTTATTTTTGAGACCCATGAACAAAAGATATAATAATAATTCACATGGGAAATCAAAAATATAGACATCCCTAGTACTTCTATGAATAGAGTCATTTATGAAAATTGTGAGTTTAGTTGTTTCGTTTGTATCGTATGGATCAGGCCAAAAGGAAAGAAGGGATAGCCTTAACATACCTGTGTCGATTCTTTTGACAATCCCTCTAACACACATCAATTGCGACAAATCATGTAACGGCAGATCGAAGTAGGGAAAAATTTGTATGATATGTTTTAGAAAGATTGTACAGTACACCCTTAGAATCAAAATCTCACGTTGCGATAACATTAGGTAGACTTCATATGAAATCTTTGAATCAATTTCGTTGCTATTGCAACATTAGCTTTGCTGAAGCTTGTTACGTTGCTATGAATATATATCTCTTTTGTGAATTTATCAAAATCTCATATGGCTTTGTTGAATTAGAGAAGTCTTTCATGACTTGGTTGAAACAGAACGTTGCCCTTTTTCCAATTCTTTGTAAATTGAGTCTTTTATGGCTTTAGCCAAGATTCCCTATAAAGGTGCCACCTAGCCTCACAACATGGTTAGTCACCTTAGGCTTAATTAAATCTTCACACATGCTGCCACGTTTTTGGCTTTATCCAAAATCCTTAATTAATCACCCACCAATTCTTAATTAACTAGTTAATCTCCCATTAACTAATAATTAACTAATTACCCACATAATTAAGAATTATCTCAATTTACTTAAAATACTACTCACTTTTAACACACATTATACACCTCACTATCATGGCCATGTGGTACCTTCTATGGTATTAGTCCATAAATACCGGGTATTTTAGCTCGGGCCATATTTTATCCCAAAATATCAAACTTTGACGAAATTCATTTTTTTCGATTTGCTTACCCTCTTTCCTTCACGAATTTACTCATCACTTGTTTGAAATAGCAAAATACTTATAATCTCAAAATAATCCTATTCCCGAACTTACGTCGATTAACTTACGACAAAACTTTAACGTACGAAAATGCGGGATGTAATATCTCATTTCTAAGCTTTCATCAATTTACTTATGGCGTATTTTCACATACGAAAACATGGGGTGTAACACTATTATTTTGGGCAAACAATCCCATTGGGCAACACCCGAACTAAAAAGGCTACGACCACACTACAATGGCTCAGAGACGTCCGAGACCCGTGACAAAAACAAGGCCTTCAAAATTTCTAAACCGGTTCAAAAGGCTACCCTCGGCAAAATTATCATCTAAAATCGTTCTAAGTATTTTGGGGAAAACTTCCGATCATACCGAGCCCCAACAAATTGTAAACAAAATAATATCGAAAGAAAGGCTTATCCGAACCTTCGGGCAAGACCTAAATATTACATGCTAAGGCATTTCGATATCTTCAAAATCATAAAGAAAAAAGTGAAAAGAAGTAAGCTTAGAAACTGTTGGAGGGAAAAAAGAGCCTAATATGTATAAAAATATCTTTACAAAGGCCAAATGGCCTCGACAAAAAAAAGATACATGAACAAAGAAAAGTACACAAAGTACTTAAACGGCTTGGCTTCCACCGGAGCCCGTCTCGACACCAGGACCATCGGAGAATCCTCTGTCCTCGGATCCGCCCGATCCCTCGGAGTCTTCTTCATCCTCGGTGTATGCCAACTTCTTGGCCTCGGCCTCAAACCCCTTTGCGGTCGCGATCTTGACTGACACATCAAAACCCGAGCATGAACCTCCTCGAGGGCCTCCTTTCAGGACTGCCACTTCGTGTATTCAACCATGTCCCTTAAGCGGTCTTGGGCTGCCTCAACGTCAGCCATATACTGGGCCACCATCTCGTCGGCATCCATTTTTGTCACTTAAACCACCGACTTGACTGTTTTGAACTCCTTGGCAAGGGCTTCTCGATCGGAGACAGCCGAGCTTAGCTGAGACTGGAGCTCCTCAATTTTTTGGGCCTGCACCTCGGCCTTTTCCTTTGTTGCTCGAAGCTGGACCTCTGTCGAGGTCAACTGCGACCGGGCAGTCTCCTTTTCTGAGGCCATGTGGTCCATCCTACCTCTCCATTCTTCGGCCTCGACCTTGACTGCATCCATCTCGGCTCGGAGTTAGTCGATCCGATCGATCTTTTGTTGGACCTGCAGGTTTCGACCATTAGTCACCGTATCTAGCTCATCGTCACTAACTTCAAAGATATTTACATGTTCAACCAGGTTGGCATGTTCCTTCCAAGCCACCTCCAACTCAGCTCGAAGGATCTTAGCCTATCCTTCACGTTGCTCACTGAGAAGTTTATAGGTGTCTCTCTTCTCAGTGAGCCCTTGGACTTCGGCTTCTAGTTGGTTCAGCTCATCCCGATACCGAAGGAAAGTTTCATGGTGAAGCACCGAGGCCTACAAATACAAATAAAAATGTTAGGATTATCCATGGATTAGTCTGAGTACAAAAAGAGAAATTGAAGTCATCGAGAGGTATCTAAAGTTACCCGGTTCAGCGCCTGTTGTGCTTTGTTGAACAGGCAGGGCATGTCTACCTCGTTCATCTTGGCTTGGTCTTCCTTGGTCACTAAGCACTGAAGGTAACTGGCCACCCCTACGGGAGCGGAGAGGACTCGGGCATCCTCCGGAACAGAAATGATGATGGGTCGCTTCCGGTCAGGATCCACACTCGGAGCTGGGAACCAATTGATTAGTTTCATCCTTGAGGAAGATCCGCTTGCTCCTGAAGATGGAATCTTCTTCGATACCTCTAAGTCACCCAATCCGGTGACATCCTCCATGGCAGTGGAATCCACACCATCAAAAAAGCCACAGAAGGGGTCGTCCGCTTCACGGGCCCCCTCGTTGGGACGCTCTTTCACCGTTTGGGCCTCCTTATACATGGACTCAGTAAACGAGGGTGATTCAGTGATGTCTATCACACCGAGTTCTTCCTTCGGGGCACTGCCCCCATCCCAGGAAGCCTCGGCCCTAGTCTCCTCATCGACCTCCTTAGCTTAAGGCAGGTCAGTCTCGAGGTTCTCTAGTTCGGAGGCCCCTTGCCATTCGAACTGCGATGACACATGGGCCATCAGGACAAAGGCTTCTTCTTCTTCTTCTTCTTCAGACTCATCTCTCAACCGGTAGAGCGAATCCAAAGGTGGTGCTTGGGCACTGTGCTGTCTTTTGGCTTGTGTACCGCCTTCTTCTTGTTATCTTTTTCTCTGAGCTCGGGGAACTCGGAGCCCTCTTTCTTTTCTTCTCTTTGGCCTGTCTCAGAGCAGGGGACTCGGTAGGTAAGTCCTTGCTACCTGCTGGAGCCCTCACTTCGGCATCCTTGGATAAACCTGCAAAAAGAAGTAAAGGTAGTGAGGACTTAATGATAAAAGAGGAATCCAAATATTACCTACTCAGGAAAGGAGTCTCACCATGGGAACGGGCCTCCCAATGGCCCTTCGAGAGCTTGCGCCATGAGCGCTCGGAGTAGGTCATCTGTGATACGATGCCCTCAACCCACTCCTTGAGTCGAGGGACACTATTCGCGACCCGAGCGATGGCTACACCGCCACGAAACACCGATAAGAAAGAAAGAAATAAGTATAAAATCGACTTCCGAAAATAAAATTGTACTTACGTGATGTATTCCACTTCTCGAAGAATATCATGTGCTCAACTGGGATCAAGTACGAAGTCCTCACTCGGACAAAACGGCCTTGCCAGCCCGATCCCGGTCTTCATCAATAATCAAGAATGGGGCTTTGCTGGCCCAGCGCATGATCTTCATCAGTACCCCCGGAAGATTTGGGGACTATACAAGTGTAGAAGATGGTCGACAGTGAACGAGCACCCATCGATTCTAATCACGAAGAACCGGAAGAGGATCACGATCCTCCAGAGTGAAGGATAAATCTGATCGAGGCATACTTCGTCCCTCTTATAGATATCTATGATAACCGGGTTCATCGGGCCCAATGTAAAGGGATAAGTGCAAATACTTTGGTATCCCTCGACAAGGGTGGTAATGGCTTCATCAAGGTCAGGGATCACTATGCCATTATCGGCCCAGTTGCTGTCTTTTTGGACCGTAGGAAGGACTTCATCAGTGATCGAGCAGATGTATCTCGAGACTTCCTCACACCGGCCTTGTATGGAGGAAGGTTTTTCAACCTTGAAATCAGCGTTGACCGAGCATCCTCCGGGGATGAATATTTTCAAAGGGGGTTCTGGTACTGGTTCATCAACGGCAGTATGCGAAACAGTCTCCTCAACTTCAGTAACCGGCCTCGAAGTAGAAGTGGTTTCTTTCTGGGGAACGGTTTTGGAAGTCTTTACCATTTCTTTAAAAAATGAAGGAAAAATGGAGAAAGGAAGGAAGTTGAAGGATTGTACTTGGTGGCTTGAGATGAAGATAAACAAGAATTCTTGTAAAGGATCTCAGATAACCGGAGTGAAAGCGCTAGAAATTATTGAAATCTCAAGTATACGAGGGTAGAAGGTTTGGATGTAAAGTTAAAATGAATAAAGGAAGAGGTATTTATAGTATTTCAGTGACGGTTCGCATCCAGGAATGGCCGATCGGAGGCTGACATGCATTTAATACCATCAAGACTTGACTGACGAGACGTTTCGGTTGTTTTATCATTTCTGTCATGATGTATCGAAGCAAGAATCGGAAGCTCATGTCATTTCTCGTTGTCTACTCTTCAAAAAATGAGGGGACTATCTGTATACGGTCAAAATCGAGCTTGTGGTGCATCCTAGCCTCCGATATGGTAAGCCAGGCTTGAGACATGATAATAAAGGACTGAAGATCGACCCCAAGTTCCACCAAGCTAGAACCCGGAGATAGGACACCTGCCCTCGAGAATATCGAGGCTATGATTCCGGAATCGGTCCTAGCCCCAAATGACTTTGAAGAAACATTGTCAGCATAGCCAACGGAAGACCAGAATATCCGTGACCGGACAGATATTACGACGGGAATCTCGGTACGTACCGATAAGGAACCGGCAATCAGTAAATCAAAGGATTTTTTACCTTTTGTAGAATTGTACCTAAAGTAAGACTCCTCTACTATATAAAGGGAGTCTGATAATTCATAAAGTACATTTAAACACGTATTCCAAGGCAATATACTATTATTTTTTTATTATTAGTTCTTTTGCTTTCGTTCGTCAGTGCTTGTTATTACGAGCCCAAATCAAAGGCAAGAACCTCACTGAGACTTAAATTGTCTTCGTCGTGTGGTTTGAGCTTACTTCATCCTTACTTATTCAATTTATCTTTATTTACTGCTTTGTGTCAAATAAATCCATTTATCCTTAAAACCACTTACAAATTTAATTGTTATCTGATTTTGAGGGTAAACAGTAATCAAAAGTGACTCGCAGCTGGCAGTTAATCAAATGCATGGGACTTACATGGCAAGAGAGACACGAATGCAGCAATACTTGAAAAGGGTACGAGAATTGCTTAGGCAATTTCAGACATGGAAAGTCGTGCAAATACCTAGGGAGGAAAATGCAGAAGCAGGCGCATTGGCAAATCTCGCATATGTTGCGGATGTAACAAATGTAGAAAATGCCATTGTGATACATTTGTTTCATTCGGCACTCGATCAAACCAAGGGTGAGGTAAATTTTAATAATTTAACTTGGGATTAGAGAAACGAATTTGTGAACTTTTTGCAGTATGGTATCTTGCCTGAAGATAAGAAGAAGTCACAATTGCTATGATAGAAGCTACTAGGTACTGCTTAAATTGTGGAAAATTATACCGTAAAATATTTGGTGGACCTTTAGTACGGTGCCTCGGTCCATCACAAATGGAGTATGTAATGAGAGAAGTACATGAAAGGCATTGCAGTAATCACGCCAGGAGAAGATCGTTGGTGAAAATGTTAATAAAAGCAGGATATTATTGGCCAAAAATGAAAGAAGAAGCAGAAAACTTTGTAGCCAGGTGCGATAAATGTCAACGATATGCTAATAACATACACCGACCGGCAGAGCTGTTGCATTTAGTTATTTCACCATGGCCCTTCATGGAATAGGGGCATGGACATCGTAGGGTCGTTGCCTCAAGCAAAAGGAAAGGTACGGTTTCTGTTAGTTTTAACAGATTATTTCTCAAAATGGGTAGAAGAAGGTGCTTTCAAATAGGTATGGGAAAAAGAAGTTAGGGATTTCATTTGGCGAGATATTATATGTTGATTTGGAGTTCCAAAGGAAATTGTATGTGACAATGGCCCACAGTTCATAGGCGCAAAAATCATAATATTCTTCCAAAGTTAGAAAATCAAACGAATTACATCCGCACCTTACCACCCTGCGGCCAACGGACAAGCTGAATCAACAAATAAAGTTATTATCAATAACTTAAAGAAAAGATTGGAAGAATCAAAAGACAAATGGCCAGAAATATTACCAGGGGTGTTATGGGCTTACCAAACAATCGCAAAAACTAATACGAGAGAGACTCAAATGGTGCAGAAGCTTTGATTCTGGTGGAGATAGATGAACCAAGTACGAGGTACACGAATGCCACTAAAGAGGCCAATAAGGAAGAGTTACCGATAAATTTAGATTTATCAGAAGAAAGGAGAGAAGCAACATTAATTCGAATGGCGGCTCAAAAATAGATGATTGAACGGTATTATAACGGGAAAGCTAATTTGAGGTACTTCAAGATTAGGGACTTCGTCCTCAAAAAGGTGTTACGGTCAACAAAAGCATGCAAGAAAATTGAGCCCAAATTGGGAAGGCCCATATAGGGTTCGAGGCATCGCTGAAAAAGGAGCATACGAGTTGGAAACCATGGATGGCGAGGTATTACCGTCGAACTGGAATGTAGTCCATTTGAAGAAGTATTACTTCTACAACGAAGAAAAGACCCACGGTCAGGTATCACGCAAGTTCGATTTTAAAGACCCACGGTCAGGTATCACGCAAGTTTGATTTTATTTTGTTCTTTTAAATTTTACTAACCATGTTAGATGATAGGCAAAAAGCTGGCCAGTACCAAATGATGATATTAAACCCGAACAACACGTGAAATACTGAATTATTTCCAGTCTAGGTTACAACTTTTCTGATGGGAAAATGGTTATGCAGTCATCATCTAAGAAATTACCTCTGAGTCCCATTTGTATTTTCCTTTTCAGGGAAAGGACCAAAAGAAAGGAGTGATCCACTGTTCGAGATTTTATACTTCAAAGCTCCAACATTGGGGGGACTATGCATATAGAAGGAAGGAAAAGGAATCACGGGCATAGTTCGGCCTGAATCAAAACCTTGAAGAACCCCTTGAAAACGTTTCAAATAAGTTCGAACTCGCAAAAAGGATGCAAGATATTCCCACGAGTTTCTAGGTTAAGGCCATAAATTTAGTCACGGGAGAATAGAGCTGAATTTGTAAATCTGCTACAATGAAAGCAGTTATGCATGTGTTGTATGAGCAGTTATGAAAATGATGTACAAACTTTATTTATTTAAAAGTTCAAAACATAAAACTTTCTCAAATTATTTCTCTTTTCATGTCTACTTCATGTTTCATATATTTGCACCAATATGAAGATGAGATGTCATCTTCATCAGTGTCGTTAATATAAAAGGGCCCTCTTTTATAAAAACCCGTGTATATCGAAGTCACGGTCTATTAAAGCATTTTTAAGTGCAAAAGAAAGATCAAACACTAAAAGGGCAGAAAGCATAATATGCGGCAAAAGTAATAACGATATTTATATCATAACCCCAAAAAGACAGGGGTATCAAAAACAAACCTTCCAAAAAAGTTTTCCAAAAAATATAAAAGAGTTCCAAGCAAAAACCAACAAACAAACATTTTCGACAAAAGATCTGAAAAAGAGGAAAAGCTAAGGAGCATCATCAACGAGAAAAGAAGGATCAACTTGGGGAGAAGAGGGTTGAACATTAGGTTCGCCAGGAACAAGTCCATCTTCATTACCCTTAGAACCTTCATCTTCAGGTGTGGAAAAGCTTTGACGTTGCTGAGTTTGTTCAATTGTTTCTCTGGCCTTAACAATCTCAGCGTTAATGTCAAAACCTTCCTGGCTAGCTTCAGTTAAAGTCTTGAGGCGAGTGTTCCAAAAATCCCAGCTAACATCCAGTGATGACTTATCCTCTAGGGCTTCATAATCCTTCTCCCACTGATCAATTGCAGCTCTCAACTCTTCTTTTTATGCTTCTGAGGCTTCAAAAGCTATCTTCAAAGGAGCAATAGAACTTTTCAAGAACTGAATTTTATCTATAGAGGTGCGGAGATCTTCCTAAGCTTGGGTAAGCCTTTGAAACAATTCACACGCGTAAACCACTTTTTGATTGAGGAGCTCTTTCAAACCCCTTATCTCCTCAATAGCCTTGGAAAGTTGTTCAGCAAAAGAGGATTCCAGTCTATCCTTATCCTTCTCAACTTGACTAGAAGAAGCTTTTAGAACCGCTAACTCAGGATACCATTCTCATTTGTTGTTCCAAAGCTTCTTTCTCTTCTGCAAGAACGTCCTTTTCCAACTAAAGACCTTCAAATTGTTCTCCCCAGTTATTAGCCTCAGTGCGCAATTCAATTAGTTGCTGATCAGTCCAAGAGACCCTTTTCATGAGCTTTGTGCCTATCAAATTGATCTACAAAAAAGAATGAGAGTTACGATTGAGGAAAAGTAAGGAAGGGAATGTAAGTAAATTTATACCTTAAGAGAATAATGAACAATGTTATTCATTAAGGTCAAGGAACTGTGACCCTCTAACTTCTTCTTCTCCACGGGTCCTAAAAGTGGCTTCAACTACACGTCAGCTTGTCCAGACTTCCTCAATAAAATTCCACCCTCTGGGACTTCAATCACAACCTTTTTCATTTCCCGCCTGCTACTAGAAGGCTCGGCTTCTACATGAGAAGCAACAGCGGGAGCAACCACTAGAGTAACACCGGAAAAAGACACATGGGGGTTAACAGTAGATAAAACTGGAAGGGAAGCAAGTGAAATTTCTTCAGAAATAGGCCCGAGGCCTTCTTCACCCTCAAAGCCATGGGAGAATTACCTTTCAACAGGACTTGATGGGGGATTAGCTGTGTTACTAGCGTCTTCATCAGAAATTTCTAAAGGGGCATTCTCTGGCTCATCAACGAGTCTGAAGGGAATTGAACTTGATGGGGGATCATGAGAGATAGGGTTTCATCATCAGAAACCACGCGTCTCCTGACACGCGATTTTCTTACCAAAGAGCCTTCTTCTACATCCTCTTCATCGTCAGACCCACGGGCTTCGACAATTTTCCTCTTGGAGGAAGAAGCACTCAAAATCCATTCTTGAGCAAGACTTACAGAAAGCCTGTTGATGGAACAGATGCGGGGCTAATGTCACGAATAGCAAACCCTAATAAAAAAGGGGGAATGATGAAAAATTTATGTATAAAAAAGTAACGGAGGAGAGGAACTGCAAAGATAAAGAGTACCGTGAGTCTTCACTTTCCAACCAAATTTCTGTGAAAGAAATTTCCAAGATCTTTTGTCCATAGGAGCAGCAGTCAATATTTTTTTTACCCAAGCACGGAAGTCAGGAATTTCTTCGATGACTTCCATGGTTGCTGAAAAAATGAATATGTGGTTACATGAAGGAATTCAAGGCAACAACAAAAACAATTACGTGCAAAGTTCTATTTTTCTGGAAAGGCATGTTTTCTTCACTCACTAACCCACTAGTGGGGGCAAAAATAAAGCAGGTGTACCAGCTACGGTTACGGTCATCCTTGCGGCTAACTAAAATCCTTTTACTTCTAGCCACGATGGAAAAGACCCCTTCACGAAACAACTTGGGAGATCAAAGATGAAGTAAGTGACGGAAGATAAAAGGAGTGGAAATCAAATCCGACAAACAGCGAAGGCATGCCACAGCCCTCCACACGATGGGACCAATCTAGCCAAGGCAAACATTAAAATAGCGACAAAACTTGATGATCACTGGATCAATTGGAGGCTTAAACCCTAAAGTTAAAGGGTAGGTATAAACAAAAGAAAAGCCAGCATGGTAAGAGGTGATTCTTTGATTGGCACCAGGAATTAATACTGGGAGAGCTGGTTTCTAATGACATTCTCATCGAACTAAAGAAAGAAGACCATGAGTGATTAAACTTGGGTAATGTTCAGCAGGGTTAAGAGAAGCTATAAAAGAAACTTAATTCTTCATGGTCTCGTGATCTAACACAAAAGAAAACTCTTGAGGAACAATCTTAGATACCGTAGGCTCACACATAGGTTCATTCAGGTCCCTATTTTTAGAAGAAGATCTAGGGGTCAAAGGAACCCTAGGTCTAGAAGAAGATGGCCTGGCGGAACTACTTTGAGAAGTAGAACCACGAGTAGATAACGAACCAAGGTTGCGGAGTCTACCACCTCTCCTACTCCTAGTAGGGGCAGTAGAAGGAGCAAGCTCATTGACGATCACAACTTTGCGAGGGTCTGGTATTGAAGAAGATATTTTAACAAAGAAAATACAGAGGAAAGGTACGGAATTACGAAGAAGGGTTAAGATCGTAGATACAAAGAAGAAGGAAGAGGGTTCAAGAAATCAAAAAGGATGAAGTATTTATAAGAAGATAAAACCGGTGTTAAAATTGGTCATTATGAAGTGTCATAATGGAACCGTCACTTCGTGACTGACGCAGCCGCAGAAAAAACCCTAAAAAAGCGCTGAAAAACTGCAAAACCAATCATAAGAAGCCACGTGGAATGCCACTTAAATGAATGTGACATATGTTGCATCGATTCTGAAGGAGGCATAATGATACTCGAGAAACGGTGGCAAAGAATTTCCGCCATAAAAACTTACCACTTCCTAAATATTCAGTTGAGAATATTCAGAAAGTGCGGGGACTATCTATATTGGTGAAAAAAGATATTACATGCGGACTATCAATAAGCTAACGGGGCATGGTATGTGGAACATCGATGTAAGGACAAGTGGTGTTATTAATTAGATGAGTTAAAGAATGCAAAAAAAAAGGTACGAGAGAAACACCCACGGGGTTACACTAAGGAAAACATTATACCTGGCAGCTGTAAAAGGAGAAACAGGAATGAAATAAATAAAGATTGTAAAGACGGGAAGATACACAAACCTGTCATAAATAAGGAAGAGAAATCGGTGCAGTTATAAGAAATCTTTAATCATAAATATTTCTGTTACGGTTGTACATGGTAATGGGCAATCAAGGCAATTAATATCATTAGTGAGCCCAAATTAAGTAAGGGAACCACTATAATTGTATGCTCCTATATAAGGACTGAAATCTCAATTGTAATGAAAAAGAAACAATTATTATTGAAATTTATACATCTATTATTTGCTTTACTCTCAAAAGTTCTAAGCCGTAAATTTGGGAATGATTATCAGTTCATTCCATATTTTCTTTGTCAATTATTTTTATTTCTTGATCTATTCTTTCAAATTGTTGGGAAAGTGAAGTAAATCTTGATTATCAGTAGCCCGATTTCTTCTAGATATTGACTTTGACCAAGAAATCTATTTTTGGGTTAAACAACTACGTTCCCTTAACACCTTAAGTATGGTATCGCCAAGACAATATTTTTTCATAGTCCACATATGTATTCTTTGATCCGAATTACTACTATCTTTATCATCATCGAAACGAAAGCTTTTCTTGAACCCTACCAATGACCCTTTATTCTTATTATCAAAAACTAGTTTACCCTTGTCTAGTCTCTTCCACGAGCCTCCGCCAGTCAATGTTCTAATGAAGTTTTTACCATGCGCAAATTTGTTCTTCAACCGAGTAATGAAATAGTTAAGATCTGTTGGTTCCCCATGTGGGTATAAATCGATGAATATATCACGTGGCTTCTTGTTACCATACAAGTCTACGTTATGTCTAATATGATCATATTCAAATGGCTTATTACCGCAAACAAACTTCAACAGGTACCGTATGAGTTCTTCGTCTAAAGGACAAAACCTCATACTTGTTACACAACTACTTCCTCCGCAGTTCGTCATCTTCTTCTTTTTCTTCTGTTTCAAACTAAGAAGAAAGCAAAGCTTTAACCTAGCTGTTAGGATCGGGAATCCGGGTAGTACGAAATTTAGCCAAACAACGGTATAATGACAATAACAAAGACAATGAAAGTTGATAACAACGATAATTAAAGTAGATAAAGAAGACACATAACGTGGTTCGGTCAAAGTGACCTACGTCCACAAGCGGAGAGGAGCAATTTACTATAACAATAAGAGTACAAAAGAGAGTACAAAATTAGAGTAAATACTCTAATTAATCCCAAATACCCCAAGAGAATAACCTCACAAGATCATCACTCCAAGGAAAGGGTTCACACAAGTGCTTCCCAACACTAACTCTCATACAAAATACTCTTAATAAAGAAAAAAAGGAAGAAACAAGAAATGAAGACAAGTCTTGTTGGTGTGTCTAAAATGAACTAATGATCTTCCCTTTTATAGGCAAAAAAGTCTTGACCTCTTAGGTGTAAAAGAAGAGATACAACTTATACAAATGATGTCCAACACACAATGCAATATTTTTGGGTCCCAAAGAATATTGCCAACAAAGTCCACACTTTGCAAAGATACTTATGCTTATGTGAGATGACTCCATTTGACAAAATAATGGTCATATTACAAATCTTCACATTGGCCTAATTTTGGATGATATAGTAAATTTACTCCACCTTCTCCACAAAAGCCCCAATGGGCATATGTCAAAATTTAATGCCATCAAAATCAGATAAATTGTCCGATATCGAAACTGTAGTAGGGCCTATAACAGTGGAGCCCAATAAAGTATACAACGAACCAGATCTGTGTGCTTTCATGATCACACGAGCACCTTGAAAAATTTTCAGAACTCCACCTTCACCAGTGAATTTGCACCCAAGAGATTCTAAAGTGCCCAAAGATATGAGATTTTTCTTCAACTCAGGAACATATCTAACATCGGTGAGAGTTCTCACCACATCATCGTGCATTCTGACCCGAATTGTACCTTTGCCAATAACGTTACAAGTAACATTGTTACCCAATTGGACAACTCCACCTGCAACTGAATCATATGTAGAAAACAAGTCCCTGCTAGGACACATATGATATGAACAACCGGAATCTAAAATTCACTCATTGTCTAATCTGAAACTAGTTTCAGTTGCTAAAAATATAGTTCCCTCAATCTCATTAGTTGCTACACTAGCTTCGGCGGTGTCAGTATTTTTGTGCTCAGTTTTTCTTTCCTTATGCTTTTCTTTATTTTTCAGCTTATAGCATTCGGAGAGAATGTGACCTTTCTTATGACAATAGCGACACTGTAAATTATTGTATCTGGATATGGAGTCGGATTTGCCCCTAACAAACAAGTCAACTTCCACTTGAGTTCCACTAGCTTCCCCAGTAATATCACTATCTATCTGTTTCTTTGATTTTAAGATAGATTTAATATCCTTATAAGAGATATTATCCTTTGCATAAAGCATAGTATCTCTTATATGCTTAAAAGATAGGGTAGAGAACAAAGCAGTAACACGGCTTGATCCTCATCTTTAATTTCAGCATCTATATTACTCAAATCCATAAGAATGGAATCAAAGATGTCAAGATGAGAGAGAATAGAGGTACCTTCACCCATACGAATTGTATAAAACTTTTGCTTCAGGTAAAATCTATTTTCCACCGTCTTCTTCATATATAAGGTTTTCAATATTTCCCACATGCCTTTGGTTGTGGTTTCTACAGAAACTTCACGTAAAATTTCATTTGAGAGATTTAAAATGATACCTGCTTTTGCCCTTTTGTCTATGACGGCAAACTCCTCATCCGTCATTTTATCCGGCTTCTTCTCCTTTCCTTGCAACGCCAAGTCTAAGCCATCCTGAATTAGGATAGCTTCCATCTTTAATTGCCACATTTCGAAGTTTGCACTTCGGTCAAATTTCTTAACATTGGTCTTTGTTAGAGTCATTTTGGTTATTGAAACTAACCCGATTAGATCCGGCTCTGATACCAATTTGTTAGGATCGAGAATCCGGGTAGTGCGAAATTTAGCCAAACAACGGTATAATGACAATAACAAAGACAATGAAAGTTGATAACAACGACAATTAAAGTAGATAAAGAAGACACAAATTTAACGTGGTTCCGTCAAAGTGATCTACGTCCACAAGCGGAGAGGAGCAATTTACTATAACAATAAGAGTACAAAAAAGAGTACAAAATTAGAGTAAATACTCTAATTAATCCCAAATACCCCAAAAGAATAACCTCACAAGATCATTTCAAAGAAAGAGTTCACACAAGTGCTTCCCAACACTAACTCTCATACAAAACACTCTTAATAAAGAAAGAAAGGAAGAAACAAAAAATGAAGACAACTCTTGTTGGTGTGTCTAAAATGAACTAATGGCCTTCCCTTTTATGGGCAAAAAAGTCTTGACCTCTTAAGTGTAAAAGAAGAGATACAACTTGTGCAAATGATGTCCAACATACAATGCAATATTTTTGGATCCCAAAGAATATTGCCAACAAAGTCTACACTTTGCAAAGATGCTTATGCTTATGTGAGATGGACTCCATTTGACAAAATAATGGTCATATTACACTAGCCACCCACCAAAAGAACAAACATAAGAGAATCTTTGTCCTAGCTACAAAAAAAACGCGCGCGGAACGATAACAAGAAGTAAGTAGAAAAGAGTGGAAAGCTTGAACCAGTGCTCTATATATATAAGGAAGTATGAGGTTAATTAATTAGCACGAAAACTTGAGATATTTTCATTGTATAATTTTTATTTGGCGAAGGTTTTTGCCTAATATTTTTAAAAAAAAAATAAAGTTACACCATAGGTGGCGTATTCCTTTCATTCATCCAAAAAATCAGTTTCAACAGAGAGATGGATCAGCTATCCTAGTTTATCTCCTTATGTGAACCTTCTCTATAAAAAGGTTACAAAAACTTACAAACCCTGCTAAGGATTAACAACAGGTAACTTAACAAAAAAAAGAACTCCTATCATAAAAAATAGTTTTTCCTATGCTTATGTCTTAGAGAGGCCATTTGCATCAAATCCAGGTCCCTTAGCTCCTTGAGGTAGAGTATTGACCGATGTAAATACATGATATGGATTTTCAATACTCCATTTTGCTAGAACGTCGGCTACTTGATTGGCCTCTCTAAATCCATGTTGAATTCTAACATTAGCCATGTTGATGTAGTTCTTAGTTTTCAACACAAATTCCAACATATGCCATGGAGGTTTGCTATATCCATTCAATATGTTGATAATCAGAAGTGAGTCACATTCAAGAACTATATTAGAAAAACCATTTGTAATACACCACTGAACTTCAAACAATGCAGCCTTTGCTTCAGCAAAGTTGCTATTGCAGTTCACGAACGAGGAGGCAAAAGCCATAATCATGTTGCCGTTATGATCCCTGCAAATGCCCCCACCTCCAGCTGATCCTTGTATATTTCTACTCCCATCGGTGTTCATTTTAATCCAAGAGTCAGGTGGTTTTTCCCACTTTACCAGCTTGCACTCAATAACAGGGGAAAGTTGCATAATTTGAGAACAAATACCTTCCCAATCGGCAGCCCAATTCCTGTTAACCTTAGTCTTGGATACAATCCATTTGAGGTGGATGATAATTTGGTAATGAATTCTCCTAATTGAGGTGTTAGAGTCCCCGTATCGAACAACGCTCCAAGCCTTCCAAATTTTCCAACAAATAATCATAGGTGTGACTTGAAGTAGAGTTTGATGAACACTATTCTTTGGCTTGGTACTCCACCACCTTGTAAGCATAGTCGTGATAGAAATTTCTTCCCATATCACGCCCAACGGACTGCCAAAAATCTTCCAGATATGTGAGGCTATTTCTCCTACCATGAATGTATGATGTAGGGACTCTATCTATGGATTCCTGCAGCAGAAACACATGGATACAATATTCTGGCTAAAAATGGGAAGAACATCATCAAAAGGCAATTTGTTTTTAAGGATTCTCCACATAATGAACGACATCTTAAATGGGAGAAACTTGTGCCAAATCTTCATCAACAAAGGTGATCTATCTTTCCTCTGTCTACCAATGTTCCAGGCTCTGAAGAAGTAGAAAATGTTCCATTTACATTAGGCGTCCAAATAGGCACATCTGGACAATTCTGATCACCAATAGGTATAGTGAGAATGTGCTCCGTGGGAAACTCTGGAAAGTGCGTATGTTCAATGTTCCAATTACCATTATTAATCAAGTTTTTGACCATTTGATTGCCATGAATTTCGCCCACCAGTATGATCCTAGAGATTGCACCCATATCTGTCCAATTATCCCACCAAAGATTACTATCTCCAGCATTTATTTTCCACAACATCCTATCTTCCACTATTTCCCGAAATCTCAACATATTCCTCCACAGTTGCGACTGGGTTGAAATAGATAGCTTGGCCACTGGTGAGAAGTATTTGGAGCTGAGGAAATAAGACCACAAAGACTTACTAGTTCTAAAACACCACCATCTTTTCATATTGAAACTTTCACTGATATCTTGCAACCTTTTGAAGCACAATCCTCCCTCATCAGTATAACACAAATTAGACCAAGAACTCCAATGGTATTTCTGCTTTCCATCTTTTGAGCTCCAAAAGAATCTTGCCATGTGTTTTTCAATCTCTTTGAAGACTGTTTTGGAGGTTCAACAGCAGCTAGAAGATGAATAGGTTGTGATTGAAGGACATGTTTAATTAAAATGGTCCTGCCTCCCACTGATAATAGTTTACCATGCCATCCAGTTACTTTCTTCACTATCTTAGCTACCATCTCGCTATAATATGCAATCCTTTATCTTCCCACATACAAAGACATCCAGGTAAGTAATAGGGAAATTAGCATGCATATAACCTGTCACTTCCTTCACTCTAAGAATCTGATTGTTTGTAGATTTTGGGTTAATCAGAAAATAACTTTTATCTATGTTAGTCAGCTGCCCAGAACATTTATCATAGTTTTGCAATTGACCTATAACCAGCTCCACAATCTCTTATTACCAGAAGTGAAAATCATGACATCATCTGCATATGCAAGATGTGTCACTTGTGGTCCTTGACACCGCATACTGAAGCCCCTAAAATGATTTATGAAGGGTAGTTTATTAAGCATTCTTGATAGAACTTCAGCCCCTATAACAAAAAGAGCGGGGGATAATGGGTCACCCTGCTTTAGTCCTCTGTTAGAATGAAAAAATCCTTGCCTTACACCATTGATCATGACTGAGTACCAAACATTGGAGATGGATCTCCACACCAAATCAATCCAGCATTTAGAAAAACCAAATCTTCTCAAAACAGCTACCAAAAAGTGCCAGTTGACTCTATTATACGCTTTAGTCATGTCTAGCTTGAGAGCAACATTACTACCAATATTCTGCTTCTCCATACCATGAATGATTTCCTGTGCTAGTAAGACATTTTATGTAATGGATCTCCCCTTGATAAAATCCGATTGATTATCAGAAATAACTTTGGAAAGTAATGGAGTCAATCTAGCAGTCATGATTTTGCTAATTATTTTATTGGAGCAGTTACTGAGGCTGATTGGTCTCATTTCATTGAAAGATGTTGGGTTTTCTACCTTAGGCAAAAGGACAAGGCAAGAATTGGTATAAAACTTGGATAATTCAGCCCCATTAAAGAAGGATTGCACCACACAAATGAGTTCCTTTTTTATAATGTCCCAGCAATTCTGAAAGAAGGAACCACCAAATCCATCAGGCCCTGGTGCACTGTTAGGACTTGTGTCAAAAACCGCTTTTCTAATTTCTTCTTCCTCAGGAATTACACATAGTAGTTCATTATCTTGATGGGTAATAATCCGACTCAAGCAGTCCAGGTGATGATATTCTGGTTCAAATTCACCTTGGAGAAGCGTAGAAAAATATTTAATAGCTTCTCTAGAAATATTTTCATCCTCATTAATCCAGTTACCATCTGAGTTTTGGATTCTTTGAAGCGTACGTCTTCTCCTCTTCTCATTAATAATAGCATGAAAGTATTTTGTGTTGGCATCCCCTTCCTCCAACCATCTGATGTTAGCCTTCTGCTTGAGTATGGATTCTTCATATTTCAGCCACTTAGTATGTTCAGCTTGGGCTTGATGAACCTATGCTCTGTAATCCTCCGTGTCATTGTCAATATATTCTGCCTCTAGAGTTTGCATTTTCATCTCCCATTCTTTCACCAATTAAAAAACATTGCCAATCTGCTCCTTAGACCATTGGCTCAGTTTTGACATGGGTAGCTTTATCCACTGTTAACAAGGTGCCGATTGGGGAAGTGATTCTTTGTAATGCACTCCAATTGAAATAATGCCATGGTAGCTCAGGTAAGTGAATCCAAATAGGAGCCAGAGATGTTTCCACATTAGGATTGAAATCCTTCGTCCATCGTACCACACGCATAGGTGAGCCTAAAATCATCAGATTGTCCCTAAAGTAGATGTTCTTGAAATCATCCTCATTTGTAAAAGAGATGAAGATGTGTTTCCCATTGTAATGCCCAATTTTAATTGTTTCCCTCATCGGAAACCTAGCAGCAAAGTCCCTCCGAATATCTTCAATCAGAGCTCTGCCATGTGAAAATTTCCCGATAATAGTAAGCCTACACACACTCGCAAGCTCCTCCTCTTCCTGTGGTGTGAAATAGACTGTTGGTTTTCCTTTGTAAAGTTCTGGCGGTCGAAATTGTAAGACAGACTTCGACGGTAACGGTCTACTCGGAAAAGCCAGAGTAGAGGCATAAGAGGTCTTTGAAGGGATCTAATTATTACCGATCTGGTGGGTCATTGCGGTGTTCACCGCCGAGTCCGATGGTTTCTATGTCGGGGAAAAAGGGAGTGTGGGGCGCGTCTGCAATATTTCATTATATCCTTAAAATTACTGACAATTCCTTTTCATTATATCCTTAAAAGGGAGTGAGAATAAAAACATACATGTAACTAAAGAGAACTTTATTTATCTACTTAGAGAAAAGAACTTAATTAACAGCAAGAGGAAAGAACTTTACCAAACCATTTTATACAATAATATGATCTCTTTATCCAACATTCTTTTCCATTACCTGAAAATATAACTTGCCTAAATTCATAATACATACATAAAGTCATAAAACAATCTATCTAGTCTAAAAAAAGGACTCCATATTTTGGAAATATACTGCTGATGGATCCCTTGGTATTAATTCAGCTTATAGAATTGTCTTACCTCATTACAACAATAAATCATAATAACCAAATTAAAACTATAAATGGTTAAAAAAAACTGTAAACAAGCACAAATTCTTTCCCGCTAGCTTGTCATGACAAACTTCTAACAACCAAAGTGCTCGATCCATGGTAGAGGCATTAATTAATTACTCCAAATGTAGCATCCATATTGAAACCATTAACCATATTTTATACACTGTCAAACTGCATCTAACTTCTGGGATCAATTTGGACACCATCCTCGACCCTACAAAAATAATCCTTACCAATGATGAATAATGAATCCATTAACAATGATAACAATAATGCGAAAAATTAATGGACCTGGAATTTAGTCACTGTTTCTTTTCATTTAAACATTGAAATTTTGATCTGGACCTTAGGACTAACTCAACCCGCAGATGTGGGAACTCAACACCTCCCGCACGCCCAAAACTAGATATTTGGAGCGTGGACAATTAAAGATGGGACCAAACATCGTATAAATCATGAATTGGGATGTGCCTGACTCTGATATTATGATAAGAAAATGAATCTTAGACGTAACTCAACCCTAAAAACCTAGCTCATGAGGTGAGAATTGTCCAAGACCATATAGAGAGGCCAAATAACCCATCACCGCGATATGGGAAGTCAATGGTGGCTAAAACAAAACAGTGGCTAAACATTAAAAAACAATGCTTTCGGTAATAATTAATAACAGCTTATCACCCCAAATTGCAATAAGAAGCTAAGAGCTATAGAGTTCATTGTCATGACTAATGATAAGTAAAGAGACAACAAATTAAGTTTATTCCTTGGCTAACCCCAAGAAATTGAATGCTGCTATAATGATAGTTCCACATTTTTTCAACAAAACGCCCCACTAATAGCAGCATTTGATAAAATAACAAAATCAACAAAAAGAAGACAGAAATATTGTCAAAAACCTGAAACCAAAGATCAGGAGGAGGACATGCAGCAGCCACCTCTGCCACCAGAATCTGAATCCTGGCCAGGAACTATGATCCTTGTTCCCTTGAGAGATTGTGACTTTGCGTACTCTGCACCTTCTTCTGCAGTGAGAGTTTTCTTGCCAACGATTTGATAGATTTCTTTTAATATTGTCATAAATGCAGTCTCGACGTTGGTGGATTCAAGGGCTGATGTTTCCATGAAGAAAAGATTCTCCCTTTCTGCGAATTCTTGAGCATCTTCAATTGGTACTGCTCGAAGACTTCCTAGATCACATTTGTTTGCGATGAGCATTATAACTATGTTCTTATCGGCATGACCCCTTAGTTCCTCCAGCCATCTAGCCATATGATCAAATGATTGACGTTTTGTCAAGTCGTAGACTAACATTGCGCCAACTGCACCTCGATAATATGCACTAGTCACTGCTCTATACCTGACAGAATTTTACTGTTAGAACTATGACAACACTATTTCATGTCATTGGAAGATATGTTCTGGTAATTCACAGCCTAAAGTACACTTAGCACTAAACCGATACCTTATATCATTTGATCGCTCTTTCCTTTTTAGGACGTCCCAGAATGTTGTCACCTCTCCGAAAAGGGTAACCATTATTCCAAAACTACCCATTCTAGAAGCTTATTAGAGCTTCTTTTAATGATTACTTGTAAAAGGGCAATGTTAAAGAGCACAGAAAGCCTTCTGGCTTACATGTCATTTTTTATTTTGTTTGCTCATTTCTCCTTCACCAGTAGTCCAATACTAGCATTACAGTCGAGCATTTTCACATTCTGTGTGAGTTATCTTATTTGTTATTTAGATTGTCAGTGTCACCTTCAAGCTTAACATATTTGCACCTTTTGGCTTCCACCAGTACTAGAATTTATGTATTGCCTTAGCACATTACTTAATAAGATATACCAGTTATTTGTAATAACTTTCTTACACTTTAAATATGGAAGCTATTTGAACTTTTAAAATTAAAATTATTTTATTAGATATGAATTTCTTAATTTATGTTAGTTGCTTTCATCAAAATAGGAATAGCATCATTATCTTTTTGTAGGATTTCCATTCATATAGGGGTGTACGTCAGTACGTGTTAGATATTATAATACTTGGGATGTATCTGCAGTTCATAATTTCTGTTTTTTTTTCTTTTTCTGGTGACTTTCATATGTAGTCTTAAAGTGGCTTTGCTTGTATAGGAGCGGATATATTGTGCTAATAACTGTTGCGTTTTTGTTGGCTTTTGTTTAGAGATAGGGGCAATGCCCAACTCTAGATGAAAAGTCAACTTACAGAGTCTGCCATTGAAAAAAAAAAAAGAACAAAGAAAGTGTCCCCATTTCTTTGTTCTGTTTACTGTTTAGAGATAGTCAATCTTGAATACCTTTGTGGTTACACCGTCTTTATTTTTATTTTCTATTTGTGTTTTATTTAAGTTATTTCTTTTTCACTAGAGAATGCATTCCATTTAGTACTGACCAAGTCTTTATTTGAACTTTTTTTTTTTTGGTTTCCCACCCGGTGTCCGATACTCACATTGGGGCCCGACTAAATCCGGATTCGCGCCGGAAAGTCCCACATTGGGGGTAAAGCGCTCCCTAACAAAAGCGACTCCATACCCAGGGACTCAACCCAAGACCTCTGGTTAAGAATGAAGGAGTACTTACCACTCCACCACAACCCTTGTTGGTTTTAATTGGACCTTGCTTTCAGCTTTGTGGCTAACCATGAAGCCATAACATGAATGTCAAGAAGGATATCATATTGCTGCTATATAAGTACCAGAGCTGCCTACTCAAATATGCAAGATACGTCTTAGCTCTATCTTTCTCTTCTCCTAGTATAGTTGGTTGCAAAATCAAATTGAGAAGCTTAGGGAATTTGGGACAATAACCCCTACTAGCAGCTGCTTTGGCAATTTGCGTAGCAGTCAGCACTGTTATTGCTGGTTATTCTTATGGTTATACTTCTCCCTCACCTTCTTAAAACTCTAAGAAGTACTATAAATTACCATCTCCGTCTAACTTTAATGTAGCCGCTCCTTACTACAAAAATCCAGGAAAAATCTGCTGAACATTCTTCATCGCACTATTACTACAAATCACGTGTTCCTTCGAAGCACGACTATTATAAGTCGCGTATTCCTTCAAAGAATTGCTGCAAGTCACCTGCTCCTTCAAAAAATTACTACAAGAAACATGCTCCTTCAAAGAGCTAGTACAAGTCACCTGCTCCTCAAAAGAACTACTACAAATCACTAACTCATTTTAAGCACTACTATAAATCACTATCCCCTGCAAAGTACTACAAGCAGAGGCGGATCCAAGATTTAAATTCTATGGGTTCAACTTTTAAGATTTTTAACATTGAACCTATTATATTTTTAAAATTATGGGTTCAAATCTATTATATTTGTAATTTTAATGAATTTTTACACATAAATTTCTATTCAGCATCGAAAGTTATGGGTTCAATTGAACTCATAACTAACACACTGCATCCGCCTCTGACTACAAGTCGCCAGTTCCTTCAAGGTACAACTACAAGTCGGCATCTCCTTCAAAGCAATACTATAAGTCGCTAGCTCCTTCAAAATACTACTACAAGTCGTCTGCTCCTTCAGGGCATTACTACAAGTCACATGTTCCTTCAAAGTAGTACTCCAACTCGTCGACCCCTTCAAAGAACTACTACAAGTAGCCAGCTCCTTCAAAGAACTACTACAAGTAGCCAGCTCCTTCAAAGAACTACTACAAGTCGTTGACTCCTTCAAAGCACTACTACAAGTCGCCATCGCTTGCAAAGTAAATATTATAGGTCACCTCCACCAGTAAAATATTATATGTCACCAGTTTACTACAAATCTCCATCACCACCAACTTATTATGAGAAATCGCCTTCATACTGTAAGTCACCTCCACCCCCTCCAAAGTACTATGAGCAATCACCTTCTTACTACAAGTCACCTCTACCCCCTTTAAAGTACTATGAGCAATCACCATCTCTTTACAAATCTCCACCACCTCCACCAAAATACTATGAGCAACCATCTTCATACAATTCTCCACCACTAACACCACCAAAATATTTCGAGCAATCACCAACTTATTATAAGGCTCACCTCCACCATATTATAAAAAATTTACGCCTTCCTATAATCTCCTCTACCTCCACCAAAATACTATGAGTAATCACCTACAACCTACAACGCGCCACCTCCACCAAAGACGTATGAACAATCACCATTATACTACTCACCGCCACCAACAACAAACTACTACAAGCAAACTCTGACCTATGCCTCACCTCCTCCACCTGAGAATTATGAGCAAACAACTACCTATGCTTCACCTCCACCCCCATCAACACCTCCTCAACCAAACCATTACTAATTTCTATCTCCACCATTTTCATTACTTTTAACTCCTCTTAGTCCTCCAATTTTGAGCATTCCATTTCCTCTTCCAAAGGTTAATGTATTGTTCTCGAAATGATTGGTTGTGATTATTGTGTGTTCAATGTTCTCTTCTTTTAATAATTTTTATTATGTATTATTTTAGATTTGAGTAAGATCCTCGAGATCGATCTCCATCAGTTTGGCTAATTGTGTCACTTTTTGGTGTATCTCTTCAAGATTCTACTTTTCTTAATTATACTCTCTTCTTCTTTCTCCGATATTGTTTGTTTTAATAGGCCTAATTCTCATTTATATAAGTATATCTGGAGGACATATATTCCAAACTCTTAGTTGAAGAGTGACCACCTAGAGTTTTCTTAAGGCAAGAGATATATATTCAACAACCAAGCAAAAACAGAGTTACATCAGGGGAACACCCCTGGTCTCTAAAGAAGAAGCATCAGAATAAAGAACAGATGCTAGACATGAAGGATAGGAATTCCAAGTTACACGAGTTGCATACAATAAAGTTATCCGAGCAAGAGAGTGAGCCACTTTTATTAGCATTCCACCTAGTTGTCTATATACACCGGAAGCCTAATTAGTCGTTCGAAGTAAAACTCTAGTAGCTATTGCCCTGAAAAAGTTTAATACACTAGGTGCCTACAGAGTATCACTTCTTAATAGTCAGATTATTTATTTTCGCATTACCCATGCTCATAAACCATGCCGAGTTCTTTAATTGTTACTAAATTGTTGAGACTTTTCAATTAACCATTGAACAAGAGTTCACTAATGAAAATATTAGTTTTCTCACCCTCCCCACCACCCTGACTTCAACATTTATCCTTATGTAATTTGACAATTTTTACTTAAATCCCGGAGCTTGTAAGGTCTGTCAGAAAACAATATGAATGAACCTAAACTTATAATTGAAAAAGAACGAATCTATAGTTATGCTATACAAATTAATTAGGATTTCTTTTTTGTAAAGAAAGTGTAAAAGTAACATTGGTAAATAAGGAGGAAGGAAATGCAGACCTTTCTTGGCCAGCAGTATCCCAAATCTGTGCCTTGACGGTCTTGTGATCAATAATTAGAGTCTTTGTCTGAAATTCAACCCCAATTGTAGCTTTTGAATCCAAGCTGAATTCATTCCTAGCAAATCTAGCCAATAGCTGTGATTTCCCTACTGCAGAATCTCCAATCAATACAATCTTGAATACATAATCAATCTTTTGGTTGTAATCTCCATATAAATTTGACATTGTTTACCAAAATCCCCTCCTTAAACAAAATGCTTCTTTTTTTTTTAGCCTCAACCAATACCTTTCAAATCTTCAGATTTTAGCATATGATTGATCCAAATTTAATAGAACAAAATCCCAGTCGGTATATATATGGCAAATTTATCTTGAAATTGCAAAGAGACATGAAGGGGTTCAATTTGGATTAGGGTTAAGCTTAGGGTTTGAGAAAAATGATCAGAAAATTTTGCTTTTGGTGGGAATGTTTAGCTTCCTCCATGCATTCCTATGTTAGAGAAGAGAGAACTTGGAAAGACCAACGGTTAGTGCGGGACCCATTAACCATCTTTTTGAGTGCGAAGCAAAAAAGTAACAAAAAAGGATTCTTTTTTTTTTCTTTTTCTTTTGACACATTTTTATTTTAGAAATTATTTAAAAAGAATTCAACAGGAATTATTTAATCTTTAATATTTTTGTTGAACTTTTTAAAGGTATATATGTGGAAATTCACTTGAAATAAGAAAAAATTAAAACGAACACGTCGAACTCTCACCATTATTTATTTAAAAGGATAATGTTATACTTTTTATATTATACTTAGTTTACATGTCTTAATTTTTAAATTTCTTGTTCAGTCAAACAATTTCAAGTAAAATGATAGAGACAATAACTTTAGAGGATAAACATCTTATGACTTTTACCCTAATTTTGCTTATAAATACTTTTAGCTTTTCAAATGCCTAGATATGTACAAAAGTATATATAAATTAATTGGGTAAACTCTTTTTACTTGGATAATTTCTTTTTTTATTAGAGACACCCAAGTAACCTCTTTGAGAAGATAAGACATAATTTGTTTTTCAAGTGCATAGATAGTCATTCTCAGGGATGCTATTTAGAGATTAGTGAGTATTTATTTTATTCTGAAATTTTAAAATAAAAATCTTAATTTCAGGACAACTCGAGACATTTTTATCCTGAAAATTTGAACTGAAAACGTGAAATTCAGGACATACTGGCTAATTCCTAAATAGTGGTCCTTTAGAGTGACTACCTGGTGTCATTTCTACCATATAGTATATGTTAATTGAGCGGGCTCTTTACGAAGGGGCTTTTGCATCTATACCCGATTTTGATATCACAATTGAACCTATACCCACTTTGTAAAAATATTTGCAAGCCTACCCACTTTACGATCAACGTTAGACTTATCGGGTTTGAAGTTTAAAAAAATTAGTCTTAAGTGAAAAAAATTGCACTTCAGATGCACTTAAGGCGAAATAGGTCTGAAGTGCAACCAATGGTTTCATGCACTTAAGGCCAATAAGTCTGAAGTGAAAAATTACATTTCAGATGCACTTAAAACCAAAAGGTTTGAAGTGCAACAAACGTTTTCCTACACTTAAAGCCAATAAGTATGAAGTGACACTAGATCTGAAGTGCAAACAATGGTTTCATGCACTTAAGACCAATAAGTCTGAAGTAAAAAATTGCACTTCATTTGCACTTATGGCCAAAAGGTCTGAAGTGCAACAAATATTTTCCTACACTTAAGGCCAATATGTCTCAAGTGAAAAATTGCACTTTAGATGCACTTAAGACCAAAAGGCCTGAAGTGCAAATTGCCAGAAATAGAAATTTGTTCTTCAAATTTTAACAATCCAATATATATACTATTTAATATCTAAATCTACTCCAAATGGTCAAATTTGAAACATAACCTCCAAATATCATCAAGAACAAACCTCAATCATCAATTTGTCAAAACAATAATAAATCTAACGAACCCATTTTGCAATTAAGAAAAAAAAAATCCTAAGCAATAGTAAAAAATAAAGCGCCACAACAGCTCATCATTGTAAAACATCATAAACTATCTTAAATATGTTTCATATAAAATCATTGTTACCCAAAAAAGAAGAAAAGAAGAAGAAGAAAGAGGAGGAAAAAAACTAAAGTTGTTTAAACATTGGTACAAATTAAAAATAAAAATAAAAATAAAAAGTGGGTTCAGGCTAAATGGGAGCGATCAAATAGGACGTCCCGTGCAATTTTTACATTCACTAAGTGTAGAACATGTTTCGGCTTCTCACTTTTTCTTGACATCTCTAGTTGTTCTATATACTCTGAACTTCTCTTTGTCGGTTGATGTGGTGTGTAAGAAAATTAGGAGGCGACCAAATAGGATGCCCCGTATAATTTTTACCTCCACTAAATGTAGAAGATGTTATTTGGGCTTCTCACTTTTCTTGACATCTCTAGTTGTTCTATATATTCTGAACTTTCCTTAGTCGATTGATGTGGTGTATAAGAAAATTAATTATAGTACAAAATTTCGTATTGGGTTATACAATACTTGATCAAGGATAGTTAATCCATGTATTATTTTATTCATTAATTAATTTATGTATAACTTTATAGATAATACGACATGGAATAACAATACAGATATTAGCTATACCAAAATTAAATTTCGTAAAGACAAAAATACCCCTGCTATTTTCATTTTAGACTAAATCAAATGCTCAATATTTCTCTTTTCTCTATTTTTTTAAACCTTAAAACCAAATGTCATAACTAAATTATATCGGAATAGTGATGGCGCCTAACCCAACCAGTGTAAACACAACTCAAACTGAAGATCATCAAATAATAATAATAAAATAAGAATACAAAATTTAATGCAAACTATCTCAAAAACTGATAATGCAAGTCATAAGCTACTAAGAAATAAAATGCAATATTGGAGCGTTAACGTATCCTCAATGCTTGCTCCTGAACTCCGCAACATATGGGCTCTAAATTCTTCGCGCAAGGTGTATAAGCGTAATATGAGTACAACCGATCCCAGGTACCTAGTAAGTATCAAGACTAACCTCAACAAAGTAGTGACAAAGTTTTAGTTAAAGATACTCACTTTATATAACCGGTACAACTCATAAGCATATATAATAACAGAGAAACAATCAAGGAATAACGAATATCCATAATAAGGTGCACAGTCAAAGAGGAGGATAATAAGCATGTTTTTCCGGATAACAGGTCAAAATCTTATACAAATGTACCAATGTGGCATATAAAGGAGATATGCAACAAATAGTAAAGACTCAAAGTTTACATCAATTTGACACTCTCTAAGTGTCCAATAACCCGCTATCAAATTATATGCATTTTTAAAATGCATGAATACGCATATGTAAATGATATGATTAAGTGTCTGCATGAGTCTAGAATGTTTATGCATGATAAAAACTCAAACTTAGTACCAAACTGATGCAAATGGTCTAACACAAATTCATGTGTCCATTGCGCGCACAATGTCGGTGCAGAATTTCGATATTCAGTGACTCTAGAGGGATGGATCCATATCCACACACAGTCGGTACATAAATCATATGCCCGAATAAATATCTCAAATACAGGAACGTGAATCCACACACCCAACAAATGTTTCCATAAAGAACGTGAATCCACACGCCTAAACAGAACCTCAATACAGGAACGTGAATCCACACGGCCAAATTGTCTCAAATGAATGATGTATGTATGTATATATATGAAAGAATGAGTATCCTAGATTTGGTCTTGATTTCAGATTTCGACCGGGAGGGAGGGGTACGAACTTTTTGTTGACCTTTTCAAATATGATGAAGATTGAACCTTTTTTTTATACTAGGATAGTTTTTAAAGCTTGTTTTGACTTATTTAAGTATTAATTAACTAGATTCGAGTTGTTTGGGAGCTTGTGCTAAAGAAAAAACGATATTTGTCATGACCCGAAATTCCAACCATCGGGACCGTGATGACGCCTAATATTTCACTTGCTAGGCAAGCCAACGTTAGAACAATTTATCCATTTTCAACAATTTAAATTTGATCGAACACATTTCGTCATAATTGCCAAGGAACGAGTGGCTCTGATACCAATGATAGCCTAATTACAGGAATTCTACAAAGAAGTCGAGGATTAATCAACTGAGTCAAGAACCTTACAGAGAAGCTTGAGAATATCATCAATGGAGATGAAAGAATGAAGATGAAACATAAATAGAGAGTTGAGAGAAATTGGATATAATTGTAATAGCTTTCTTATTGATTTTTGTAATCTGTACAATAACATGCTTTATAGTGAATGAATCTATTCGTATTATATTGAGTCGATTTTGTTCCAATAGTGCTAACTAACTTGACTTACTGTAACTCCCCTAATCAGCTGTAAATAACATAATTGCTATTACTGACGAGACATCTAACTAGCTGCAGCTTCATTTGTGTATCACATGTTCCTAAGCGCAATAATATGATTGCAATTCTAATCCCTAGGAGTAATACAATTCTGTTAATCAAGGACAATGTTGTATTCTTGGAATGGAAGAGCTTATCCCACCTAAGCCTAAATCTTCATGGCAATTCTGTTGGATCTAAAAAACTTTTTGGGAGTTATTGGCTGGCCTATAGTAAAATAAGGTTGTACCACCCACATATCCACTGCTTTAATGAGAACTATAATATTATATCTCGATATACACGGAGTTCAGATAATTACTTGTAATGAATTCGTAATTTTTTAATTACTTCTTTATTCGATGTAATCAATCAGACTTGACGCCCATGACTAAGAGCCTGTTTGGATTGGCTTAAAAGCTGGTCAAACCAATTTTTAAGCCCTTTTTAGATTTTTGGAGTGTTTGGCAAATAAGAAAACTGCTTAAAAAAAGTTTAAAAGGGCTTAAAAAAGCCAAAAGCCACAAGTTGGCTGACCCTGACTTCTCCGTTTTTTGGCTTAAAAGCCATCTTATTTTGACCAATGAAATTACTTGTCCCTTATAACTTTTACTAATCCCAAAACTACCCTCATCAAATAAATCCTAAAACATCGAACTACTCCCACTTTCTTCATTTTTGAAGCCTCTCCTCATCTTCTTTCCTCTTCACTTGTTCGGTATTTTCACTCAAGTTTTCAGTGGAAATCGATCTTCTTTATATGCTTTTTCTTTGAGGTATGGGAATATCCAGATTATCCCAAACCTGGTTTAAGGCTTTGCATTTAAAAACAATATGGTAAAAATCTTTTTGCAAGTTTTATGTTTGGTGATGGTCCGCTTATGTAGAAATCGATATTTGACAGAATGTTATATAATAAGCAGAGGAAGATGTAGGTTCTTGATTTGTTTTATGCAATATTTTTATCTTTTTAACAGAAAAAATGCTTACCAGCACTTGTTTACCAAACACTTCAACAACTTTTTTTAAGCTAGCGTTTGGCCATAGATTCCCAAATTTATTCTGAAAAATCTGATTTGGCTGAAATTTGGTTTGAAGATGAAAATGTGTTTGGACATCTGTTTTGGGTGAAGTTTGGTTTGGAAAAACATGAAACATGACTTATACCCACAAGTTCTAAAAACTATCACAAATATCCAACAGTACCATTATCAATAACATTCATTATATTATCGCAAACCATAGTCCTGAACATTAATAAATTTGATACAAAATTATCATTTTTATAATGAACTACATGATACACTATCAGATGACCGAGAAGACGAACCAACATCGTTACAAAATAATAAATGGTGGGCTCTTTTATAAAATATAAAAGTTTGGGGCAATTTTTAAAAAATATAACAGTGATATTTTGGACTGAGCTGGTTTTGGGATTTGAAATTTGGAATTTGGCTAAAATGTAGGCAAAATCTATGGCCAAACATGTATTTGCCAAATAAAACCCAAGTTTATTTTGGTAAAATCTATGACCAAACGAGTCTTAAGTTTCAGCACTTTTATCCAAACATGTAATTACTTATTTATAAAATAAGCTCCTGCACTTAAAACCTGCTTTTAAGAAAACAGTTGTGCTTAAAAACTATTTTTTTCCGCTAATCCAAACGGGCTCTAAATTCCAAACACCGTCCTCTAGCTTGCTAAGTTTGCATCTGCGTAGTATATGATAGAACAACTTCAAGTCACCGCAATAGGGCAGTCATGTGCCTCGGTTGTCCTCTACTTTTGTCACGTTTTACCCCCAATTTTGCTATCACCATTCCCAAGGCAACTAACAAATTCAATGTAAATAAAATCTATTACTATATATTTCATCCCCCTTCTCATATTGGACAATTTAAAGGCAAGAAGAGAAATTACCCGAATTTTGTGCTCATTGAAATAATAAAATGGCAACTGGATAAGGTTCCAATTATAAAGAAAATGACACGAAGGTCATCCAATGCAGTTAGAGCTTTGAGTCATATTCTCTATATATATAATAATAATATTAAATTCTCTATATAATAATATTAAAGAATATGTGCAACTCGCAATCATTGACAAACTTAGCCATCCACATGCTGGTTGGTCCATAAATGGATCATAAAAGGGAAAACTGGGATCCAACACAAATATGAGAAAAGAAGTGGACACTTATGCTAATTCATACTAATTAATTACGAAGGGCTTTCGGCTTATAAGTCGCGAGTTCAAGATTTGGAAGTAATCATTAATATTTATATTAGAGTAGACTATCTATATTACACTTTTTGAGATGCGGTCTTTTCCCGAACCCTGCGTGAGCAGGGGATACCTTGTACATCGAGCCGCCATTTAAAAGGGAAAAGGAATACATGTATAATAAAGAGATAGTTATGAACTAAACTATGCCTTTCCCACTAATTTTGTTGTTTGGAACCTTGTTGGTTTAGTATCTAGACCACTTTTGCCCCTGCTAACTGCTAAACAGAAACATAGCTTTGTTTCTTCCATTTCTCCTTCTTTTAAAGGAGAAAGAGAGACTATTGTGGATGCTTGCTTCAACCTCAACCTTTCTCCATGTACAGAAGAAAATCAAACCCTTTGATTGGAAACTGGTTTCTGCATAGCTGCACATTTGCAGTTTGCCCTACAGTCTGTAAGAGTCTGCAAATTATGAGATAAATGTGTGAGGAAAAAAAAAGTCAAAAAGCTCGAATATTAAAACTTGATAGGTTCAACTTTAAAGTTCTTATGCGTACATAATTTAGTATTTGCTAAATTTAAGTAATTATTCACATATATAAATTTATGTTAAGTGTCAGAAAACATTAAGTTCTTTTGAATCATAGCAGACTCCATTAGACTATGCTTAGAATGCAAGGTAGCAGCTAAAATAGTAAGTAAAGAGAGCAGCCCAGTGCACAAAGCATGCCGCATTTACGCAGGGTCCGGAGAAGGGTCGCACCTCAACAGAGTGTGATATAGCAGCCTACCCTAATATATTTGATTAGAGTAGAGAGTTTGGAATTATGCCAGGTTAATTTTTCCCATAATACCTTGTACTGTTTTTGGAGGTCTTTAATGTAATCAACAGCCAAATCTAACATGTCTGCTGTTTTAGTTTGCTGCCAAAAAAATGAATCATAAACTTAGTGAGGTTCCACAAGTCCCAAAAAAGAGAAAACAAAGACAAATAGGTATGAATAACCTACCTTCTCCATGTTTGGGACAAGCTCCTGCAGTTTCCTCATTCTTTCACTAATTCGAGTTCTTCTTACCTGAACAATACCACCATATAGTTTCATTCAAGAATTTAGACTAAACAAGTTGCAACGATAAAGGGAGCCTTGGAGCAACGGTAAAGTTATCTCCGTATGACCTATAAAATACGGGTTCGAACTGTGGAATCAGCCACTAATGCTTGCATCAGGGCAGGCTGCCTACATCACACCCATTGGGATGCGGCCATTCCTTGGACCCTGCGTAAACACGGGATGCTTCATACACCGGGCTGCCCTTTTTTTAAGTTGCAACGATATCAGATTTATTCACATCTAGATTCATGATTTATATTTCAATCAACGAAACTGACAACAATGAAGATCGGTAACAGATTCAAAAAAGTCGTACCCTCTCGGCAATGCTCCTTGGATGAGTAGCACAACCACGTTTGGCACGGATTTTACACGGAACGATCTCTTGGAGTTGGAATAACTTCTCCATTGCAGCTATTTCAGCTGGTGTCTTTGGTAAACTTAAGTGGTGTGACAAAATTGGAGGCTGATTTCCAAGTTGTCCAATCTGGTTGCACACAAGAATGTGAAATCCAAAAGTGTTTTAACTTCTATAAACTAACAACATAAAAGAATTTTTACACTATAAGATCACTTAGTAGATAACTTCAAGTAATGTCCATACAAAGTGATTTTAGTAATCACGAAAGTAATAGCTAGTTAAATTCAATCGAAAATTGAGATAATCCTAATGCATAGATGCCAAATTATACCTTAGCCTTGCTGCTCTTTTCATTTACTATCAAGAACTGGATTCGTGAAAAATAGAGGATCTCCATTTGACTTATAGCTGCGAAAGAAAAGCTAGTCAAAGGTATTATTCTCTTACCTGAGAATTAGCAAACAACTTCTCTTCATTATCCAGCATCTCCCTTTTGTGGCCAGTGAAGGACTCCTGAAAATCACTCCAAGAGGCAAATGGTAATCCAGAATTGTAATATTGAGTTTCTGAGTTTCCATTTCCAGACTGGTCATCACCAAGGCTAGTTGTTAGTCTGCTGATCTCATTCTCGACCTCGTTGATTCGAGACAACATCCCCAAGGAAGAAGGTGAAACTGTATCTCCATTGGCACCATTTGCCGTTCTATAACCTCCAACACCACTACCTGCAAATTAAATTGCTGGTAAAATATTTAACTAGTTGAGAACGACGATTAGTACCACAACAACAACCCAGTGTAATCCCACAAGTGGGTCTGGGGAGGGTAGGGTAGGGTATACGCAGCTTTATACCTATCCTGGAAGGTCAGAAATATGATTTCCGATAGACCCTCGGCAAAAAAACGACGATTAACACTTTATTAATTGCAACTTTTCCCTTTATAGAAGTCTTAAAAGAAGATGAAAAATGAAAATAACAACACAATTAGGAATCTTTTTACATAACAAAGTGAAATAAAGCAATCCAATTGGAGTATATATAAAGGGTCAAATTGCCCCTATTGAATATTGGTATTCATTTAAGCAAAGGGATATGTTTTCAACTCATCAACTTCTAACAAAAGTACAATACAAATCTAAAAGTGACTTTCCAAAAGAAGAAAGAAATGAATGCATCAACAATAAATAAATAAATAAATAAATAAATAAAATAATCAAACAGTACCATTTTGAGAATTGAGGTGAGAGAATAAGCCAGCAGGGGAACTGTTTTGTCTCATAAGATTTGATCCCAATTTGTTTTGCCTTTGACGATCCATTTCCATTGAACTGACAACCCTATACCCATTTATTGAATTATGCCTTGGATATGGAGGTGGCAGCTGTGAATTATTCAAACCAAGACTGCTACCAAGATTCAATTTTGAACCCAAACCATTCTTATAATTCCCATTCTTGACAACTTTATCAGTGAAATTTGCAAGAAAAGAAGTTGGAGCTGAACTAAACCTTAACAATCCAGAAGTAGTACTACTGTTCCGCATATTGCTGTTTGCATACTCTGACTCCATGTTTAATTGCTTTTCTCTCTTCTTTAAAACTAACCCTTCTTTAGTTTTGGTATATGCAGGGGAATTACCATACATTCCTTCACCTTTTTTGTTTTTTGAATATCCAACTTTTGTGCAGGAACGTTGTTGTGTGAAACAGCTTGTTTGTTTAGCAGTTTTATGGGATAGAAATCTTCAAAAACAAGCAAGAAAGAATAGTTCTTTTAGTAGTTCTTTTTTCTGAGATATGTGTAGCTTTTTTTGGAGTGTTTAGCCATGAAAGAAGAGTAGCAAGTATGGGAAAGGTGACAAATAAAATTTGGATTTGTTTTTCTTAGTAACTTTGGTTGATATTAAGAGTACCGCTTGACAGCTCAGCTGTAGTAGTATTTGTATGTATTGTTGTTAACCCGTAAAATGGTACGATTGAATTTGTTCCTGCTTTTTAGATAAGTGAATTAATTTGATCCAAAAAGTAATAAAATAACTGATGAAATATAAAATATTTAGCCTTAAAATATAAATGAAATGTCACAACTGATGAGTCCGGAAACAGAGTTTCCGGGCACAATAATGATGAGATCAAAAAGTGAGAAAGCAAAATGGTAGTATTAAAATTCTATATAGAATGTAGTATAAGTTAGCCAAAAAATCTGTGTCCCTTACAATGATCATTGAGCTTATTATTTATAGCTATGAAGAAGGTACTTGGGTCGTGCCCTTCTTTAATGTTAATTACGAGAAGCATTGATGAAGACGTAACGGTGAACATAAATGTCAAATTCTCTATAACGGGCCATTGCTCTTAATACTGTAGAATATTCCTCATTGAATGCTACCGGGCGCAGAATATTCAATGCCTTCATGAACGTTATCTTTTCCGGCGACACACGGGATAGTTGCGTCCGGTTTTTCGTCCTCCCTGCTTAGGTTCCACGTGTCCCCTTCTTGGGTGGCCACGTGCCATAACATATTTTACCTAATACAGATAGCTCCCCTGCTTTCCGGTGACATAACTTTGTGTTGTCGGGAAGTTGGTAGAAACACTCTTTTGGCAGGAATTACAATAATTCCTTTTGAAGACCACTGGCGGTTGATTAGACGCCTATCTCTCCGTATTTAATACCCCGAACACACATCTTCCCATGATTTAGCACACCTTTTGCCGGTTATCGAGGTAATCTTAGCCAAGGATTTAACCGCCAAAACTTTACTTATACGTATCAACTTCCCCCCTTGTGTTCCAACTTCCTTCATCTTATTTCGCCTATTGAGTCTTCATCTTCTTCAAACAGAAAAAATTCGTTCTCTTTTTCGATTGCTTCCTCCTCAAAACGTACTAGCTCTTCAAAAGGCAAAAACAAAACCGACGACTTTGTCGCTCCAACCGTAGACTCCATCATACCAAAAAGACTCAATACCGCAAAGAATTTTGAGGAGAAATTCCCTTTTGCTAACCCTCGTACATGGGCTGTTAGAAGGTACCCTTCTTTCATTCGTCCTTCCAGTATTCCCGCTGTGAAGGAAGATTGTCGTTGCCGTGAATTGGATATTATCGTTCCTGATCTATCGGAGAGAGTGACCCTTCCAAAGGAAGGTTTTACATACTTTTACACGTATCTCTTTACTTTGGGTGCGTTTTCTTTGAGTGGAGAGCTTGATTCCATGATTGCGGAATTTTGCCTCCGCTATCAGGTGTGTTTGGCACAGGTAAGTCCTTCTGTGTGGAGGACGGTTGCCTACCTTCGACGCTTGTGCCAAGAAACTGGAGAAGAGCTAACAATTAGCTCACATAATGAATCTCTACTCCCCCAAGATTTTCCAGGAGGGGGGGATGATAAATCTCTGCAAACGAGGTCACCATGCTTTGTTGACTAGCATGAATGATGATAGTGACCGTGGGTGGACGAAATGGTTCGCGGCGGATGCCACTAGAAGTATTATTCCAACAACGGCTTCATCCTTTTCGGCCGCTTGGAACCGCGCTCGTAAGATCTCTAATATTCCTTCTTTCATTAAATATTCTTTTATGGCCGTGTTTTCATTCTTCGTATGTTTTAGCTACTCGATGGGTCCCACCGGTGGTGAAAGGTTTAGACTGGTGGGTTCAAAAAATTTTGGACATCACAACGCCCGACACCCGCTTGTGGAAAGAGTTGGCCCTGAAATACGGGTGGAAGGCCAAAAATCATGGTAATTTGAACTTACCCTGCTTCCATCTTTCTATGCTTTGCATATCGATTGAACCCTTCTAACTTGTTTATGAAATTAGGTCTACCTGTGGGCTCTATTACTGTCCCCGAGGAGGACGTTTTGGCTGATCTCGCTGATGCAGCGAGGCTGCTTCAGGAAGCTCTCCTTCTAACCGGAATCTTCGGGCCTGTTTTGGGTGCAACCACATCTTCACGGAGTCCTTGGCCAGAAGATAAGCAACCGAAAAGAAGACGTTCCTACGTGGCCGGGGAGAAGAATAAGCGGGCGAAGACTGCTGTCCCCGGGCTATCTCTGGTAGTAATGACCCCTGGTCTTCCTTCCGGGCCGGTCATAGACACTGTGATGATTTATGGTGATGAAGAAGCTAGTGATGAGGGAGCTTCTCTTCATATAAGGCGATGATCCTTATCATCTCAACTGGATGTTCAACCTGTTGAGACAGTCATACCAACCGAGGATGATGTCTCGGCACTTTGGGGAGAATTTGATTTGGTAGATAATGCCAACTTCCGTTCCCGGGCCCCAATTGTTGTGCCCGGTACTGCAAGGCAGAGTACTGGGTCCTTGCCATATTCGGTTGGTGAGTACCCAACATCCAGGGGCTTTTGACAAAGCCGTTTCTCATTCTTCTACCCCATCAACTTCATCACCACCTTTTCCAATACCAGCAATTGCTACATCACTTCCATCTTCATCCATTCTTCCACCAGCAACATTATCTCCAGCGGCCGCACCTGACCATTAAAAAGGCGTTCCTCTTCCACAGTCCCTAGTTCATGGGAATTTGGGGAAACATTATGTTTTCCCTTTTGAAGATCCTCAGAGGGGGAGGAATGTTACTCTTTCGGTCTCTACTGGGTGCAATCTTCTTTCCCGACCAGTGGAGCTTGCTAACTATCTGAAGCCTTTGGCTTTAGAGAAGGATTGGAAAAATATTCAGACACTCTCTCGAGAGTGTTTGTTGAACAATGCTATGCATAATGCCGCAACGGTATGTTTCTTTCTACCTCTATTATTTCTCCTACTTTTGAATGAATTTATTTTAAGTTTTACCTCTTCTTGTTTTGCAGGCCAACTTTCTTGCTTCTAAGGGCCTTCAAATATTGATTCATGAGAAGGAAGGACTTACTTCTGAACGGGATCAACTTTTGGTAGAACGGGACCAAACCATTCTCCGTCTCTCATAACTGGAAACCAGAGCCACCATGGCCGATGTTTTAAAAGCTCGTTTACAGCAAAGCGAGCAAGAAGTGATAACCCTTAGCCAAGAAGTTGGCCTGTTGAGGGCTAGATTTGATGAATCCAAGGCTAAATGGGCTGAATTCCAGGACGCCATTCTTATTGCAACCGAGCGCGAGGCTGCTGCTGCTGAAAGGGTAACTAACTTGGAAACAACCTTGAACTCCAAAGTCGAAGAGCTTGCTGTCGCGGGGGAGAAACATTCCCAGCTAGAAGAGAAGTACAGGAAAACTATCGAGCATAACAGGCTCTTTAGTTCAACAGTTCGCGAGCTTGATGTCAGCCTTAAATCTGTTAAGTCTGCTCGGGAAAATCTTTCTGCCGAGATAACCCAACTCAAAGAAGAACTCAAGCGCCGAAAGGCTTCCCTTGTTGTTGAAAACACTTACACCATGTACAACATGAGGAGAAAAACCTTGGAAGAAGCCAAAGCTGGTGTCATTGATATTGATGCCGAAATTGCTAAGGCACATGATCTTGAGTTAGCCGCTAAGACTGGCCTTCTATCGAGGTTCGATGTATCTGTCTCATCTGGTTCTGGTTCCAAATTTTCAGGAACTGAAGAAGAATCATAGGGCGACGATATTGAAGATCAGACTGGGGGAAATCTCGAGCCATCGATGGAACCATCTACCACTCCCGAGGGCGAGGACACTTCTCTTTATCCTGGGCCCGGAAGTACTTCAGTTTGGCTTTACTTGTCTTTTCCCGTTTCGTACTTGTAACATTTTGGCCCGTTCGTGTAAATAAAGACATATTTTCTTCTTTTTGTTTAAGTGCCGTTTTAGTCTTACTTTCATTTGAATATCTATGCAAGCCTTTAACTTTTGCATTTGCTCAAGTATTTTGCGCATGTTGTTCAATTCGCGCTTTACTATGTGTAGCCTCGGATGCCTTTTCTTTGAAGCATTTTGATTCTGAGTATTATCCTTTTTACGTGAGGGTTTTTATGAATATTTGTGCAAGTTTCCCTTTTACATGAAGGTCTTTATAAATATTTGCACATGTTTCCCTTTTACATGAGGGTTTCTATGAATATTTGCACAAGTTTGCCTTTTGCGTCCTCTTCATATGCGGCTTCGAGGTTTGGCGTGGGGTTCTTCTCCTGCTTTTGAGGTTTTTGCATCGTCCCGGTTCCGACCATAATTGTTTTTAGCTCGGTCACATTAGAATTCTCTGAGGTGACCATTCTTTAACAGTATTACCACTTCTTCCCGGAGGTGTCGACAGTCTCCAGTCCGGTAACCGTTAGTGCCATGGTATTCACACCATAAATTGGGATCCCTATGGCTTGGATAAGATCTCATAGGTCTCGGGAATTGTGCCTCTATGATATTTCTCATGGCTGATACCAACTCCATCACACTAATGTTGAAGTTATACTCTGATAACTTTGGGTAAGAAAAATCTCGCGCCCCCGAGATTTCTTTATCCTGCAGCGATCTATTGTTCCAGCCACGATCGGTCCTTCTATCAATGGTGAACTTATCTGTTGTCCGGAAGCTCCTGCCACGACCTTTTATCCGCTCGTAGGGCAAAAACCGGCCCCTTGAAGTCTGTCTATCCATGCCAATATCATCTTTCATTTTTTCTCTGTTCTTCTCTCATCCTTTGGTCGACGATGGAAATCCAACATGATCGTCTTCGATCCTTATTTTCGACTCGTACCAGTTGTGGACATCTGCACAAGTCGTCACCTGAAACTCGAGTAGACTTTCCTTTAACTTCCGGGAAGTGTCTGAACTTCTCGGATTTAAAACTTTGGTGAACGCTTCAGCTGTCCATTCATCCGGGATTGCCGGTAGTAACATCCTTTCCTTTTGGAACTGGGTAATGAACTCTCGTAATAATTCGGATTCTCTTCGCGCAATCCTGAATATGTCAGATATTTGGGCTTGTACATTTTTGGCACCGGCATGAGCCTTGATGAAAGAATCTGCGAGCAGCTTAAAGAAATCTATGGAATGCTCGGGCAATAATGAATACCACGTTAAAGATCCCCTTGTGAGAGTCTCACCAAATTTCTTTAGCAACACAGATTCAATTCCATGAGGATCCAAATCATTTCCTTTCACCACTATTGTGTAAGTGGTAATGTGCTTCTACGGATCTGAAGTTCCATCATACTTTGGCACTTCAGGCATTTTGAACTGGTTCGGGATTAATTCTGGGGCTGCGCTCGGTTTATACGGTAATTGAATATACTTCTTCGGATTTGGGCCTTTTAATACTGGTGGTGCGCCTGGGATTTGATCCATGCGGATGTTTACTTCCTTCATGAACCGAAAAAGTTCATCCTTGAATGGATTGTTCTCGTTGTTGAGGCTGGATCTACCCCCGGCCCCATCGGAGCCAACTTTTCCCCTAGGAGTGTTTTTTCAACTCTCTGCGTCGTCTGGTTCGCGGGAACATCAGGAGGAACTGGATCTCGCATGTTTGCATTATTTGAGGCACCCGATAGCGCCCAGTTCAGTCATAACCTGATTCTGCCGCGTGATATGGCCTAGAATGATTGCATGTTGCTCTTGCAGGACCCTTACCGCATCCGCTACATGCTCCTCATCAGCATCATCAAGAGTTGCCTCCCGAACCTGTCAAGGGTACCGCCTATCATGTACCGGTGTGGTGTCGTTCCCCTCATTGCAAGTGTCACTGATTGAATCCTCGAAATGAGGCGGTTCCCCTTGAATTTTAGAGTTGTGTGTGCCATTAACAGTGTTATCTGCCATTTATTGTGATTTTTTGCTAAGACAAAATAATCAAAACTTGTAAGTAAAAAAGGCAAGGATCAATTTAATTACACGACTGTCTAGGCCCCACGGTGGACGCCAAACTGTTTACTCGTAAAATGGTACAGTTAAATTTGTTCGTGATTTTTAGACAAGTGAATTAATTTAATCCAGAAAGTAACGAAATAACTGATGAAATATAAAATACTTAACCTTAGAATGTAGATGAAATGTCAGAACTGCCGAGTCTGGGAACAGAGTTTCCTGGCGCAATAATGATGAGATCAAAAAGCGAGAAAGCAAAATGGTATTAAAATTCTATATAGAATGTAGTATAAGTTAGCCAGAAAATTCGTGTCCCTTACAATGATCATTGAGCTTATTATTTATAGCTATGAAGAAGGTACTAGGGTCGTGCCCTTCTTTAATGTTAATTATGAGGAGCATTGATGAAGACGTAACATTGAACATAAATGCCAAATTCTCTGTAATAGGTCGTTGCTCTTAATACTGTGAAATATTCCTCATTGAATGATACCAGGCGTAGAGTATTCAATGCCTTCATGAATGTTATCTTTTTCGGCGACACACGGGATAGTTGCGTCCGGTTTTTCATCCTCTCGGCTTAGGTTTCACGTGTCCGTTTCTTGGGTGGCCATGTGCCATAACATATTTTACCCAATACAATAGTTAGTTAGTTGATTTGGTTATAGTAAGGTTATCTTTGTAATTAGCTAGTGGTAGTAAGTGGAGTATTTTCATACATGTATATATTGGGCACAATACAGAAATACAATTGGATTTATATTCCCACTTTACTGTTTTCGAGAAGCTTCTGTTGCTCTCTATCTCTCGAATCTGTTCCTCGTGAGCTTGAGTTGTTGCATCAATGGCAGCTTCTACTCACAATTAGTCTCTTAGTTTTGAAATGGTATCAGAGTTAAGGCTCAGTATTGGCTCAATTCTCATTTACTCTCATCATTATCATCCCTAGTTTCTGTTAGATTCGAAATTGCAAGTCAAAATTAGGGAACCCTAATTGTCACCCACAGTCTCTCAAAATTGTTGATTTATTCACTCAATTTCACTGATTAATTCATCTTATATCATGGTTATAGATGGCGATACTTCGGATTCGACTAATTCACTAAATGCGAACAAGGACACATTGGATTCAACCAATCCACTGTGCATGCATCCTTCGGAGAGTGCCGGATCGACACTGGTGCAGGTGGTATTTGACGAAACTGGTCATAGATCCTGGAGAAGAGGCATTCTCAGAGCCCTTTCAGTGAAAAATAAGGTTGGTTTCATTGAGAGGCATATGGCAGTATTGAGTGGTTCAAGGCAAGACTTGTGGTGAAAGGATACACACAACAAGTTGGAGTAGACTACACTGAAACATTCTCTCCAATTGTCAAGATGACATTGTTAGGACTTTGATCAGCATAACAATTAAAAGAGGTTGGGACATATTCCAATTAGATGTAAATAATGTATTCTTTCATGGAGATCTACATGAAGAGGTGTATATAGAAGTACCACATGGACTGCAGGTTGAGGCTCTTGGTCTAGTTTGCAAGTTAAACAAGTCCATGTATGGACTGAAATAAGCAAGCAAACAATGGTATGAAAAGCTGACTGAGGCACTATGCACGAAGGGTTTAGGCATTCAGAAAATGATTACTCATTGTTCTGTAAGAAGGATGACTCTTCAATTGTGTTTGTGGTTGTCTATGTTGATGATGTAATACTTACAGACACATATGTTGAGGAAATTAAGGCACTAAAAACTTTCCTCCCTGATCAGTTCAAAATCAAGGATCTAGGGAGGTTGCATTATTTCTTGGGACTGAAAGTGTTCTACAAAGAAGAAGGGGTCCTCATTTCACTGAGAAAGTTCACTACAGATTTGTTGAAAGAGTATGATAATAAGTACACTACTGTCTCTTCTCCTCTTGACTGTACTGTAAAGCTAAAGGTAGAAGAGGGACCCCTATTGGCACATCCTACTCACTATAGAAAGTTAGTTGGTAAGCTCTACTTTCTCACCAATACAAGGTTGGGCATTACCTATAGTATTCTGCACTTAAGTCAATTCATGAAAACACTTAGAGAGCCTCATCTTAAAGTTGCCTTCCATGTCTTGAGATATCTCAAAAATGATCCAACCTTGGGCATTTTCTTTTCCAACAGCTCAGATTGTACTGTGAAGGCCTTTTGTGATTCAGATTGGGTTGCATGCCCTGATTCTAGAATATCAATGAGTGAACACACTGTCTTGCTAGGTGATAGACCTATTAGCTGTAAATCCAATAAGTAGGAAACAACTCCCTCTCCTCTGCAGAGGCAGAATATAAATTTGTAAGAAAGGTGGTTAGAGAGCTAGTTTGGCTCAAAAGATTGCTGGAAGAACTGACAGTTCCTTGCCCACATCCTATTTTATTTTTTTTGTGATAGCCAAGCTGCAGTATACATGGCAAGAAACCCAGTATTTCTTGAACGTACCAAGCATATAGAAGTGGATTGTCATTTTGTACGAGACAAGCTACAAGATGGACTAATCACCTTGCATCACATCCCCACAGATGCTCAACTAGCAGACATACTTATCAAGGCCTTGACAGGGATCAAGCATGCCACCATTCTTGGCAAGTTGGCGTGAGTTCCTCACCTCCAACTTGAGGGGGTATTAAGAGTACCACTTGACCGCTCAGCTGTAGCAGTATTTATATGTATAGTTAGTTAGTTGAGTTGGTTAGTAAGGGTATCTTTGTAATTAGCTAGTGATAGTTAGTCGAGTATTTTCATATGTATATATATTGGACATAATACAGAAATACAATTGGATTTTTTTCCCACTTTGCTATTTTCCAGAATCTTTTGTTGCTCTCTTTTTCAATCTCTCTTTCAAATCTGTTTCTCATGAGTTTGAGTTGTTGCATCAATGGTAGCTTCTACTCACAATTAGTCTCTTAGTTTTGACAATTGAAATGGAGGGCTGCAAGAAATTAGAATGACCTCAAAGTAGGGTGTTTGTCGATCGGTATAGTATGATATTTATATATTTCAGTTCGGTATTTTCGGTATTCAGTTTCTTAAAATGCTATATCAATACTGTACCTAATTAAATTCGGTATGGTTCGGTTTTTCTCTTTTCAATTTTGGTTTATTCGGTTCAGTAACTTCGGTTTATTCGATTTGTACTAACTAGTGCATAGAGCCATAGACTGTAATGTTCTTAATTAAAGTACTCAAACGTAAAAAATGAAAACGTTTGTTGACAAAAGTTTTGTCCAAAACCAACAAATATCAACCCATAAAGAGAAAACTGTACATCTATCTCTCTATATATATATATATGAGGGAATAGATATGGTGACTTAGCACTTCTGTTTGGCAAGGATCCTATTTATCTTTTTTCTCATTTTTTTGCATTTTTCTCTTATCTTTATTTAAGTAAATTAGCTCAATAATAGCTTGAGTCTTTTTGATTCCCCTACTTTTATTATACTCAAAATGACACCTTCTTAACTTTCTTCTATCGTTTCAAAATGATACCTTATTAAACTTCCTTCTACCGTTTCAAACTCTTTCCCTTCCCCATAATTGCTTATTAATTAGATACATTAACATCTCATATATTGTGTTTAAATAAATAGCTAATGTGTTTAGGCACCCATTGTTAGCCTACAAAAGCAGATTTAGAAGATGGAGATTAGCCACCGTAATAAGCATTTCTATGAGTTTTGTGAAAAGGTATGAATTTCTAATTTTCTGGTGCTTCTGAATAAACTAGAAGCTATAATTATGTTCTATTTTAATAAGTTCAAAGGTTTTGCTTAAATACTTAGGTTTCAAATATATAACTGTTATCATGAACAATACGTAGTCGAGAGAAAAGCTATGGCGATTTGGAGATGTAAGATTGAATCAAAGGTGGAGCTTATACATTGAAGTAATACTCTCTATTAATTATTATAGTTTTTTGCAATAGCACTGCAAGTGTTTATATAACCTTTTCTCTTTTGGTGATAGATCTGCCGAATTTGGGAGAGCATATTTTTTGGTTTGAAGAATATTTTGATGTAACTATTGTGCGAAAATTGGATATATTCTGAGAAATACTCTATTTCATCTTTTCTTGCAATTGTTTAGATGACACTATCTCAGGAGAGCAACTTTATTATCTCCACCTTATTTTCTATATATTTATTACTCAATATAATTTTCTGATTAGGTCCCATATGAAATATTAATATTTTGAACCCCAAGTTGTGTTAAAGTTGAGGTTTTGTTGTAGGTGTGACAAATGATGCAAAACTTTGCCGATGCAGTGGGTGAAGTAGTTGAAAATCGATATGCTCTTTCATTTCTTGAAGTGAAGATAAGTTTCAAGAAATTAGTACTCTTATGATATTCCTGTGATAGTGAATTACATTATTTTCTTATTTCTGTAATTAAAGTAAAATGTTTTGCTTTGTGGAGTTCTTTCTATTTGTTTATTATTATTATTATAGCTAACTTCTATTTTCTTTACTCTCTTTTTCCCTTCTAAATCTGATGTTCCTTCTACCTTATCTTTCCATTTTTTCTTCCTTAATTATATTAATTAAAATATTATATCAAGAAAAAATGACGTTATTCATTATTAGACCAAAAAACACAAATATCGTTTTCTCTTTTTTAAATTTTTTTCTCAACATTAACGCCCAACAATACGTAACTACAAAAATACTAATAATATCTATACATAATTTTAGTATATATATATATATATATATATATATATATATATATATATATATATATATATATATATATATATATATATATATATATATATATATATATATAATGAAGTAAACCTTCATTCAACTCTTATTTACCCTTTTTTTTTTTTTTGCATTTTTCTCTTTTTTTTATTTAAATAAATTAGCTCAATAATGGCTTGAGGCTTTTTGGTTCCCCTAAAAGTACTCCGTTTAAAAACTCAAAATGTTACCTTTTTAAACCTTCTTCTAATGTTTTATACTTTTTCCCTTCCCCATAATTACTTATTAATTAGTTATTTATCATTTTGCTTAGTAATTACGTGACACAAAAATTATTTTTCTTTTATTTTTAACTTTCGTCAAAATGCTCGCATCTAAATATATTTATTATTATTATTATTATTATTATATTACAACAAATGATACATTATTTGTAAATAATATTTAGACGAAATGAAATACAAGTGTGTGTGATATATATATATATATATATATATCCTATTTATCCTTTTTCTCCTTTTTTTTGCATTTTTTCTTATTTTTATTTAAATAAATTAGCTCAATAATAGCTCGAGTCGTTTTGAGTAACTTTCCTCTTATTTAGACTCTAAATACTTTTCCTCGTCTTCTCTTCTCTAATGTTTATATGAATTTGATTGAAATTCAAGAAGTACATGTATTTTATGACTGTTTGTTATCACCTACGTTAAATAAATTTCATATGTACCTATTTATTTAGTGGATAAATAAGAACCAATTAAAGAGTTTAGAAACTTCAGCTATTGTCAAGTCAATACTCAATTATTTTACAGTAATGCAAGTAATAAGACGACGTCTTTTAAATTGATCAAGTTGTTCATGATGATAAAAAATTCGATTTGTGACATAATCAATTTCTATATATGCTTATGGATAAAAACTATCTATTTTATCTCAAGTAAATTCAACAAAATATCATTTAAAATATTATCCAATTAAACTGCTAAAGCGCGGAAAAATTCACTAGTAAGGGAATAAATTTGATCATTAGAAATATCTTGTTACTTGTTTAGAATTAATTGATAAACTTAGAGAATAAAGAAAAATAAAATTTTAGATTTCTTATATTTATGTTATAATCTATAATATGTTTATTGTGTAATATAATATTAATTTTGGTATGGTATCGGTATCGGTATGTTGGTATTTTATTTTAAAATACCAAATACCAATTTTTGTTAACAAATTTAAACCAAATACTATAACGAATATCAAAATACCAAATATCAAATTTTCGATTTCGGTAGGGTAATTCGATATTTATCAAATTATGCACAACCCTACCTCAAAGTTCGGCACACATTTTTAAAATATTAATTATTGAAAGAGATAACAAGATTTTGTAATAAACCTGTTGTATATTTTTGTAAAATATAAATTGAAGAAAGGGGGGGAAAGAACGTTTTGTTATGTGTGTGCTGCAATGGGAACTAGAAAGAAGAAAGGTTGAAGACACGTAACTGCTAAAAGCTTTTCTTTTTAGTTTTAACTCGGTATTTCGTATTTGTTTTGGAATTCTAATTAATTTAAACTCACACAAATAAACTAATTAAATGGGAAAACCTTCTTACCAGAATATTTTCTATTTTCAGAGTAATTTAATCCATCTCACCACAACCTCCTAAAGTTATCTGCTTAATGGTGATGGTTGCATTACTCGTATCAAGTGGAGAGATGTGATGGCAATAACTTTTCTTTAACTAATATTTTATTATCTAAAATTCGTGTAATTACAGTACTACAAATTCATTAATGTCCTTTTTTAGTCAAAAAGAAAACATATGTAAATTCACAAATTTCCTTTACTTATAGGCACCGCACGGAAAAAACATATGTAAATTCACTAATGTCTTTTACTTATAGGTACTGTATAAAAACGAATATACGGAATAAGTTGGGTTATGTCGGCATGTAATATTTTAATATTTAAAAATATAAACTTCAGCAAATATAATACTATAATTGGTGAAACATAGAAAATTTGTTTAAGTAATATCAAGTAACAATTTCGCTCATAAATTCAACGTTTTTTTCTAATTTAAATTTCTGTCTAAATACAAGTTCAAATTCTAAGTACTTTTTTCGATATAACTTCAAATAAATTTTTATCACCTTGAACCGAATATTGTCCAAACACCAATTTAGATTCTTTTGCTTTTTCCTTTCTGGGCATGATGAAAAGATTCTTAGACTGTACAGATTGTAAGGAAGAAATAGAAAGCAGATAAAATAAGTTTTTAAAAAAGGAATAAAAAAGAATTTGAAGATGCTCATATTTATAGAATTGAAAACTAGATTCTCATTCTACTGTACATAATACAAGCACTTCGTATTTTATCGAATCATAATTGCTATAGCACTACGTGCAGAGGCGGATTCAGGAATCGATGACTGCGGGTGCCACTATATTTAATTAAAATTTACCACTAGTCAAGGATATTAAATTAGGTTGTATATTTTGCTAATTTTCTATTTTTTATTCGATTTTGTTTTGAATTAAGTCGATTTACTTTATAAGATACATGATAACCAAACTAAAAACGTTTGCTCCTTATTCAAAATCAAAGGGAAAACAACAACATATGGATAACAGAAGAAAATAATTAAAATTATATTTAAATAAAAATATTTTAGATCTAGAAAAAGCAAAAGGAAGCAAATGTTTAATGTATAGTAAAAATGGGGTCGTACAATGAAAGGAAAAACAAAGATGAACAAAATTATAAGAATTTAAGAAAAAGATAAGAAAGATTAACAAATTGAAAAAGGGACCGAGAGGGAAAGCAGAAGCCCATTGCCCATTAACAGCGTCGATCGCGGGTCTTGTTTGTGAAAAGCCGCTATCTTACCATGGCACCTATGCTAACTTTGTGATTTTGGTTGCCACTCCTAGCATAATAATCATTGTTTTCGTGAAATACCGGTATATACAAGAAATTCTACCCGAGCGTCCGGGTGGCATACCATCCCGTCTCCTCTATGTAGTTCCGCCCCTGACTACGTGTAGAGTTTGATAGACTATTTTATGACGATGATAATAGGTACGTAAGGGAAAAATGGGTTCTCTGATTGCATAGATCTGGCCAAAATACTACCATAATTAAAATAAATAAATTAAAATTTGGTTTGAGTTAGTAAGTTGTCGTTTTTAAAATTTAGAACTTATAAATTCAAAATCTTGGGTTGCCTCCCAAAGATAGTGGCTGGTATTAGGTATGTTTTCCCCAAATTATTAGGTTGAAAAGGAAGGATTCTATTTTGCAGAAAAGAAAAAAATTGAAAGCATCTATAGAATGCAAAAATTTAATGTTAAAAAAAAAAGAAAGAAATCCGAACACATTGGACTTTCGAGAAAAGCAACTCCCAAACCACTCTTTTTCTTCTTATCTAGACTTTCCACACTCTTTTCACTAAGGACAAGAACCCTTGCAAGAGACAACAATCGTTTGAAAGTTTTATTAAAAGAGCACTTCAAAGCGCTGCGAAATGAACACCATATCATAGTCTAAAAAAGCTTTTCCTCCCAAATAACCTGCATTTCTCACCCTAAAAATCAAATTAGTTTCTGATAATTTATTATGTTGTATATAGCATGAATAATCCATAGAAATGTGTGTGTGTGTGTGTGTGTGTGTGTGTGTGTGTGTGTGTGTATATATATATATATATATATATATATATATATATATATATATATATATCAGTGACTTTCACTCCTCATAGAGAGTTAGAAATGGCCCTTTTTGATTAGCCTGTTCCCAAGAGGGAGAATATCTCGATCAAATAGAGTTTCCTATCCTATGTTTTTTTTTCCCTGTTACTTTCGTAGATACGCCTTGGATGAGCGGACGAACGCTAAGATGGAATAGGCTCGTTATATATATATATATATATATATATATATATATATATATATAATAATAATAATAATAATAAGATCACGATTATTATCCCCTTATGCTAATTAGATAATTGTTTTGACTCTATAGATAAGACGCAAAGAGTAGGCAGTTAAGGCTGCTAAACCAAAAGAGAAGTTTTGACTAAGTAGCCATGAAAGTGAAATGGAGGGAACATCAAAGGGCACGCATGCCTAATCCGATAATAAGACTTGTATGTAGGTCAGCCGTTTTCTCTACAGTTGTATTCCCAATTCTATACCAGTATATTCTTTTATCGCAATCATACCATTGCCGATTAAAATTATTCCAAAAGTCAAATTCTGAATTTCTTTCTACTTTTTTTCTCTTTTATTCTCAAGTACTCAACGAATGTGCAAAATCTTTTATTATTCTTTTTCTTTTTCTTTTTACACTAATGAAGGTTTAGCGGGTCGTCTGACTTATTAGTTTAATGAAAATAAATTTATCTAAGCCTGTCTGTACGTTGTTGATTATTAACACCCGATCCTAAATGATCGTGTGTAGGATAAAATCGATTTATATTAAATAATCGAATAATAGAATGACACGTGGAACCGGAAACAGACAGAAGACGAAACAAATGAAAACCAAGACCGAGGACAACAGTTTCGGTTGGCACCGGGCAGACGCCGAAGGGAACACTATCAACGAGGGCAAACGAATATTTGCCACCAGATGACATTCAATGGAAAATATTCCTCAGTATTAAATACGCATCTGTTACAGAGAATTTTAGCATTCATGATCTACCGTTACATATTCATCAATGACCCCCCATTATTGTCATTTAAGAAGGGCTTGATCTTAGGACCTTGTTCCCTAGGTATACCTATAAATAGGTACTTCAACAGCCATGGTAAAGGGACGAAAATTCTGACAAACTTATGCTACACATTAGTTTAAGCTCAATAATTCTTTATTTTCTGTCTAACAATATTTTTATTGTTGCCTTCGGAAGCCCTGCTCTTGAAACCAAGTTCTCTGTTGTCTTATCTTGATTTCAACGCTAAGTCTTGATTTTTATTTAATTTATTTATTATTTTGGGATCAAATTGATTCACTTGTCTATAAACCACGCTATAAATTCAATTGTATCGTTTTATGGGTAAACAGTTTGGCACCCACCATGGGGCTTAGACAATTGCGTAATTGAGTTGATTCTTACGTTTATTACTAATATGTTAGATTCTTTTATTTCTTAGTAAAAAATCATAAAGATGGCAGATAATGATGTCAACATCGCACATAACGTTAAGGCACGGGAATATCCACCTCGACACGAAGATTCGATCAGTGGCACCCGCAACGAGGAGGACGTAGCCACGCCAGTCACCATGGTAGAAAATATCCATGACACATACGTGAGATGACTCCTGATGATGCCGAAGACCATCACGTTGCAGAAATGGTAAGGGGCTTGAGAGAACAACAGAAGGCCATCATGGGCCATCTCTCACGACAAGACCAGGCCATGACAGAATTGAGGCAAGTAACAATGCGAATGGAAGAGGTCCAGCTCTACCCGGTGCTCCCACAAATCAAACAACACAAAGGGTTGACAACAACACCCCGAGGGGTGAGGTCGATTTCGACGGGGCCGGGGGAGCGGCAGTGGATCTGGTAACAACATCGAGAATTATCCTTTTAAAACCTAGCTCATGTGATTTATGAGAGAAATAAATGCCCGAATAGACCAGATTCCAGGCGCACAGCCAGAGTTGAAGGGGTCGGACTTAAAGAAATACACCCAGTTGCCGTTCAAATCGAGCGCATCACCAAAGTTAATCCCGAAGCAGTTCAAAATGCATGACGTACCAAAATATGATGGGACTTCAGATCGTCAAGAGCACATCACCACCTATACAACGGCAGTGAAAGGAAATGACCTAGCTTCGCACGAGATTGAATCAGACCTGCTGAAGAAGATCGGGAAAACTCTCACAAAAGGGGCCCTGACATGGTGTTCACTTTTACCCGAGCACTCAATAGATTCCTTTGAGATGCTCACGGATTCCTTCATCAAGGTCCATACCGGGGCCAGGAAGGTACAGGCCCGAAAGGTCGACATATTTAGAATTGCGCAAGAAGAATCTGAATTGCTGCGAGAGTTCGTGACCACATTCCAGAAGGAAATGATGATGCTACAGGTCGTGCCGGATGAATGGGCAGCTGAGGCATTTACTAAGAGGCTGAACCCGAGGAGCTCCGACGCTTCCCGAAAACTGAAAGAAAGCCTGCTCGAGTTCCAGGAAACTACATAGGCAGATATCCACAACCGCTACGAATTAAGAAGATAAGAATAGAAGATGACTAGCTCGGTTTCCCGGCATCAACCAAGGGTCGGGATCAGCGTTCTTCTAAGGGCCAATTTTTGCCCTACGAAAGGGCCGAAGGACGCGGCAGAGGTTTCCAATCGGCGGACAGGTTCGCTCCCGGTAGGAGAACCGATCGTGGCTGGAATAACAGGTCATTACAGGACAAAGAGGTATCAGATTCCACATATCCCAGACTGTCTGAGTATAATTTCACTGTCATTGTAGTGGATCTGTGGCCAATGGGATCTGATCCGAGCCAAAGTGATCCTAATCTGTGGTGTGAGTATCATGGGACTAACGGCCATCGAACTGGGGACTGCCGACATCTGCACGAGGAGGTGGCGACGTTGCTGAAAAATAGCCATCTCAGAGAGTTCTTAAGTGAACGGGCTAAAACTAACTACAGCCGCAACCAGGATAACGAAGAGCCATCGAAGATAGGAGAAACTCCTCATCGACTAACGATCAACATAATTTTCGGAGGGGGGTGGGGGAGGGGGAGGGGGAGGGGGAAGGGGAGGGAACGGGATAAATGGTGTAACCTTTTCAGGAGCAAAAAAGACAAAGGTATCGGTGACTCATAGCAAGAGATTCTGAGAAGTCGCCGAGGACGATATCACCTTCACAGAGGAGGACGCCGATGGACTCCCACTGTCGCTCAATGATGCCCTGGTAATTTCTCTTAATGTTCTAGATTTTAAAATTAAACATATTTTGGTGGACCCAGGAAGTTCAGCCAATATCATTCAATGGATAGTGCTGGAGCAAGCCAAGCTAATCGGGAGTATCATTCCGGCTACAAAGCTCCTCGCCGAGTTCAACTTAGCAAGTGTGACAACCCAAGGGGAGGATCCTGCTGCCCATAAACACCGAAGGGGTCATGAAGACTACCTTGTTTGAAGTAGTAGATGGTGACATGGGCTACAACATTATTCTTGGCATACCCTGGATACACGAGATGAAAGCTCTGCCATCAACATACCATCAACTTCTGAAATTCCCAACTCCAAATGGAATTAAACAACTTAGAGGATATCAACCGGTGGCAAGGGAGATGAATGCAATCTCGGTTTCTAGCAATAAAAGGAAGGAACATGCGGCATAACAATCATAGGAACCGATGCCCGCTCACGAACCAAACAAAATTAACAAAGGGGAGGAGCCATCGGAATCCTATCAGGTACCAAGGTATTTTCAGGCACCAGAAGAAACGGACGCAACCAAATCTAAAGTATCCTGACTGGCTAGCTAACATAGTGGTAGTTTCAACAAAGAATAATAAATTTCACATGTGCGCATATTATAAAGATCTAAATAAGGCGTACCCAAAAGACTTGTTCCATTGCCAAACATTGATCAATTGATTGATGCGACGGCCGGGCACGAGCTAATGAGTTTCCTTGATGCCTATTCCGGGTACAACCAAATCAAAATAAACCTGGAGGATCAGAAAAAAACTTCATTCATAATGAACTTTGGCGCATATTGCTATAATGTGATGCCTTTCGAGATTAAGAGCGTCGGAGCCACTTATCAAAGGCTCGTGAACAAAATGTTCAAAAATCAAATAGGGAAAACAACGGAAGTTTACATAGATGATATGCTGGTTAAGTCTTTGAATGCAGGTGACCATATGAAACACATCTAAGAAAACTTTGACATCATAAGGAACCACAACATAAATCTTAACCTGAACAATGTGCATTCGGAGTAAGCTTCGTTAAATATTTGGTCTTCCTGGTGTCACAAAGAGGGATTGAAATCAATTCCGATAAAATTAAATCCATCGACGACATTCCCGAATAGCTGACAAATGTAAAAGAAGTTCAAAGGTTGACTGGAAGATTGGCCACTCTAAGCAGAACTATTTTTCGGTCTTTGAAAAAATTCCATAACTTCTTCTCACTTTTGAAGAAGAAGAACAATTTCGAATGGACTCCGGAATGCCAACAGGCCCTAAAAGACATGAAACGGTATTTATAGAGCCCTCCGTTATTATCAAAATCAGAGGAAAGTGAATAGTTCATAATTTACTTAGCGGTCTCGGAGGTAGCAGTAAGCGTCGTTCTAGTCCGAGAAAACGAAGGTACGCAATCTCCTATTTATTATGTTAGCCAAATTTTAACGGGTGCAGAAAGTCGTTACCCACATTTAAAAAATTTGGCCTTAGCTTCGTAGTCATCGCTCGAAAGCTTAGGCTTTATTTTCAATGCCACTCGATAGCCGTGGTGACAACTTTTCCTGTGCAGAATATCCTTCACAAACCTGAATTGTCAGGCCGACTGGCCAAGTGGGCAGTCGAAATGAGTGAATTTGGCATCGAGAATAAACCCACGACTGCGATCATATCATAAGTTTTGGCTGACTTTGTGGCTGATTTTAGTCTCGGGCTGCTGCCTTTGGCCACCAAGGAAGCAGTGATGGTATTGGAAACGACATCAGGAATTTGGACCTTGTTCACAGATGAAGCTTCCAATGTGAAAGGGTCCGGGCTCAAGATAGTATTAGTTACTCCCTCGGTAGAAACCCTGAGGCAGGCCATAAAAATTGTTTCGTTGACTAACAATGAAGCTGAGTATGAGGTTTTGATTGTAGGTCTTGAACTGGCCTGGGAAATAGACTCTAAGGTCATTGAAATCAAATACGATTCCCAAGTGGTGGTAAATGAGGTATACGGGATCTTAGACACCAAAAAGAACGCATGCAAGAATATGTGGCGAAAGTTCAAACTCTGCTCGCACAGTTCAGGGAATGGTAAATCACCCACATATCGAGAGAAGAAAATGTAGAAGTAGATGCACTGGCTATTCTGGGCTCGTCCACGAAAATGAAGGGATAAAATTATGATACAGTCCTACAGCTTATGCATTTTGTATTGGATGTGGGTGGTTATTATGATGTAAACACAACCAACTTGGTCTGGGACTGGAGAAACGAAATCATCGACTACCTTGAGCACGGAAAATTGCCCGAAGCCATCCCGGGTACTCTGCATCAAAGTAGCTCATTACAGCTTCTAGGGAGAACAACTGTACAAAAAGACATTCCAAGGCCCGTTTGCCGGGTATTTAGGTGCCTCCGAGGCTAATTACGTCACGAGAGAGGTTCACGAAGAAATTTGTGGAAACCATTCAGGTGTAGATTCATTGGTCCTAAAATTTGTTAGGGAATGATACTTATGGCCCCGAATGTAACAAGATGCTAAGGCATTCGTTCAGAAATACGACAAGTGTCAATGCCATGCACCGCTAGTGTACCAACCGGTAGAGCTACTGCACTCGGTATTGTCCCCATGGCCATTCATGAAATGGGGGATGAATATAGTCAGTCTCTTGCCAGCGGCTCCCGGTAAGATAAGGTTTATTTTTATTTTAACTGATTACTTCTCTAAATGGTTTGAAGCAGGTCCTTACTAATAAATCGGTGAGCGTGAGGTGGTCGATTTCCTGAGGGAGAACATAATGTGTAGGTTCAGAATACCAAAGGAAGTAGCCTGCGATAACGAGCCACATTTCATAGGTGCAAAAGGTCACAAAATTCCTTGAGGATTTGAAAATCAAAAGAATCACATCTTCACCATATCATTCGAGCGCAAATGGCCAAAGGGTGTCGACAAACAAGGTGATTATTCAAACCCTCAAGAAGAGATTGGAAGCAGCCAAAGGCAAATGGCCTGGAGAGTTACCGGGAGTGCTATGGGTATACCGGACAATGGACAAGTCAAGCACATGAGAGACACCGTTCTCTCTTGTATATGGAGCAGAAGCCCTGATCCCAGTGGAAGTGGGAGAACCTACCATGAGATACTTCCGCGAGAACAAAAAATCAAACAAAGAAGCGTTGTTGGTCAAGTTGGGGCTACTTGTCGAACGCAGGGACTTGGCACACATAAAAATGGTGGCCCAAAAATAAAGAATGGAAAGATACTATAATCGGAGAACCAATCGCCGTTATTTCAAAGTGGGAGGCTTGGTTTTAAGGAAAGTGACTCAAAGTACCCCCGAGAGCTCAATGTAGGAAAGCTGGGTCCGATGTGGGAAGGCCCTTACTGGGTTTCAGCTGTCACCAAGAAAGGATCATATGAACTGAAAAACCAAAGACGGAGTAAAATTGACGAGCAACTGGAATGTAGCACATCCAAAAAAGTATTATTGCTGATGAGCACTGCTTATACTGAAAATATGTGTTGCACTCTTTTTCCCTACGTCCAATTTGTTTCCTAATTGGGTTTTTCACGCAAGGTTTTTAACGAGGAAGCAACGGAAAGCATATTATGAAGGAAACACAATCGGCATAAATAAGACCTTTAAATGACAAGGCATGGAAATGATAAACCACTCCAGGATGGTTAGATAGTCTTTGGCTCAATAGCAAATTTCCTAACGGGAAACAAAGCTTGTTATCGGAACAAAGGCTATTCGACAATTCACGAGTGCCCCTTCCCTACAAGCCACTTGGGGGAGTTAGATAATCTTTGGATCGGTAGCAAAGTTCTTAATGGGAAACGAAGCTTACTAACGGACCATAGATTATCCAACCATTCACTAGTGAAATCCTCAAAGGAATGAGAATTTAAGTGTTCCAATTCGCATTCGAACACTCGGGGGGATGATATGAAAATACGGTAACCTGATTGACACAGAAATCGGGACTACAAAATTCGGTAACAAAAATTTTCATAGGGATCGGAGACTGCGCAGCCAGCCCCGTAGAAATAAGTTGTACAAATTAGCCACAAGTAATGGCAATTTCATTTTCAGAAGAACGAATGCTTATGTACTTTTGAAGATAGAAGGAATAAAATAGAGCCCTTTTATTTTTTATCTTGTTTCTTGTCCGAACGATGAATTAATTTTATCATTTGAAAGTAAATCAAGTACTTCAAATGCTAGTGCCGGAATGAATAAGAGATGACCTCTTCAAGAGCACCGTAAACATAAGAGGCCCTCTCTTATGAAACCCTCACAGTAAAGGGTATCGGGGAAAAATACACCCGAAGCCTTGTGAAATTTGACGCAAAATGTAAAATTTGTGCAATGTTTAAACAAAAAGCACTTTTATTTATCAAACGTGCCAAGCAGCACAAGTACAAAAATGCGAAAAGAAAAAAAATAAAAAGAAAGCAAAAAATTAAGCTACATCGCCCCAGAACTTGGGGGAAGAGAAGCATTCGCGCCCCCAGGAGAAGTAGGTGGATCTGACATAGGCTCAGGATCTTAGACTTCACTATCATCACCTTCAAGTTCCTCCTCGATCCCTGAGAACTCGAAATCGGAACCAGAAGAGTTAGTTGCATCGGCTGAGCCGGGAGGCATATTTGAGCGGTTGACTCTAGCTCTCAGGCCTTGGCAATTTCGACATCAACATTAATGACGTCCGTTTTATCCTCTTCCAAGGTTTTTCTCTTCCTGCTATACATAGAATGTGTTTTTTTCAAAAATGAGGAATTCGCTTGGCGCTAAAGTTCTAATTTAAGCCGATCAACCTCGGTCGAAAGGCTATCCCGCTCGGACCTCTTGGCCCTAATGCTAAGATCAAGGTCACTGATAGTGGTTATATGAACCTTATTGTGTTCCATGACCTTCCTATACTTATCCTCCATTTGGGCACGTTTCTCCTCGGCAGCAAAAACCTTTTCAGCTTTAGAGTTCAAGGCTACATCCAAGTTATTTAATCTTTCAGTAGAGGCAGCCCACGCTCGGTAACAGCAAGCATATCATTTTGGAGCATAGACCATTTAGCCTTGGCTTCTTGATATTGTACATTTAACTAAGAAACTTCTTGGTGGACGACCATCACTTCTTGCTCACTCTGCTGCAACCGAGCCTTCAACTAACCGGCTTCAGAAGCTTGTGCTTCTAGTACCGGGAGGCGAGAAGCAACTTGGTCCCTCCCGGCCAACAGTTGATCCCACTCGGACGTAAGTTTTTCTTTGTCAAGGATCAACTTCTGAAGGCCCTCAAAAGCAAGGAAGTTGGTCTGGAAAGAAAAAAACCAAGTTAGAAATCCTGTCATAGCAAATCAAGAGAAAATAGACCATAAAAAGAACGAGTACCATACCGTTGTTGCATTGTGCATGGCATTATTTATCATACACTCCCCTGAAAAAGAGTGTATGTTTTCTTGTCTTTCTCTGAATCCAACGGCTTCAGGTAATTGGTGAGTTCCACCGGCTATGACAGTAGATAGCACTTGGTAGAGACCGAGAGGGAGACACTCCTCCTCCTCTAAGGATCTATAGAAGGGGGCGAATAATTGTGCCCCAAATTTCCATGGTCCGTGGAGTGGGGAGGAGGAACATCCTCCTCTCAGGTTTCTGCGGCTGGTGAAGGTGATGTAGCAGTAGCTGGTGATAAAGGTATGGCTGGCATGGAAGGAGATGAATTTGATGGCGTCGTGGGTTGAGAAGAAGTTGCGGCAAAGATAGTGATAGTTGTTGGTTTCTCACCAACTAAAGATGGAAGAGGCCCGGTACTCAGCCTTATAGTACCGGGAGCAACAACTGGGACTCGAAAGGGGGAATTGGCATTCTCTACCAGGTCAAACTCTCCCTAGAGTGCTTGGGCATCAACCTCGATTGGGGTTATAAGCTCTTCATATGGAGCATTTTGTCGAGCTGATGACAGTAGGTTTCTCGTTTTTAGGGAAGTCCCTTCATCACTTGCTTCCCAGTCATCATCAATAACCATTGTGATTGCGGCTGGCTCGGGTACGACTTTCTTCACCCTTTTATTCATGCCCTCGACTGAGGAAGAGCGCCGCCTTTTTGGATGCGTGATCTCCAGTCGGGAACTCCGAGAGGAAACACCTACATTGAGAGTAGGCTCAAGGCCACCAAATTGGGTAAGAGCCTCCTTCAACAACCTCGCAGCCTCTGCGGGATTGACCAAAACATCCTCTTCAGGGATGAAGAAAGAACCTTAAGGGAGGCCTGAATCAAACAAGAAAGTAGGGTTAGCCAGTTTCTTATGCACAAAAATGAGATGAGGACAAAATCAATTTCTCGAGTTAACTCAATGTGATTTTTGGCCTTCCACCCATATTTGGGGGCCAGTTCTTCCACCGGTGTATCTCAGGCGTGGTAATTTCCAAAATTTTCTAAACCCACAATTCCAAGCCTTCAACCCTTGGTGGTGTCCACCGAGTTACTGAAATAATAAAAAGAGAAGAATCAGCAACAACATGAAACAACATTTTTTTAGAGGAAAGACAGACTTTGAACTTATGTGTACGAGTCCAGGACTCGAGGAAAGATGGAGTTGTGGCCGGGATGATATCACCGGTAGAGACAACAACAAACCGCTTCATCCATCCCCGGGATGGTGGCCATGTTTGCTGAAATTTATTACTCCCCCACGAAAAATCTTGGGGGAGTAGAGGTTCATCATATGCTCCAAGGTGAGCTTCTCCTTCGTCTCCTGGAAAAGCTGCCATAGACAGGCCACTGTTCGCCACACTAAAGGGCCCACATATGCCAAACAAACCTGATACCGATGGCACAACTCCAAAACTACAGGGTCATGTCCCCCACTCAAAGAAAACACACCAAAAGTGAAGAAATAAATATAAACCTACGAGAAACCCTTCTTAGTGAAGGTTACTCTCCCCACCAGATCGAGAGCAATGATATTCAGGTCGTGGCAATCACAGTCCTCCTTCACAATAGGAATACTAGAAGGACGGATGGAAGAATGGTATCTTCCAAATGCCCAAGTACCAGGATTTGAAGTAGGGAACTTCTCTTTGAAGTCTTTGGATGTATTGAGATGTTTGGGGATGATGGTGCTCACCATAGGAAGGTCAACGTCGACGTCAATTTCATTGTCTTTGCTCTTCTTCGGGCCCCCACCGAAGAGAAGTCTAGGGTTCTTAGAAATAAAGGAAGCCATGATCGATAGATAGTGGTAAGAAGTTATTTGAAGAAGATTAAAGAAATATGAAAGAAGCAAAGAGTTGAATGCAAAGAAGTTGAGAGAGTTTGTAGAACTATGAAGTGTAAAAGAAAAAGTATGAGGCGTATAAGTAAAGAAATAGGCGACTATAATAGTAGCCATGATTACCTCGAGAACCGGAAAAAAATATTGCTAAGTCATTGAGTGACACGTGTTCGGAGTATTAAATACGGAGGGACATGCATCTAATCAAGCATCAGAAATGTTTTAGAAGGGATCAAAGAGTTTCCCGCCAAGAAAGGAATCTTCACTAACTTCCCGGTGACACAAAGATGTACCACCAGAAAGCAGGGGGACTATCTGTATAACGTAAAATATATTCATATTAAATACTTGAATAATAGAATGACACGTGAAATCGGATACATACGAAAGACAAATCAAGTAGAAACCAAGATCGAGGACAATAACTTCGGTTGGCACCGGGTAGACCCCGAAGGGAACACTATCAACGAGGGCAAATTAATATTTGCCACCAGATGACATTCAAAGGAGAATATTCCTTAATATTAAATACACATCCATATTATAATTCAAGCTCGTGGGATTACAATTCAATGATTAAATCATTACTGCTTTTTTCCCTTCGTCATACCATATGTATATGGTAAAATTGGTTTATAATGAATGATCTAATAATAACGCGATACGTGGAATGGAAGACAGATAAAAGGCGAATCAAGTAGCAACCAGTACCGGGAACAACAACTGCGATTGACATCAGATAAACCCTGACGGGATCATGGTCAACAGAAGCAGATCGAATATTTGTCATCGGATATCATTCAATGAAGAATATTCATTGCATTAAATGGGCAGCCATTGTAGAGAACATTTGCATTCATGGTCTGTCGTTACATATTCATCAATGGATCCTTTATTATCATTTAAGTATTGCTTGATCTTAGGATCTTGTTTCCCTAGATATAGCTATAAATAGCAGGCTTAACAGCCATTGCAGGGCACACAAATTATTGGCAAAACTAATGTTGTATTCTACTTTCACTCTCAATTAAAACATTTTTATTTGCTCTTTTATATTGTACTCATTTCTACCCTCAGAGACACTGTTCTTGGAGCCAGGCTTGTCATCTTCTTCAATCTTGTTCAGTAAGTCTTACTTTTAATCTAGTTTGTTTACCATTTTTGGACCAATTAGTTCACTTATCTATAAACCACGTAACAAATCCAATTGTACCATTTTACGGATAAATAGTTTGGCGCCCACCGTGGAGCCTAGACAGTTGCGTAATTGAGTTGATCCTTACATTTTTTACTAACTTGTTTGATTTTTTCCTTAGCAAGAAATCGAACATGGCAGCTAATAATGTCAAAATCGCACACAATGTTGAGGGATACAAAAATCTACCTCAACATGAGGATTCGATCAGCGATACCCACAACGAAGGGGACAAGGCAGCCCCGGTTCGGGAAGAACAGTATCCTCGACATGTACGATATCCCACTCTCGATGATGCAGAAGAGGAATATGTTGCGAAAGTATTCAGAATCCTAAGTAAGTAACAGAAACCCATCATGGGCCACCTCTCAAGACAGGATCAAGTGATGGCGGAGTTGAAGCAAGCATTGTCGGGCACTTCCAACAATGCAAATGGAAGGGACCCGATTGCTCTCGGCATTCCAGCAAATCAAACATCTCAAAGAGTTTATAACAACACCCTAAGGGGTGAGATCAATTTCGATGGCGCCGGGGGGACCGATAGCGGATCTAGTAACAATAACGAGACTGGTCCCTTTAAAATCGAGCTTATAAGATTAATGAGAGAAATGAACGAACAGATAGATCAAATCGCGAAGGAGTTTCATGCCCAAATGAATCAGATTTCGGGAGCATCACCAGTTTTGAAGGGTCGAGATTCAAAAAAATACACTCATCTGCCGTTTAAACCGAGTGCATCACTGGAGTTAATTTTGGAAAGGTTCAAAATGCTGGACATACCAAAATATGATGGGACTTTGGATTCATAGGAGCACATCACAACCTACACCACGGCTGTAAAGGGGAATGATTTGGCTCAATATGAGATCAAAGTGGTCTTGCTGAAGAAGTTTGGTTAAACCCTCACAAAGGAGGGCCTGACATGGTATTCATCGTACCCGAGCATTGAATTGACTCTTCTAAAATGCTTGCTAATTCATACATAAAGGCCCATGTTGGGGCAAGGAAGGTTCAAGCCAAGAAGGCGAACATATTTAGGATCGTGCAAGTGAGTCTGAATTGCTGCGGGAGTTCGTGATCAGGTTCCAAAAAGAAAGGATGATGCTACCAGTTGTACCAGATGAGTGGGTAGAGAAGGCATTCACAAAGGGTTTGAACCCGAGAACCTCTGATGCCGCCCCAAAGCTATAGGAAAGCCTGCTCGAATTTCAAGCGACCATATGGGCAGATGTCCATAATCGTTAAGAGTCAAAAATAAGGATAAAAGATGATTAGCTCAAATTCCCGACATCAACCAGGGGATGGGACCGAGACAAAAACCTCAATAAGTTCAAAAGTGATTTCGAAGAAAACCAGTAATCTTCTAAAGTTCATTTCTTTCCATATGAGAGAATCGAAGGATACGACAACAAATGGTTTTGGTACTCGAATAGGTCCGCTCCTGATAGAAGAACTGACTGTGGCCAGAACAACAGATCATTATAAGAAAAAGAGGTATCAGGGGCCCAAAATTCCATATATCCGAGGTTGTCATATTACAATTTCAACATCAACATACTGGACTTGGTATCAACGATGAGGAATATCAAAAAAGCACGATTCCCCAAGCCAATTAGATCTGATCCCAGCCAAAGGGATCCTAATTTATGGTGTGAATATCATGGGACTCATGGCCACAGAACTAAGGACTGTCGGCATCTGCGTGAAGAGGTGGTGACGATGATGACAATGACCATCTCAGGGATTTCTTGAGCGACAAGGCAAAGAATAATTATGGCTATAGCTGGAACAATTCGCAACATTCAGCGATAGCAGAGGACCCTCCTCGATTGACTATCAACATGATTTTTGGAGGGAATGAAATTAATGGCGTAACCTTCTCGGCGGCCAAAAAGACAAAGGTTTCAGTGACTTATAGCAAGAGACTCCGGGAGGTCGCCGAAGATGATATTACATTCACGAAGAAAAACGCCGACATACTTCTTCTCCTATATAACGATGCTATAGTAATCTCTCTCAATGACTTAGATTTCAAAAATATGTGTGTTTTGGTTGACCCGGGAAGCTCAGCTAACATCATTAAGTAGAGAGTTCTGGAACAAACAAAGTTGACCGGAAGCATCATTCCGGTGATAAAACTCTTAGCTTGGTTCAACTTGACAAGTATGACAAACCGAGGAGAGATCCTGCTACCCATGAATGCCGAAGGGGTAACTAAGATCACCTTATTTGATGTGATAGACTGCGACATGGGTTACAATATAATCCTCAGAAGGTCATGGATACATGAGATGAAGGTTGTGCCCTCAACATATCATCAACTGTTGAAATTCCTGACCCTGAAAGGAATCAATCATATACGAGGAGATCAACCGGCAGTAAGAGAAATGAACGTAGTGTCGATTTCTAGAAGCAAAGGGAAGGAGCCCAACAAATAGCAATTACTGGAACCGACGCCTTCTCCCTTGACCAATGGATATGATAAAGGCAAGGATTCGTCAGAATCCCACCAGGTGTCAAGATACTTTCAGGTACTTGAGGAGACAGATGCAACCAAGTCCACTCCGGAAGAACTCGAGCAAATGGCTTTGTTCGAAGAATTCTTGGAAAGAAAGTTTCACATGGGGGTAGGACTCAATCCCGAACTCATGTCAGGATTTATTAATTTCCTTAAATCTAACGTTAATTATTTTACATTGTCGCACTTGGATATGATAGGTATCCCATTAGAGGTGGTCGTGCACAAGCTAAGCTTGGTTCAACATTTCCCACCGGTAAGACAAAAGAAATGCCCAATAGTTGAGGTCAGAAACAGGTTTATTAAAGAAGAGGTAACTCGACTACTCGACATCGGTTCAATTCCGGGGGTAAAGTATCGGGAATGGTTAGATAATATAGTTGTAATTGAAAGAATAACAAATTTATAGTGTGCATAGATTACAAGGACTTAAATAAGGTGTGCCCTAAAGACTCGTTCCCATTGTCGAACATTGATCAAATGATTAATGCAATGGTCGGGGACGAGTTAATGAGTTTTCTTGATGCATACTCCGGGTACAATCAAATCAATATGAACCTGGAGTATTAGGAAAAAACTTCGTTCATAATGTAATTCGGCAAATACTGTTATAATGTGATGCCATTCGGGCTTAAAAATGCTAGAGCCACTTATCAAAGGCTCGTTAATAAGATGTATGAAAACAAAAATAGGCAAAACAATAGAAGTATATACAGATGACATGTTATTCAAGTCTTTGAATGCGGGTGATCATTTGAAACACCTCCAAGAAACTTTTGATATCTTGAGGGAGCATAACATGAAACTCAACCCGGAAAAATATGTATTCGGGGTAGGCTTCGGTAAGTTCTTGGGGTTCTTGGTCTTACACAGAGGGATCGAGATAAATCCAGATAAAATCAAAGCCATCGAAGACATCCCAGACCAGCTAACGAGCGTAAAATAAGAATAGAGGCTAACTGGAAGATTGGCCGTGTTGAATAGGTTCATATCTCGATCCTCAGAAAAATGTCATCACTTCTGAAGAAGAAGAATAAGAACAATTTCGAGTGGACTCCGGAATGCCATCGGGCCTTGAAAGACTTGAAATGCTACCTATTAAGCCCCCAGTTACTATAAAAATTGGGGGAAGGTGAACATTTAATGATATATCTAGCGGTTTCGGAAGTAGCGGTAAGTGTCGTTTAGCACGAGAAAATGAAGGTACCCAATTTCCTGTCTATTATGTTAGTAAAATTATGTCAGGAGGGAACACTCGCCATCCACACCTCGAAAATCTGGCCTTAGCTCTCGTAGTCTCCTCGAAAGCTTAGGCCATTTTTTTCGTGCCACATGATAGCCATTGTGACAACCTTCCCCTTGCGGAATATTCTTCACAAACCTGAGTTGTCAGGCTAGTTGGCTAAATGGGCAATCAAAATTAGTGAATTCGACATTGAGTACAAACCTAGGACTGCCATCAAGTCATAGGTTTTGGCCGACTTCGTGGCCGATTTCAATTCCGGGTTAATGCCCCTAGCTGCTAAAGAAGCTGTGCTGGTGTCGGAAATGGCATAAGGAGTTTGGAACTTGTTTACGGATGGAGCATCCAATGTAAAAGGTCCAAGATCGGGGTGATTCTAATCACGCCCTCGGGAGAAATCCTGAGGCAGGCCATAAAGAATGTTTCATTAACTAACAACGAAGCCGAGTATGAGGCTTTGGTTACAGGACTTGAACTGGACCGGGGACTAGGTTCCAAGGTCATAGAGATCAAATGTGATTCCCAGCTGGTAGTAAACCAAGTGTACGGGATCTTCGACATAAAGGAAGAACGCATGCAACAATATGTGAATAAAGTTCAGGCATTGCTTGCACGATTCAGGGAGTGGTCGATCACACACATCCCTAGAGAAGAGAACGTGGAAGCAGATGCGTTGGCTAATTTGGGGCCGTCTACGTAGATGAAAGGACCTGACTCCGATACTATTGTTTAACTTTTACATTCGGTATTGGATGTGGATGGTTTTTGTGAAGTTAATTCAACCAACTTAATCTGGGACCGGAGGAACGAGTTCGTCGAATATCTTCGACATGGCAAATTACCCGAAGGTATCCCGAGCACTACTCACCAAAGCGGCTCGTTACTGACTCATGGATAGGCAATTATACAGGAGATCGTACCAAGGCTCATTGGCCCGATGTTTAGGGGCCTTAGAGGTGGACAATATGATGAGAGAGGTCCATTAATGAATTTACGGGAACCATTCCGGTGCAAATTCGTTGGTCCAAAAGCTGGTTAGGGCAGGATACTATTGGCCCCAGACGGAACAAGACACAAAGATGTTCCTTCAGACATGCGACAAATGCCAGCGCTATGCACAACTAGTACACCAACCGGCGGAACTCTTGCTTTCGGTACTGTCCACATGGCCATTCATGAAATGGGGGATGGATATAGTTGGTCCATTGCCACCGGGATTCCTTTTAACTTTAACCGATTACTTCACTAAATGGGTTGAAGTAGGTCCTTACCAAAAGATTGGTGAGAACGAAGTGGTTGATGTTCTATGAGAACACATAATCTGCCGGTTCGGGATGCTGAAGGAGATCGCCTGCGATAATGGGCCACAGTTCATAAGCTCAAAAATCATGAAATTTCTGGAAGATCTGAAAATCAAGAGAATTACATGCTCACTGTTGAGGGCCAATTTTGATCCTCCCTTTTAAGATTAATTTATTTATACTTAATAATTTGCAACAAATGTTTTCAAAGTATTTTCAAGTATTGAATACCTATTTCTACAAATTAATTCAGTGTTAGTTTCAACATTAATCATTTGACATTTGTATTATGTAATTACAAATATATTTACTATTTTAGGATTATTAAAATAATTTCTATACGTAAGTTCTATAATTAATTCAATAGATTTCTTTAAATAGCTAATTAGTTTACCATTTCAATAATTCAAAATTAATGTCCTAGTGAAGTATTTTTACAAATAATCAATTAATTACGATAATTAATAGTATTTAAAAATTATAATTTTCATTACATTTTATTGAATTTATTAAGTTTATTTAACTTAATTTCAAAAGGAATTAAAGACCAAAAGGCCATAATTTCAATTCTTGAACCAAACATAAAATGGCTACTTTTTAAATGATTTTTAGCCCAAATACAAGGCCCAATTCGGACCTGACCCAGTCCAAACATCCATCTCCTTCTCCACTTTGGCAATCCATGCCACTCCTATTAGACCAATCGGACCTTGCCACGTCATCCTCACACTCAACTCACAGAACAAACACACCCACATCTGAGACGTTGATCAATCTGATCAATGGTTCATGCTTATTCCCTAATTTCTCTTTTAATTTAAATACCCATACCCCAGACTCAATCTCAGCCGTCCAAATCCAACCATCCAACGGCCTTAATGTTCTATATTATTTTTCTTTAATGCCCAAATTATCAGGGCCGTTGATCATTAGATCTAACGGCCCATATCCTATCTCTCACTCTTAAACCTAGAGACCCCCCCCCCCAAACTCACAGACACATCAATCACCCAAACCTTGTACTAATTAGTGCAAGGTCACGAGTTCATCAGAGAATCATGCTTCATGTCTCTCAGGTCCGCGATTCTCGCCGATTACTTCTCACTTTTATCACTCCATTTCAAATCTGCCAAATCCGAAAATCCTAACCCTGGAGATGAAACTTCAAATCAACCATGGATTTTCAAATCCATGGCATGCATGGCCTTCCATTCTGTCTCCGCACCACGAAGCTCATCATTCCATTTCCTTTTTGCCATTCGATTTCAAATACCCTCTTTGAAGAGGTCATACCAGATGTTGAAACTTTAACTCGCTAGACCTTCTCCTCTGTCTTTTCAAATCAAATGCGAGTCTGGATATTAGTTGACCCCAACATTGATAGTCAACACCCAGAGGTCAAATGCAATGACCTTTGTGTATTAGGATTCTGACCAGCGGTCCTTCGCACCTCATCGATTCAATATCCCTTCTCAGTTAAGAATCTTCACTATGATTCCCTCTGTTCTCTTTCAAATTCACTCAATCTTGCTATCATCATCAATTTGTCGTCACTTTCCACTATTATTTTGAATTCTCTGAACCTTAGATCCTTAAATGAATAAATAGAAGACTTTAATGTTCTCATCCACCACCACCTAATATCACGAATCAACTATATGATACTGAAGAGAAACACACACACAAACACAATTCCCAAAGACTCGCTTCTTCAGATCTTCTTGTTTTAGAAAAACCAAGGTACATTTGAAAATCATCTTTCTTACAAACAACTCTTAATATTACTCTGGCATCTATTCTTCAAAGTACTTACTTTCATGACTTAATAATTACCAGCCTTAAAATCTAGACCACTTTCAAAACCCTCTTAACTTTCAATAACTCTTTGTAATCCTACACCCCTTATAAGGTCTTATACGTACTCCTTTTTAGCATATATCAAGACTTGCCTTAGTAACAATCAAAGCATAGTATAAATAACCAAGTCTTTAAAATTAGTCTAAGTCCTATTGAGCTACCTCAGGTAGATTTTAAGGGGTGCCTAACACCTTCCCCATAATCTCACCGGTTTGTAGACCTGTAATGAAAATAATTTAGTAACTAAATAGGTACTCTAGTATACCTTTAAATATTAGGTGGCGACTCTCTTTCATCAACAAAAGAGAAACCACAAGTTAAATCTTGTCTTGACTAGTGCAAAATAGGGTGCAACAACATGGAGACTCTACTGGGGATATCACACTTAGGTTTGGACCTTAGCAGACATAGACTAATTTGGCCTCTAGATTTATTTATGCCATGCTTTGATTGCAGTTACATGTTTACATGCTTTATTTGCTCTTTACAATTATTTTCTCTTTGTGATCACCATGCTTATTGCTGCTACACCCTTGTTTGTTACTGCTTTATATATAATGTCATAACATCTCTTCCAATCGAGTCTTGGCCGTACACTATCACACACAATGGCACGTGAGGGTTGTCTTTTACACCTATCCGGACCTTCTTTTCAAAATCTCTCTAGTTTCAGAGAATGGCTTTGTCAGGTCAACTGACATAACTTCTCGCAGCTTTCACGCCAATTCAAAAGTAGGAAACACTCTACTCGAGTAAAATAGGTCATACTACATAAACCTTAGGTGAGTAGGTCCTTGGCACCGACACACAATTAGGAAAGCCACTCTGATATCAACGGGTTATGCACCAAACGACATAACTTCTGTGGAAAGACAAACAAACATGACAAGACACTTAAGGATCCGAAGCAAACACTTAGCTAGATATTTTTCTTTTTACCCAAAATCAACCAAAACTTCCATGAAATTAGCATGGTAATGGGAGCACCACATAAGTTGAAATAGTGGTAGAAGAATATTTGTCAGGAATACGGAGATGAGGTTCGGATGCACCTAGGGGCATTAACTGCATTGATGAACATCCTAGCAGACAGGGTGCTCACTCGCCTGTTGGTAGAATTTAGGGATCCGACTAAGGTGGTGTTCAAGTTTGCCGACTGTGAGCTGGTACCGACATTGGAAGAAGTCACAAGTTTTATGAAGCTGACGTTCAACGGAAGAAAGAAAGTATTTCCAGTTACTATGCCCGGTTATCAGTTCTTAGATGCTCTGGGTCTTACCAACAACAGAAACCTCAGAAGTATCGAGGACGGAAGGGTGAGCCTCGATCAAATGTTTGACAGGTTTAGGTGGAAGGGCAATCTTAAGGACTTCTCAGAAGTACTTCATTGAGTTGATCGGACTGGAAGGCATTCAACCATACTCACCCTAGTGGGTCCTCACACAATTTGGGATGATCCAAGATGTGCCTCTATGGACAAGGACAGCGGTATAGAGGATGACTACAATGGCTAGATTCCAATTCCCAGGATAAGGAGACTGCAAGAAAAGTGGAATGACCTGGTACAAATGCCCATGGGTCAAAACTCATGGTGTACTCCTGAGTACTATGTCTGGATTAACGAAGAAGAAGAACTGGCCCGACGAGTAGAGAGGGTATATCCTGGTTAGAGGACGTAGTGGTTGCTTTGCAGATTTACCATGAGATCCTGCTGCATTATCGTGTGACCACATCAATGCATCGCCAGGTGATCCTAGGATCCAATGACCACATGTTGCCACCGGATGAAGATGATGATTGAGTAGTGGAGTGTATCCAGATAGATTCAAGCACATAGCCAGAAGAAGATCCGGAGGAAGAGTCTGAATTCAATGATGATGAGGAAGAGTTGACGAAGACCCGGAGAAGGATATGGAAAAGGATCCAGAAGAAGAGAAGGGAACAAAAAACAACTCAGGGGATGGTTATTAGAGTTGGTTGATTTTCCCTCTTTCCTACTTTGTAACTTTACCCCTAGTTTTCTCTTTTACTTTCCAAAAGGGTAAGTTGTCCAAGGCCATGCAGTTCTATGAAACAATGATGTAATCCTTGTTCCCACTTGTATCAGTCCAAATTATCAATGAAAACAAATTGCTTTGGATATAAATGTATCAAGTCTAAATGTGTGTCAAATATCCGCGAAATAGGCCTACCTCCGGTAATGAGAGGTCCCCGCAAATTTGAGGAACGCGCTAGTTGTAATGCATAAATTATCTGCTCTGTGTGATTTCCTGCTCGCACAAATGAAGAAACTGACTCTAGTTCCTTTTTTTTATTTCTTTTTGTTTTCCTTTTGCTTTATTATTATCCCCAAAAAGAAAAGAAAGTTGGTTTGTGTCGACCAAAACTAGCAGAACCACCATACAATCTAAGGTCAAAGGGATAGATGTCAGCCGCAGAAGACCCAAATGAACATCTCTGGTCATAGCCGACAGCCCGAGGCGATCGGGGGAAAAGGAAAACACTAGGAATGATGAACATGTGGCTAGGTTGGCCTAGGAAATGGAATCCTTAAGAGATGAGGTACATCATATCAGAGAACTGGCGCACCTGGCCGTGACAACACTTTCTCAGCCACCCAGATTCCCTTCTTTGGATTTACTTCCAGATCATTTTCCTTCAACATCACGCCAAAATAACAACACCCTAACTTCAACTCCCACCACTCAAGTCATACCTCCAGTAACCCTTGCTAACCCACCAAATCCCCCTATTCAAACTCCTTACATACCACAATACACTCAGACATCACAAAACCCGCCTATTACCACTAATGCAACTACCCCTCATCGTGACAGAGTCACTTTCACCACTAACCAGCACATTCATGTGGCACATGCCGCCACCCATGAGCGGTACGTTCCCCCTGTATATGCCATTACTGATCTTACCTTTATAGCACCTGTCACGGTCAGGGTGCCTTATGAGATTGATCGATATGCCGAGATGGAGAGAGAAGTCAGGCGTAAGAAAGAAAAGTCGCTATATAAGCAGTTACAAATATTGAGAAGGCAAATGAAAAGTCTCCAAGTTTCTCGGGGTAGCGAAAGCTTGGACTATGAGGATTTATGTATTCATCCAGATGTGGATATGCGAGCAGGATACAAACCCCCAAAGTTCGATATCTTTGATGGGACGGGGGACCCTAACGCACATTTGAGGGCATATTGTGACAAGTTAGTCGGGGTGGGAAGGAACGAGAAACTAAGGATGAAATTATTTATAAGAAGTTTTACGGGAGAAGCACTCACCTAGTTTACCTGATAGGACCCGTGAAATTGGAGAACTTGGCAAGATATGGCAGAGGATTTCATAAATCATTTTCGATTCAATACAGAGATAACTCCTGATTGGTTTGCACTGGTGAACCTGCAGAAAAAACCATCTGAGTCATCAAGAATATGCACGACGGTGGATGTCGGAGACTGCAAGGGCGTAACCTTCGCTGGATGACAGTGAGCTAACCAAGTATTTCATCAGAGACCAGGAGGGAATATACTTAGAAAGGATGATGGGAATGATGGGTCAAATGTTCCCCGAGCTGGTCAAGATGGGAGATTTCTTAAAAGAGAGCATAAAATCTAGTAAAGTACAATCCATGACAGCACTACAAGCGGCCAGCAACGCCATCTAGTCAGGGTCGATTGGTAGTGAAAAAGAAAGAGGAGGTCTCAACAGTCGTCCCCTACTATCAAACTAACCTACCTTACGGAAGCACCTCTTATTCCCCAAAAAACCACTTACCATCAGCCACTTAAGATCCAGTCTATAATACCCAGCCATATTACCACCCTCAACCACAATACAACCCTCCTCGAGCCAACAACAACCAAAACCCACAACAGTCATATGCTCATGTACAAACCACTACTCATCAGAACCGACCTGTGTATGAACCACACCCTCGTCCCAACTTTGAAGAGAGGGGTCCTAGAACTTATACCCCGATTGTTGAGCCTCTGGCCCAATTGTTTGAAAGATTAAGAAGAGCAATATTGATACACCTAATCTAGGGAAGGGTTCCTGAACATGCCTCCAAATATTTTGATGCTACTAATAGATACGTGTACCATTCCAGTGTACCTGGGCATGACATTGAAGACTGTTTCAAGTTGAAAAGTGAAATTGAAACCCTAATCAAGAGCGGAGCCATTCAGTGCACTCTGGCACCGCCTAATATGAATCGCAACCCACTGCCAAATCATCAAAACCAGGGAGCTAACATAATCACATTAGGCAAAGAATATGGCTTGAAGGGAACAATTGTCACTATAGGGAATGCAGAAGCCGCAAGAATCCCTCCTCAAAAGGCTCTAATCATTACAGTACAACTAAGGCCTACATTGACAGTTCAAACCTATCCGCAGCAACCTGTCGATGCTACTCGAGATGAAGAAGATCGGGAGTACAAAACCATCCCATGGACTTACTAGCAAAAGGGAAAGGCCAAAATGATAGACTCTGTCACAACTCATGGTATGACTAGGTCTGGGAGATGCTACGCCCCTGAAGATGTCAATCGAGGAAATTCGGGGAGAGAACAAATTCCAAGGAGGAACATAACAGACCCAGAAGCTGTTGAGTTTTGGAAAATATTGTCAAACAAAGAGTATTCTGTGGAAAAGCAATTAAAGAAAACTCCAACACAGATATCTATCATGGATCTATTAATGAGTTCTGACAGTCATAAGGATGCTTTGTTTAAATTACTAAGTGGAGTAGGTGTACCAAGTAACACCACTAGCGATGCATTGGCCGTGACAATTGGGGAAATGGTCAAAGCAAACATGATCACTTTCAGAACAGACGAACTTCCTGTCGAAGGCGCAAGTCACAATAAGTCTTTTCACATCACTATCAAATGCGGGGACAAAGTGGTGTCCCGAGTGTTGGGAGCTAAGTTAGATGGAATCAAAGAGCCAATTGAACACAATGGGAAGAAAGGAAAGGTTGTCATAGGATATCAGCCTCCGGAAGGGAAAGCTCACGTCGTTAGCTCTGAGAAAAAGGTTTTTGTGCCAGAGCATGTTGCAAGTCCAGGACAAAGTTTAGCACCCGAAGATGATATCATCGATGGGATGGGAAATCTATTCGTGAATATGATTGAAGAATGTTATGAAGGAACTGACATTAAGACATGACTATCAAGGATGCCGAACCAGGTTTTTGTGCCTCTTGTGAATGCTTAAGACGTTCCCCTTTTGATGAAATAAAAGAATCATTTTCCTAAATATCGCAACTTCATTTTACCGCTTTATTTATACTTAGTTTTTCTTTTCAGTAATCAAACCAATAAAAAATATATTCCGTGATTATGACATGTAACGAAACCGCTGAGCGCAACGACCCAGATTACAAGTAATATGACAAAAGTATGATTCCAAACAATCTCCCACAAAAAATAGAACAGCTGGAAAGTCAGAAGAAGCCCAACCTCGAAGAAACGGAAGTGGTCAATCTTGGAAGCGAAAAAGATGTAAAAGAAACAAGAATCAACATTCACCTAGAAGCCGAGCAAAAAAAGAAAATGATTGATCTCCTCCGACAGTACGTCGACGTGTTCGCATGGTCCTATGATGACATGCCAGGATTAAGCGTCGACATTATCTCGCATCGACTACCCACTGACCCTACCAGATCACCAGTCAAGCAGAAGCCCAGGAAGTTCAAACCTGATTTAAGTCTAAGGATAAAGGAAGAAGTGACCAAACAGATATAAGCACGACCAAACAGATATAAGCAAATGAAGTAAGGGTCACCAAAAATCGTCCCCGTGCCCAAGAAGGATAGAAAGATCAAAATATGTGTGGACTATCGAGATCTCAACAAAGCTAGTCCAAAGGATGATTTTCCCTTACCAAATATCCACATCCTCATTGATAATTGTGTGAAGCATGAACTGCAGTCGTTTGTGGATTCCTTCGCTGGATACTACCAAATCTTAAAGCACGAGAAAGACACAGAGAAGACAGCTTTCACCACGCCTTGGGGAGTTTATTGTTATAGAGTTATGCCGTTCGTTCTCAAGAATGTCGGCGCCACCTACATGAGGGCCATGACGACCCTCTTTTACAACATGATTCATAATAAGCTTGAAGTGTATGTGGATGATGTCATCATAAAATCTTGAAAGAGTTCATAGCACTTGGACGTCTGGAAGAAATTTTTCAAATGCTAGCGAAGGTACAGTTTGAAGTTAAACCCAGCAAAGTGTGCGTTCGGAGTCCCCACTGGGAAACTACTGGGTTTCATTGTAAGTAGGAAAGGGATAGAACTGGACCTGTCACCAAAGAGCAAGAGAGATGTCATGAGCTTTCTAGGCAGATTGAATTACATCAGTCATTTCATAGCCCAGTCCACGGTAATCTGTGAACCCATTTTCAAGCTGCTAAAGAAGGATTCTACCACGAATTGGATGGAGGAGTGACAGAAAGCCTTCGACAGAATCAAAGAGTATTTTTCAAACCCGCCAGTGCTTCCCCCCTCCCCTTCTCCCCCGAACTAGGGAAACCATTGTTGTTCTATTTGTCAATCTCGGATAACGCCTTCGGTTGCGTATTGGGGAAGCATGATGAAATCGGGAGAAAAGAGCAGGCCATCTACTACTTAAGCAAGAAATTCACACCATGCAAGGCCAAGTATACCCTGATAGAACGCACTTATTGTGCTCTGACTTGGATTGCTCAGAAGTTAAGGCATTACATGTCGGCATACACTACGCACTTGATATCCTAGCTCGACCCGCTCAAGTACATTTTTCAAAATCCAATGCCTACCGGAAGGCTAGCTAAATGGCAAATTCTCCTCAGTGAATTTGACATTGTATACATAACTATGAAAGCTATCAAAGGGAAAGCTTTAGCCAACCACCTCGCCGAGAATCCAGTGGATGGAGATTACGAACCGCTTACCACGTATTCCCCTATAAAGAAGTACTATTTTCCAAGGAAGATATTGTAGAATCATACTCTGGATGGAGAATGTTTTTCGATGGAGCAACAAAGTTCAAAGGAGTCGGAATTGGGGCAGTCCTTATTTCAGAGTTTGGACAACACTACCCAGCATCGACAAAGATAAGATTCCCTTATACCAATAATATGGATGAATACGAAGCGTGCATCCTTGGAATCAGAATGGAAGTCAATATGAACATCAAAAAATTTTGGTCATAGGAGATTCCGATTGGTTGATACACCAAGTCCAAGGAGAATGGTTCACCAAGAATGTCAAGATAGTGGCATACCTGCACTGCGTGAAGGAGCTATGCAAAAAGTTCACAAAGATTGAGTTCAGGCACGTCCTCAGAATTCAGAACGAGTTCGTCGATGCCCTTGCGACTTTATGATTTATGATTCAACATCCAGATAAGAATTACATCGACCTTATCGAGGTAGACATCAGGGATCAACATGCATATTTTCTTCCATATGAATGAAGAACCAGATGGTAAACCGTGGTTCTATGACATCAAGAAATTCCTTGCGACCCAGGAGTACCCAGAGAATGCTACTAATGGTCAAAAGCAAGCCCTCGGGAGGTTAGCAAACCACTTTTTCCTCAACGGGAAATTCTTGTATAGGAGGACTCCAGATTTAGGTTTGTTGTGATGTGTAGACACTGTTGAAGCAACCAGATTGTTGGAAGAAATACATGCAGGGACGTGCGGACCCCACATGAACGGGTTCACATTAGCCAAGAAGATTTTGAGAGCTGGATACTTTTGGATGAATATGGAAAGTGATAGTATCCGCTTGTGTAGATGTGTCACTAGTGCTAGATTCACGGAGATTTCTCCATGGTTCCACCAAATGAGTTAAATGCAATGGGTTCACCCTGGCTGTTCGCTGCCTGGGATATAGACGTGATTGGATCCATAGAGCTTGCACATCAAACAGACATCGTTTCATCTTGGTAGTCATCGACTATTTAACCAAATGGGTCGAGGCATCTACTTACAAGGCCATCACAAAGAAGGTAGTGGCAGATTTTGTCCGAAACAACATCGTTTGCAGATTTGGGATACTGGAGTCTATCATCAGTGACAATGCCGCTAACCACAATAGCGACCTCATGAGAGAAATCAGCGAGAAGTTCAGAATCGTCCACCACAATTCCACAGCCTATACCGCAAATGAATGGGGCAGTCAAGGCAGCTAACAAAAATATCAAGAAGATTCTGTGAAAGATAGTGGACAATCATAGACAATGGCACGAGAAGCTACCTTTCGCTTTATTAGGTTATCGGACCACCATGAGAACATCTACTAGGGCAATGCCATACATGTTAGTATATGACACTGAAGCGGTGATACCCGTAGAGGTCGAGATACTGTCTTAAGAGTCATTCAAGAAGCAAAATTGGACAACGCAGAGTGGATACAGGTCAAGCAGGAACAACTCATGCTCATTGACGAGAAAAGAATGGATGTTGTATGCCATGGACAACTATATCAGAACAGGATGGACAATGCATTTAACAAAAGCGTGAAGCCTCGCCAATTCACACCGGGACAGTTGGTTCGGAAGAAAATCTTTCCCCATCAAGAAGAAGCTAAAGGGAAGTTTGCACCAAACTGGCAAGGTCCTTACGTTGTTCACCGAGCACTATTTGGTGGAGCTCTAATCTTGGCAGAAATGGATGGAAGAGTCAATACGAAGCCTATCAACTCAGATGCGATCAAGAGATACTATACCTGAAGACAAATAGAGTTAGGGTTTTTGATGTAATAGAACTACATTCAAACTGACTTCCCACGGAGGGATACGTAGGCAACCCACGTAGGGTTCAGTTTCTCTTCCCCTCCCCCCTTTCTCTTGTAATAGAAAAACCAAATATCATTTTTGTATGTTGTTCAGGAACTATGCCGACTTGATTTCCTCAGAAAGGAATATGTAGGCAATCCTCATCGGATTCAATCGTCTTTTGTAATTGAACTATGTTCTGGCCTGATTCCACTTGGATACGTAGGCTGTCTGAGCATCTTATACAAAACCGTCAAATTCGCCAATCCAAGTCCTGTATATAGCAAATCGCTTGCTCAATCAATCGGAGCACCCTGTACAAATCGCACTTTGGCTTCACCAATCGAAGTCCTGTATATAGCAAACCGTCAGCTTAATCAATTAGAGCGCCTTGTATAAATCGAACAACGACTTAACCAACTGGAGCCTTGTATATAGCAAACTGCAAACTTTGCTAGCAAAAGCAATTCGCAGCACCGCTCCGTCAATCACGGACAACGGGATAGACAATCGCAAACCGCATTACCAACGTCCTGCCAATTGATGGCCGCAACCTAGATTCGTAGTCAAGAGTATCTCTTGGGCATGATTTCATTTCCTTTACTATTTCTTTGAATGTTTTGACATCTTGCTCATGCAACTTTAGGTATGGTTACGATTTTTATCAATCACTCCCGAACGGAGAATACTTTACATTTCAGTGCAAAGCTCGCGCAACAAGAGGAGACACACTC